>NC_141697.1:840852880-841169651 GCF_964263255.1 Lissotriton vulgaris
GAGCCCGGTGCACTGCTTGGCGGTTCTGCCAGTCTTGAAACACTCGCTTGGCAGCTGATGACTGGGGGCCCTCTCTGTATACCTGCAGCAGCCTGAGAGCCAAACCCCGCCGCCCGCCCGCGAACCATGACCAGCCAGTCGATGGCACTGTGACCCTTATGTGGACCTCCAGGTGAGGGGCGGGGTTCCACGCTGCACGGAGGCGAGCACTGTTAGACGCAGACTGTTGCCCTCTGAATCGGGAGGGTACTGGGGTACACATCCTGCAACTGCTCTAGCAAAGCCCCCGGGAATGCAGTGCCTGACCTTAAAATGGTGCCGGTCCAGTGACTGCAGCTTCGAGACTAGGCCTCTGGTCGGGCGGCCCATGCTGTTCATTTAAAGTACTCTACCCACGTGCTGGGCCTCTAAACTTGGGGGAACACTAAAGAAGGCACAGTCTGGGCAGTGAGAGCTCTGCCTGTCTCACGAACGGAACAGTGAAATCCCTGGCGCAATCCTACAGATCCGGTCCGCGGTTCCCCCATGGTGGGGCCCCACAAAGCCCACAGCCATTTCTGCCATTGGAGCTGGGGCCCAAGGCTGAAGTCACGCCTTGTCCTTATGCCACCAAGAAAGGCACAGTGCGCAAAAGTCTCCAGTTCCTTCACCCTAGCGATCACTGGGGCAGAGAAGAACAAGTTACTTACCTTCGGTAACGCTTTTTCTGGTAGATACTATATCTGCCTGTGGATTCCTCACCTTGTGAATATCCCCTTGCGTCAGCAACATTCGGAAATTCTTTTCGTAGCCTCGCGCCGACGTGGACTTGAAAGTCATGGAGACACGGCATCGCACGCGACCGCTGACGTCACCGACGCCTACAATAGGCCCACGCCGGCGTGATGACATCAGTTCCGCCCTTTTTTCCATGCCAACGAGGCACACGGACGGACCAATGACAGTAGAAATATACATAGTATACACAGTACACAATAGCCAGGGAGAAACACACAGTGTGAGGCAAGTGCAAGAAAGCAATGGAAACATCTCCTTAACATCACCACATAAATACATTACATTACAGTAACTCTGGCATAGAAGAGTGGACAACGGGGAGGCGGGTGGGTCAGTGAGGAATCCACAGGCAGATATAGTATCTACCTGAAAAAGCGTTACAGAAGGTAAGTAACTTTTTCTACTGATAGATACATCTGCCGTGTGGATTCCTCACCTTGTGAATAGAGTCCCACAGCAGTCCCCACTCCCGGAGGAGGGTGTCCACTCTTCTAAACCAGGAAATCCTGAAGGACAGAGCGCGCAAAGTGGCCGTCCCTCCTCACCTCGGAATCCAAGCAGTAATGCTTTGCGAACGTGTGAAGGGAAGACCAAGTTGCCGCCCTACAAATGTCCTCTACAGGAACACCTCTAGCCAATGCTGAGGTTGACGACTTAGCTCTAGTAGAATGAGCCCTTATACCCTCCGGAGGTTCCTTACCGGCCAAAGAGTAGCAGATCTTTATACACAGAACAATCCATCTTGACAAGGTTCTTTTATGGACCGCTCTTCCTCTTTTGCAGCCAGCAAACCCAACGAAGAGCTGATCATCCAAACAACAGTCTTTAGTTCTGTCCAGGTAAAAAGACACCGCCCTCTTAGGGTCCAGACGGTGTAACCTCTCCTCCTCCTTGGAAGGATGTGGGGGAGGATAAAAGGTAGGGAGGGTAATGGATTGACCAAGGTGGAAAGGAGTAACCACCTTAGGAAGAAAAGCAGCCCTGGTCCTAAGAACCATTCGATCAGCATCAATGGTCAAGAAAGGGGGCTTTGAACTAAGAGCTTGAAGCTCACTAACCCTCCTTGCAGAGGTTATTGCAACGAGGAAGACTGCCTTAAGAGTCAAAAGCCTCATAGGACATTTGTGAAGAGGCTCAAAGTGAGCACCAATCAAAAAGGTCAAGACAAGATTTAAGTCCCACTGAGGCACAATAAAAGGAGTAGGAGGGAACTTATTTGTGAGGCCCTTCAGAAACCTTAAAACTACAGGAGACTTAAAGAGAGAAGGCTGGTCAGGCAAACAGAGAAAAGCCGACAGCGCAGAAAGATAGCCCTTAACCGTGGCAACAGCAAGCCCTTGCTGCGCCAGAGAAATGGCAAACTGGAGAACATCAGACAAATGGGCTCTCAAAGGGTCAATAGAATTCCCACCACACCAAGAGACAAATTTAGTCCATCTATATGAATAGACGGACTTAGTGGAGTCACGCCTGGCTGACAAGATGACATCCACCACGTCAGGCGGGAGAGAAAAGGAATTCAGGTTGCCCCGTTCAATCTCCAGGCATGAAGGTGCAATGTCTGGAGGTGGGGGTGTAGAACCTGCCCCTCCATCTGAGAGAGGAGGTCTGCCCTGAGAGGGAGACGGAGCGGCGGGTGAGAGGAGAGGTGGAGAAGATCTGTATACCACACCCTTCTTGGCCAGTCCGGGGCAACCAATATGACTTGGGCCCGGTCTTGGCGAATCTTCCTCAGAACCCGAGGAATCAAAGGTATGGGAGGAAACGCGTAAAGGAGCCGTCTTTCCCAACTCAACTGAAACGCGTCCCCCAAGCCTCCTTGCAACGGATACTGGGGACGGGCAGTGAGCATTCTCGCGAGAAGCGAACAGGTCCACATGAGGAGTCCCCCACGTCCGAAAGACGTGACAAACCACCTCCGGGTGAAGCCTCCACTCGTGGTCGACAGAGAACTGCCGACTGAGACTGTCTGCTCGCACGTTCAGAACTCTGGCCAGATGATTTGCCATCAGACAAATCTGGTGGACCTGAACCCAGGACCAGAGACGCAGAGCCTCTCTGCAGAGACACTGTGACCCCACTCCTCCCTGCTTGTTGATGTACCACATCGCGGTCGTGTTGTCCGTCAGGACCTGGATCGACCGACCGCGAAGGGAAGGGAGGAAGGCCTTGAGCGCCAGACGTATCGCCCGCAATTCTAAAAGGTTGATGTGAAGCAACCTTTCCTCTGGAGACCAAAGACCCTTGACCTCCAGATCCCCCAGATGAGCACCCCACCCTAGAGTGGATGCATCCGATATTACTGTGACCACCGGAGGAGGCAGCTGAAAATGCTTCCCTTGAGACAGGTTGCCTTCCAAGCCCCACCAAGACAGATCCGCAGCAGCTTCTCTGGAGATCCTCACCGACTCCCTGAGATCCCCGCTGTGCTGATACCACTACCTGCGGAGGCACCACTGGAGTGCCCTCATGTGCCAGCGTGCATGGTTGACCAACAGAATGCATGAAGCCATCAGACCGAGCAGGCGAAGGACCTTCAGGACTGGAACGACCGCTCCATTGCAAAATAAAGGAATCATTTCCTGTATGTCGCAAATCCTTTGAGGAGGAGGGAATGCACGACATACAGTTGTGTCCAGTATAGCACCTATGAACAGGTTGCGCTGGGAGGGCACCAGGTGAGACTTGGGTACATTTATTGAAAAACCCAACCTGTACAGCAACTGAGTTGTCTCCTGCAGATGATGGAGCACCTTCTCTGACGACTCTGCTTTGATCAGCCAGTCGTCCAAATAAGGGAATAACCGGGATCCCCGACCTTCTGAGATGTGCTGCCACCACCGCCATCACCTTGGTGAAGACTCGAGGTGCAGTAGTAAGACCAATGGGAAGGACCGCAAACTGGTAGTGTTGCGATCCCACCGTATAACGGAGATACTTCCTGTGCGACTTCAGGATTGGGATGTGGAAATACGCATCCTGCAAGTCGAGCGACACCATCCAGTCTTCTTCTAGCAGCGCTTGAAGAACCTGAGCAAGGGTGAGCATCTTGAATTTCTCCTGTTTCAGATAGAGATTCAAGATCCTGAGATCCAGGATTGGACGAAGTCTGCCATCCTTCTTGGGAATCAGGAAATACCGGGAGTAGCATCCCTGACCCCTTTCCGGCTCTGGGACCACCTCTATCGCACCCTTTCGTAACAGAGTCAGCACCTCCTCCTGCAGAAGGGACAGATGTTCCCCGGTGCAAAAGCCTTGGCAAGGAGGGTAATTCGGAGGGAATTCCCGAAAGGGAAGGGCATACCCACTTGCTACAAGATTGAGAACCCAAAGATCTGATGTAACCGATTCCCAATCCTGTAGAAAATGGGTAAGCCGACCCCCCCACCGGACCCCAGTGGATCTAGGGCTGCTTTTCTGAGGCAGGGGGGTTGGAAGAAGTGTCGGTAATTCCGAAAGGAAGAGCGACCAAAGCCCCTGAACCTCCTTTTGGTCGAAGAGCCCCTGATCTGGAGACCTAAAGACTTAGTAGTTGCTCTGCTGTCCTTATAATCTCTCCAGGGCCGCATCAGCTTTCTTTCCAAAGAGACCAGAACCATCAAAAGGAAGATCCAGCAAGGTCGCCTGAACATCAGCCAAAAAGTCCGAGGATTTCAGCCAAGCTGACCTTCTAGTGGCGACAGCAGTGCCCATGATATGCGCCACAGAGTCTGCAGTGTCCAGACCACTATGTATAACCTGGCGAGCCGCCGCCTGAGTATCAGAGATCACTTACTCAAAATCCTTCCTGCTGGCATCAGGAACCTTAGGAACCAGGACACGCAAAGAATCCATAAGGGCATCCATATATCTCCCCATCAGACAAGTGGCATTAGTCGACTTCAACGCCATGCTTGCCGATGAAAAGGTCTTTTTAGCAACCTGATCTTGTTTCTTTGCTTCCTTTTCACAAGGAACCTGGGGAAAGGCACTAACATTCTTCTTAGAACAGGCTGCTTGAATGACCAGGCTCTCAGGTGAAGGATGAAAAGACAAAAAAGCAGGGTCTTCAGGTGCAACCCTGTACCTTCTCGCCACACTCTTAGAAACCACAGGAGCTGACAATGGTTTCTTCCACACCTCCAAAATGGGCTCCGTCAAGGCATCATTAAATGGAAGCAAAGGTTCCACCACGGAATTCGGAGCATGCAAAACCTAGGTGAGGATATTGGATTTAAACTCCACCGTTGGCAAAGTTAATTGAAGAAGTTCAGCAGCCTTCCTCATAACCAAATGGTAAGGTTGGACATCCTTAGAAGGTGCACCAGAGCCTGAGGTCAACTCCCACTCTGGAGAGAAATCCAGGTTTCCTGCATCAGCCAACTCCTCAAAACAGCCCTCCTCCAATTCACCTTCCTCAATATCAGAATGTGAATCCAAGTACCTTTGCTTTTCCAAAAGGGGTTGAGCCTCCCTTCTGGACCTCTCCTTCACACGCCTCGCAGCCGGATCCACCAGCGGCTCCGACGGATTCGGGATCGACGCCGGTATCGAATCCGATGGCACAGTGGAATGCCCTCGAGGACGATCTGGAGCAGGCGACGCCGGAATCGGTGTCGACGACATCGGCGGAGCCTGAAACTGCCAAGGCGGCGTCGGAGCCGGCATATAAGGCATAAATGGAGCTGGAAAATAGGATTGAGGAACTCCCAAACTGAAAGCCACAGGACCCATGGGACCCGAAGGTGCACCAGAGGGGTACCATGCCCTTGAGAAGACGCCATACATAGCGTTCAGAAACGCCGAAGGGTCCTGGCCTGGGGTTGGAAAGGGCGGCTGAAAACCCTCAGGCCGGTCCTGAGGAGGGATCGGATTCGGCTCTTCGACAGGCGCGGAATCCACATCCTCCTGGGCCTCTTCCTCTTCTCGGGCCGGGGACGACGCCGGAGACGGATTCGGAGCCGGAGCCGGAGTCAGAGACCGCCCATGCGACTCCGAAGGTGAGGCCTCACCTTCATGCTCACAGACATCCAGAGTAACCACCTTAGAACGTACCTTCTTCGGTGACCTCTACCTCGAGCCCGACTCCTTACCGGAACGACGTCGGGACTCATGTCTCCTCTTCTTATGCTTCTTCTTCGGCTTCGAAGCATGATCCGAAGCCGACCCCTCTCGAGATCCAGACCTCGACTTCGCCCTCGACCTTCGAGAACGAGACCTCGACGATTTCTCTTTCCCAGCCTTCAGCTTCGCAACCAGGAGCTTGGCCTCTCTTTCCCTCAGGGCCTTCGGGTTCATCTTCCGACATGAAGAACAACCATCCACATCATGGTCGGAACTTAAACACCAGATGCAGTCATCATGCGGGTCGGTAATAGACATCATTTTACCGCACTCCCTGCAGGGCTTGAAGCCGGTCTTCTCAGATGACATCGTCGAAGAGATAGGATACAGAGAAGCAGAAAATGGCAACAAAAAGGCAACAAAGTACCAGTTGGCTACAGAGATTCCCGATAACCGTTAGCGTCAACGACGCGGAAAAAAGGGAACTGATGTCATCACGCCGGCGTGGGCCTATTGTAGGCGTCGGTGACGTCAGCGGAGTCGCGTGCGATGCCGTGTCTTTATGACGTCCAAGTCCACGTCGGCGCGAGGCTACAAAAAGAATTTCCGAATGTTGCTGACGCAAGGGGATATTCACAAGGGGCCCGATGTAGGTAGGCCGTTACCGATCGGTAACGGCCGAAAATACCGATTTTGGGCCCTTACCGATCGGTATACTGCCATCGAGATGTAGGGCAAAGAAAAATGTCCAAATCGGTACAAATACCGATTCAGAATGACTACCGAATCGAAAATAATCCGATTCGTACATACCGAAATTCGGAAATGTAACGAATCGGTAACACACCGAATCGGATTAAAATACTGATTCGGTCCATGTACCGAATCGGTAGTGACACCGATTCGGAAAATATCCGAATCGGTCCATGTACCGATTCGGTAGTGACACCGAATCGGAAAATATCCGATTCGGTCCATGTACCGATTCGGTAGTGACACCGAATCGGAAAATATCCGATTCGGTCCATGTACCGATTTGGTAGTGACACCGAATCGGAAAATATCCGATTCGGACCATATACCGATTCGGTAGTGACACCGAATCGGACATAAGCTGAATCGGATAACCTACCGATTCGGTAGAATCACCGATTGGGAAAGTCCCCGATTCGGACAGATAGGGAGATGTAGGGAAGCACAGAAATACCGATTTTGGCTCAAAATCGGTATTATTCACTCGGTTTTTACCATGGATTACAATCAGGTGGTAACCAACTCCAACCCATAAAAACAGACCCAAAATGCATTGCAACTTGCAGGATGGCAGCTTTTTATGTCATTGCAAGGCGGCTACGGCTACAGCAGGAAGGACAGAGGGAATGGCAAAGAGAGGAACAGGTCTACAGACAGAGGATCACCCTGTTCATGCTCACAGAGGCAGAGATCCTACAGAGGTACAGGCTGGACTCAGACACCATTCTGGAGCTCATCAGGGACCTCTAACCACTGTTGGACCACCCCACCCCAAGGGCACACGCCATCCCAGCGCACGTCCAGGTGCTATGCAGCTTACACCTGCTTGCGTCTGGCAGCTATCAAAGTGGAGTTGCAGCGGTAGGAAGGGTGACCCAGAGCAGCCTGTCAAGGTTCTTCCACACATTCCTTGATGCCATGATACACAGGATGGACCAATACATCTCTTTCCCTGCAACCCGCGCAGAACTGCTACAAACTAAAGCTGACTTCTACCAGATGGCACAATTTCCCCAAATCATTGGCTGCATAGATGGCACGCACATTCCGATTTGCCCCCCAGCTGACACAGAATACATATACCGCAATCGGAAGTCTACGCACACCATCAACGTTCAGGTGATCTGCAATGCGAAGTGCACCATCACAGACCTGGTAGCAAAATTCCCAGGGAGTACCCACGACTCCTACATTTTTCAACAGAGCGGCATCTATGCACGGCTGATGGCTGGCGAATTTGGTGAAGAATACCTCCTAGGTGAGACACATCATCAGACCCCCATAACACAAAGTAGCTAAGTGTAATACATGTATGCATGTGAGTAATGTTACCCCTTTTCCTGCCAGGCGACAGTGCATATGCCCTCCGCTCTTTCATACTCACCCCCTACCTCAACCCCTCCACACCCAGCCAAAGGAGGTATAACCGGGCCCACAAAAGCACAAGGAATGTAGTTGAATGGACCTTTGGCATCTGGATAAGTAGATTCAGATGCCTACACAAGAGTGGAGGTGCAAGGCAGTATACCCCCATCACCTGCTGCAAGATCATAGCTGTCTGTGCAATGTTGCACAACCTTGCGGTGAAGAAGGGCACTGAGGTCGAGTTGTCTGACTACGAGGACCATGACGACGACGATGCTGTGCCACTAACACAACCGGCTGGGGTGTCTACGCCAAGTGATGGCAGATACAGACGTGAGGAGATTACAGAAAACTATTTCTGAGTGAGTACAGATGCACAGACAGGTAAATGGTTGTGGGGAAAAGCAAATTTTAATAATGTTGCAACACCGTTACTGCACTGATGTGCAACAAAATAAAATGTCAAAGTAAAGAAAACAAATGTCAAAGGTCCGGGTTGCCTCACCCGCGCTGGCAAGCCTACTTTTTGGGGCGCTTGGCAGCCCCACTGGGGTGTGCCTCACCCCCTTCCGCATGTCCTGCGGAGCGCCTGGTGCTCCGGCGCGGCTCCGACACAGCGCTGGCCGGGCTGCTGCGGCTGCTGCTGTCCCCAGCATCCCCCAGGTCCAGGGCTGGATTGGCCGCAGTGTTGGAAATTATCATTGCCTCCATGGCTGTTGTTATGCGGGCCATTCCCCTGGTGACCTAAGCGGTGTTTTGTGTCAAACTTGCCTCCATATTAGCCCCACGTTGGCACAGTTGCGCGGTTGCAGCAGCAAGGCGGCTAATAGATCGGTTTGCATGCGGGCATCCCGCCTGCGCGAGTGCTCGTGCTCGTCAAGTCTTCCGCATAGCTGTGTGATGGCTGTGGTCAGCCTGCCAAGACCTGCAGCAACCTCCTTGTTTGTGTCAACAAAAGCCTTGAACCCTTGCACCATCTCGCCCATCTGCAGGTTGTGCTGGCGGAGCTGGCCCTGGCAGGCCATGATGGACTTTGCCTGCAAGCGTTGGATTTTGACCATGCTGCCTTCAAGCCCCTGGAAGACGCTGCCCTCCCGTGCCGGCGGTGCAGTGCTGGAAATGGCACGCCTCCGGGTACTGCTGCTGCCGCCCTGCTGTGCGGGCTGGGGTGCCACTGGTGTTGTTGTGGTGGTGGCCGGGGCCTGACCCGCTGCTCCCTGGATAGGGTTGAGTGGAGCCACAGCCATACTCCTGGCAGGAGGTGTGGTAGGTGCAGGGTGGGCCGTTGTTGGAGAGTTCTCAGGGGAGAACAGCAATGGGGGTGTGCCTGACATTTGTGGGGAGTGAAGGAATGCGTAGTCGATTACCAGGTCTCCCTCATTTCCCTGGCCAATGGTGTTGTCCTCCTCCTCCTCCAGGGCAGCCTGACTTGTGCTAGGCCCTGCCACCGCACTGGTAGTTGGTGCTGGTGCTGGTGCCTCTGTAGCTTGTGGTCCTCCGCCTGATGGTGCCCCTAGGTATAAAGAAGCATTTGTAAATTGAGTGCCGATGTATTACAGTCACTACAATTAAAGCATTGCACATGTCCTTGCATATCCTTTGAATGTGTTCCACTGTTTTCTATCTTGTGGTTCTGCACTGCCATATTTTGCAAACTTCTGCTGACTACATGTACCATGATGCTTTTCTCTTGTATGTTGGTTGCAGTACTGGGCTGGGGTTTGGCTGTGCATTGTGTCTAAAGGGGAGGTGTCTGGTAGGGTGTGTCATGATGCGCATGCTTCTTACCTGTAGCTGTAGCTCTTGCTGAGCTATCCAGGGTCCCGATTCCTGTCACACACTCCCTCTCGATGGTGCTGGACACCAGTTCCTCCAGCTCAGTGAGGGGTGGCGCCGGGTTCCTGCCTCCACCAGTCAGTCCAGCTTGCCTCTGCAGCTCAGCCATCTTGCGTTTCGTCAGGCTGCGGATGTCGTAAAATCGTTTTTTTAGGTCATCAAGGGACCTGGGGGTGACACCTACTGAATTGACCTTCTCAGCTATCTCGCTCCAGAGCCTCCTCTTCGTGCTGTCCGGCACAGTGAGGGACAGCCTCCCAAAGAGCTGCCTGTGCACCCTCACCACCTCCTCCACCAACACCTGCAGCTCCATGCTACTGAACTTGGGCTTTCTCTTCTGGCCAGCCTTCTGGCTCTCACTGGTGCTTGCCATCTTGCTATCCACAGTTCTCTGGCTCCTGCTCCCACTGCTGCTCACTGTGAGTGTTCAGCTCAGGCTGGCTCTCCAGAAAGTTCTTAATGAGCTGCACCTGCCTGGGTAGCCACTCCCTGCTTGGGTGGGGAGGGTGGATCCACCTCATTGGCTGTATCGGATTTTACCGAATCGGATTTTACCGAATCGGATTTTACCGATTCGGATTGTTCAATGCATTCCTATGGGCATTTTGGCCATGGGGGTGTATTCCGACCTCCGAATCGGTAATTGCCGATTCGGTATTTGCCGAATCGGCAATTTCCGATTCGGTGGTAGCCGATTCGGTACATTCTGATTCGGTCCGTGCCGATTCGGTACGTATCGAATCACAATACCGATGCCGACCGAATCGGTTTTTTTTCCCTACATCTCGTTTTCCGATTTCAGATTACCGATTCGGCCCGCCTCGGTATTTTGAAATCGGAAAAACCCATTTACCTACATCGGGCCCATGGTGAGGAATCCACACGGCAGATGTATCTATCAGAAAGAGGGGATAGCCCAGTCCGTTGGAAGCTTGCACGCATGAGGGAAGACCTGCTGATCTCGCTGAGAGAGCTGAAGAATGAGCTGCATGATGACATATTTGATTGGATCCTTAGATGGCTAGAGATTGCCTTTTGGCTCTTACCCCTGGAAACTTCCCCCTCCTCAGACCTTTTTACTCACCTGGGATTACTTGGATTACGGTCCTTCGATTCTCTAATTCCTGCGTTTGAGTTTCGAAATCTTCTGATGAACCGTTAATACTGTGCCCACCGTGGAGCCCGGGCAACATGGCCGATGCCCGGTGGAGCTACCAGATAGCTATAGAGAAGATTGGCTCTGGTTTACCCCCTCGGCCATCACCTACCAAGCGGACATTAGGCACAGTTTTTTTTGTCTCTCCGTTGGGTCTCCTTCCTCCCCTGCCTTCCTGACGAATCTCCGAAGATCTGCCGACGGCGGAGCTAATTCCTCGAATCCAACAAATCCCTCGACCCTTCACAGTCCGGCTTCCCAGCCAAACACAGCACCGAGACCGCCCTCATCGCAGCAACAGACGACATTCGAACTCTACTGGACAACGGAGAAACAGCTGCTCTCATCCTACTTGACCTCTCCGCAGCCTTCGACACAGTCTGTCATAGCACCCTTATACAACGCCTCAGCAACGTCGTGATACAAGGAAAAGCACTGGACTGGATCATCTCGTTCCTCGCCGGAAGAACCCAGAGAGTCCGCCTCCCCCTTTCACCTCAGAAGCCACCGAAGTCATCTGCGGCGTACCACAAGGATCATCACTCAGTCCCACCCTCTTCAACGTATACATGAGTCCCCTCGCATCCATCGGGCGCCAACACAACCTCAACATCATCTCCTACGCAGACGAACACCCAACTGATCCTCTCCCTCACCAAAGATCCAAACACCACCAAAACCAACCTACACGAAGGGATGAAAGAAGTAGCCGAGTGGATCAAGAACAGTCGTCTTAAACTGAACTCGGACAAAACGGAAGTCCTCATCCTAGGACCATCCCCCTCCGCCTGGGACGACTCATGGTGGCCACCGGCCCTGGGAAACGCACCCATACCAACGGACCACGCATGTAACCTGGGCTTCATCCTGGACTCCTCCCTCTCGATGACCAGACAAGCCAACCCGTCTCATCATCATGCTTCAACATCCTACGCATGCTCAAAAAATCTTCCGTTGGATCCCCACCGAAACAAGAAAGACGGTCACCCATGCACTGGTCACAAGCCGACTGGACTACGGAAACACCCTTTACGCCGGAACCACAGCCAAAATACAGAAAAAACTCCAATGCATCCAAAACGCATCAGCCAGACTCATCCTAGACATCCCCCGACAAGCTCACATTTCCGGTCAGCTGAAAGACCTCCACTGGCTCCCCGTCAACAAGAGAATAACGTTCCGCCTCCTCACCCACGCACACAAAGCCCTCTACGACCTAGGACCCGAATACCTTAACACTCGCCTGTCCTTTTACACCCCCACCCGCCAACTACGATCATCCAATCAAGCCCTCGCCACTATTCCCCGCATCCAAAGATCCACCATGGGGGGAAGATCCTTCTCCTACTTAGCGGCCAAGACCTGGAATTCTCTCCCAGCCCACCTCCGCCTTACACAGAATCACCTCTCCTTCAGAAAACAACTAAAAACGTGGATATTCGATAAGTAAAGTACCTCCCCTCCCTCAAGCCCTTGAGACCCTCTGGGTGAGTAGTGCGCTATACAAATTTTAAACTTGACTTGCAATGCAGTGACGGTGGAGGGTGGTTAATGGTGGAATGTTGGGAAAAATTGTAAAAGTCCGAGATGAAGTCCAGATGAGGTAATTAAAATTTTGTATGGTCAAGAATGTCCCCTATCGTGTTCCCCAACGTTCCATGTACGTGCTTAAAGTACATGTAATTTCCCTCCATGACCAGATATGAAGACGCATATACATTTGCGTCCAACGTTAACATGTTATCTACCAGATTCACCATGAATGGATCGATAATTCAGTCTTTAAACATGCCATGCCAACGTCTTTACATAGTACACTTTTCACGTTTCTGGCTCAATTGAGCTAGGCCCTGAATCCGAGGCTCCGAGTCTCTTTTCAAGTCATTCCTGCCTCTGAAAGCTGCAGCATGGATCTGCATCCCTGACCTTTACCTTACTCCCTGCTCGGCGAGCGGTGCTCGGCTCGGCCTGCCTGTCTGCCAAAACCGTATTTTGCCTTCAAGTTATCTGTTCAGCTCCTCGAAAACACATTTCAGTCTAGTGAAAGAGGTAAACATATTTCCGGCTGCAGAGCAAAGGGCCCAGCCTCCTGTCTCCATGCAAGTAATTATTGCTCCCGTTACCATGGTAGGCCCATGGCCCCTCGCATTGCACGTAGACACATATGCACGCACTAGCAGTCAGTATAGAACAGCCTCTGCCCGAGAGACCTTTTACTTTAGATAACCTATTCTCCAAACACAAGATATCAGATATGATTTAGGTTTAGGTTGTTCTGACATGCCAGACTTCTGTCTCCTCTACTAGTGCTAAAGTCAAGCCCCCAGTTCTCTCCAGTTCCACGTCAATCACACGTCATGCCAACTGCGCGCGCATCTGTGTTAGAATTCCTGCTGACACTGCAAGATTGCTCTATGCATCCACCCACTTGTGACACTTTTTGTGACGTTTCTAGCACACACCTCCGTGTACGCCCTTGTGCACGCCTTCTGTTACGCACATATGTTCTTATCTCTTCTCTTTCAGCTGTTACGCCTACTGTATCCATCACCATTGTATGCTTTTACTATATATACTGTGCACTGTTAATAAAATATTGAGATGTCCCTTCCTGAACCTTAGTGGTGATGGAACATGATTTCCATGGTTCGAACCATTCCATTAAAGCCCGTATGACTCAGATACCACGGACTCTGCCTCTCATTTGATTGAGCTATTTTTATTGAAATTATATGGAAAAAGAGGATCCGGTAAAATTAATTTACCACACAGAATGGGACTGATAATCATGAAAACACGTTTTCCAGACAGGTGAAAAATAGTAGCGATAATAAGAATATGCCTGATGTTCCTGAAGAAGTGCTACAACATGATTTTCATGGATGAGCTTGTTAAAGACTTGTACCATGGAAGCTCTGTGAGGGTTATATGTAGAGGGTTGTGTATATTATGAGGAACATAGTCTTTAAACGTTCTTATTTTGTAGCACTGGCGTTCGAATATATTTTCATAGGATGCATTTCCTATTTCTTATGTTGCTAAATGTTTTGTTTGTGCTTAGATCTATTGGGGTTGGCTTATTTTTATTTTTTCTTTATAAGGGCGTTGCTATCATTTGGGGCAGGGGTCTTGATATATTTGTTTTAAATTAAAAAAAAAAGATAATATGTTGTGAGCATATGTATTTACCATTCTTTGGAATGTAGTGGTAAGAGATCCACTGCCTCGTACCCTCTGGGAAGGTGTTCCACTGTTGTCAGGTGGTGCACGTCCAGCAGAGAGAGCACAGCTGATGCTTCTAACATTATTTGCCCATAAAATAAACGTTCAAAAAATATCGACAACTACCTTCTCCTTCTTTGCATGCCACAACAGAATGGTTAGCAGGGCGTCAGAAACTTTTTATCTTCTTAGCTGGGATAACATTCTGCGCAATGTGACTGATAAAGATGAGCAGTACATCAAGGACAGAATAGCATGTTTACAGTGCACATCTTGACAACATGAGCCACTTGATGGGCAAACAGCTGGCCAATGACTAAGGAGCAGAAGACGGACTTAGGAAGCAGGGCAGAGAGTAATGCTCAGCACGTGAGGGTACTGTATGGGCTAGGCGAAGCAGGAGGCAGGACAAATGATTAGACTAGTATATCTCAAATAAGAGCACACCCATGTTTTGATAAGAATGAAAATGTAATGTAGCAAAAACCAATTACTCGAGCAAGGACAGAGTGCCAACCAGCACTACGTCAAGAACTGTACTGCTAACTAGGGACTAAAGAAAAAGTTACTTACCTTCGGTAACAATATATCTGTCAGAGACATAGATAAGTAATAGATTCCTTACCTTTAGAATTACCCCTATGCGTCAAACTGGATCTGGAGAATTTTTTCGTCAGCAGTACCCCAGTGCGTGGAGTCGGTCGGATCCACGTTCGTCGTTGCCGTCGTCGTCACCAGGATGACGTTGAGGTAGCTACTTAGATGCCGCCCTTGTGTGCAGACGTCAGTTCTTTTACACGAAATTCCGTGCCAGAAGCGCAGAGCCATGCAAGACACTGACCACTGGTGCACAAAACTAGGGCCCTGAAAGGGATTCCTTGACCCTAGAAGTCAGTTCGCGGAACAGGGAGGATGGGTGGGGCAGTAAGGAATCTATAACTAATCTAAGTCTCTTACAAATATATCGTTACTGAAGGTAAGTAACTTGTTCATCTGAAAGAGACAATTAGTTATAGATGCTTTACCTTTAGAATAGATACCACAGCAATACCAACCCCGGAGGTGGGTCTGCGAACCAAGTTCCCACCAGAAAAACCTGGAGAACAGAACGGCCAAAGAAGCCTTCTCTTAGGACTTGGTTGTCCAGGCAGTAGTGTTTTGTTAAAGTGTGCAGAAATGCCCACGTAGCTGCCTGACAGATGTCATTGAGAGGGACTGCCCGTCTCAAAGCAGCGGTAGCTGCTGTCGCCATGGTGGAATGGGCGCACAGTCCCACTGGAGACCCATTCTTTGCCAAAGAGTAGCAAGCTTTAAAGCACAAAACGACCCACCTAGAGACCGTCTGTTTGTGCATGGCCCGGCCTTTTTGGCGCCCATGTAGCCAACAAAGAGCTGGTCATCCACCCGGAATTGCTTGGTGAGATCCTAATAAAAAGAAAGGGCACGCTTTGGCTCCAGACGCTGGAGATTCTCTTCCTCCTTAGAAGGATGTGGAGGCGGAAAGCAGGTGGGCAAAGTGATGGTTTGACCAATGTGGAAAGAAGTAGCCACTTTGGGAAGAAAAGACGGTCGAGTTCGAAAGACAACCTTATCCGAATGAGCCGCCAGAAAAGGAGGTTTTGAAGAAAGAGCCTGGAGCTCACTCACCCTGCGAGCAGAGGTATGGCAACCAAAAAGGCAGTATTTAAAGTGAGAAGTCTGAGAGGGCAGTTATGCAGCGGCTCAAAGGGAGCACTCATAAGATAAGTAAAAACCAAGTTCAAGTCCCACTAAGACATTACGAAGGAACAGGAAAAAAAAGAGGAGTAATACCCTTAATAAAGCGATTTGCAACAGGTGACTTGAAAAGAGAAGGCTGATCAGGAAGCCTAAGGAAGGATGACATGGCTGAGAGATAGCTCTTAAGAGTGCCCAGAGCAGAGCTCTGCTGGGCCAAAGAAAGGAAGAACAAGAGAACCACAAAAAGGGGAGCAGAAAGGGGATCCACAGCATTTGCTGTGCACCATGCCACAAATGTGTTCCTTCTGCAGGCGTATAGCCTCTTCGTGGAGGGACGCCTGGCTGCCAAGATAACATCACAGACTTCAGGAGGAAGGTCGAAGGCTGTCATCTGTTGCCACTCAAACTACACGCAAGGAGGTGGAGGATGAACAGGTTCGGGTGGAGGACCGTCCCCTGCTGCTGCGACAGAAGATCCTCCCGAAGATGCAGTCTGATCGGAGGATCGATGTCCATGTTGAGCATCTCAGGATACCAGACTCTTCGTGCCCAATCCAGAGGCACAAGAATGATTTGGGCACGGTTGCGGTTGATATTCTTCAGCTCTCTGGCCAGAAGTGGTAGACGCAGAAAGGCGTATAGAAGACCGCAACTCTACTTGCGATGAAAAACGTCGCCTAGCGAGTGCCGCCTTGGAAATTCCAACATGCAGAATTGCTGACATTGCGCATTCTCTTCGATGGCAAATAGATCTAACCGAGGCTCTCCCCACTGCAGAAAGAGATCTTGCATCGCCTCAAAGTGAAGACGCCATTCGTGATCTATCATTCACCTGCGGCTGAGTTAGGCTGCCCAGGCATTAAGTGAAACTGCCAGGTGTTGAACCACCAGGGATATGCCCTGATGTTCCAGCCATGTCCAGAGATGGAGAGACTGTTGACATAGGGTCCACGACTCCACCCCGCCCTGTTTGTTCCAGTACCACGTGGCGGTGGTGTTGTCCAAAAACACCTGCACTACTCTTCGCTGGACAGAGGGAAGGAATGCTTTTAGAGCAAGACGGATCGCCCGGAGCACTAGAAGGTTGATGTGGAGCCCGGACTCCGCCGGAGACGAGAGGCCTCTCATCTCTGCCTCTCCCATGTGGCCACCCCACCCCAGAAGTGATGCATCCGTCACTACTGTGAACTCTGGTTGGGGAAGAGTGAGGGATCTGCAGTTGATCCAATCCTGGTTCGTTAGCCACCATTGCAATTGTCCTGCAGTGCTCTCCGAGATCTGAATGTAATCGGACAGATTCCCCTGATGTTGTGCCCACTTGAACTTTAGATCCCACTGCACAGCCCGCATATGCCACTTGGCCTGATTTACCAGTAGGATGCAGGAGACCATGAGGTCCAGCAGCTTCAGCGTCATTCGGACCGAAACCCGGGATAGAGGCTGAAAGATCAGAATCATAGCCCAAATATCCTGGACTCGCTGCTCGGGAGGATAAGCCCAAAACTGTGTTCTGTCCAGAACCGCTCCGATGAAAAGGAGCTTCTGAGAGGGAGTCAGGTGTGACTTTGGCACGTTGATAGTGTACCCCAGTGAATGCAGGGGAAATCCTTGCTGGCCCTACCTGGATCTCGCAACTACGGACTCTGCCTTCTTGTCTTGCCGGCTTGTTGTCTTTGCCGGCCACTTCGCCACGCCTCGCGGCCCCCGCTTCGCGGGCGCCGCTCGTGGCTGCTGCTCCCTGCTGCTGACCTGATCCCTGGGACCCGCCTGGCCGCCGAGGCCCTGGAAACTGTGACCTGACCTGCTTTCCCCTGAACACGGACAGAGGCGGGACTGCGAGGACCAGCGTGCACAGCGGCGCTGATTGGCCGCAGCTGGTCCTCTTCCCGCCCCCTCCAGCAGATAAGAGCGTGCTGTAGAGTGAGTTCAGTGGGAAATCCTTGCTGGCCCTACCTGGATCTCGCAACTGCGGACTCTGCCTTCTTGTCTTGCCGGCTTGTTGTCTTTGCCGGCCACTTCGCCACGCCTCGCGGCCGCCGCTCGTGGCTGCTGCTCCCTGCTGCTGACCTGATCCCTGGGACCCGCCTCGCCGCCCGAGGCCCTGGAAACTGTGACCTGACCTGCTTTCCCCTGAACACGGACAGAGGCGGGACTGCGAGGACCAGCGTGCACAGCGGCGCTGATTGGCCGCAGCTGGTCCTCTTCCCGCCCCCTCCTCCTCCTCCCCTATTTAGAGAGCACTTGCACCGCGCTCGCGGGACGCGCGTGGGACTAAGCGCGGAGCTAAGCCCGGGACAAGGGCGGGACCGTCTAAGGCCGTCATAGGCCGGGCTGGGCCTACCCTCTTGAGTCGGTCATTTGAACCCTGGTTACATCTGTTGGTACCGCCCCCCGTTGAATACTTTCCACCATCTATCGTTATGCTGTCCCCGGCGAGGGAGAGTACCCCCATGAAGCAGGGAGGAGTAAAAAACAAAACCCTAGAGAACTATTTCTCCCGGGCTGTGGGGGAGGGGGACAAGGAGAGTAATCTATCTCAGTTAAGGGCAGAGCGGAGACGCTCAATAGATAATCTGAAAAATAGACCACTTGGAGAACACCCCACTACGCCTAGGGAGGAGTTGATCCCAATAGATGATGTCCCACTCCTGTTGAGGGATTGTACGAACAGCCCGCCGGTTTCAACTATGAGTATAGTCCCAGTCATCAGCCCAAGCCCTAACAGGGTGACCATTGACTTAGTCTCCCAACCCCCCCCAGCCCCCAAAGCTAGGAAAGCTAAACTAAAGCCAGCTACCACGCAAGGAGTATATGGGCCCCCTCCTAATAAGCGTAGGAGGAAATCGAAGGGAGTCCAGGGGAAGAGCAAACCCAAAACCCCTCACTCCGATTTTGGGAGGTTCTTAAAACCCTCCACATTGGTAGTGAAATTACCGAACGATTCACACCCTAAACCTACTGTCCAAGATGTCCCGGCTCCTGTGCCGATAATAGACACAGGAACTAATATTGCTAATGTCCCCCTTTCTGTTGTCCCGCTTGGAAACGTGGAATTCCTGTTAAGGTCTTTATTGCTACCAATTAGTGATAGTATAAAAAAGATCGAGATCAGACTAACCATTCTGGAGGCCGCACTAAGTAGTCTGAAAATCCCGGCTGGTCACCAGGGAAGGCATCCAGAGCCCATGCCCACTCCATTGGCCCCTCCTCAGCCCTTAAATAGCGTAGCAAATCTGGTCCCTCCACAGGCCGCGAATGCGGCGGTCCCGCAACAACCCTTGAAGCCCAAGCCTGCACCAACTAAGCCTTTTAACTCTAATACGCCCATTCCTCCTGCAGACCCGGTTCCCCCGGCTCAGCCGGTAGATAGCACCACATTGACCCCTTTAATGAAGCTTCCCCTGAGACCACGTAGGCCTAATCTACCTCCTGAGACTAATGATTTCACTGTAGTCATGGCGGGTGTTCCTCCACTTGAAGTAGGTGAAATTGAGGATTTTTGTGCCCTGAAAAGTAGGGTAATCAAGTGGTTAAACATAAATAGACCCCTCCCGGTACACCTTAATAATGAAATCATAATGGTAAGAAGGGTGCCATGGGTGGGGAGAACATACAAATCTATAATAGGGGACTGTATATTGGTGAGCTTTAGGGACACAGGAACTGTGTCCTATATATGCCAAGGAAAGAACAGATCTAGGGAATCTACCTCCAAACCCTTCGTGTGTCTTTCTTTTTCCCCCTTATCCCTGTTCCATTGCAGCCGCCCCAAAATCACCATAACTGGGAGAGGGTGGGTCGGAGGGGGAGACACCATGATTTCAACCCTAGGCCATTATTTGGCCGACCAGAACCACCCCTTCACACCTTCAACCGGTTTAATTGCCTGAATGATTTAGAGGGGGTGGATTGACAAACGGATAATGCCCCCATGGGTGTCTGGGAAAAGGGTGATTTGGCAGCGGTGTTGGAGGAGCAATGCTCTCAGGCTCAGCGAAAACTACCGAGTGGTGTTGGGAAACCTGTGTATGCGGAACCTAGGGTCACAGACACAGAATGTATAGGAGGGGGACATGGGCTGGACACGCAAGGGTCAGGGCGGGAGATACAAATAAGGCCCCAGGGGGGTTCAGAGCGGGGAGGCATTGAGATTGATGTCCTGGAATATAGCAGGCTTGGCAGGTAAATTCAATAATAAAGAATGGGTTGACTTCATTAGAAAATTTCACGTAATCTGTCTGCAGGAGACATGGGCCCCGGTGAATCATTATCACTTACAGGGGTACAAGTGTTTCTTTGTTCCCGCACGGAAAACTTGATCAGGGAGAGCTATGGGTGGTTTGTCCATTTACGTAGACTTGGACCTTCCAGGTAACTGGTCTCCCTCAGACTGGAACTCATATGGGATTCAGGCAGTCCGGTTCCTTGGGAAGGGGTTAAGATTCACTGTTTTTAATATCTATAACACCGAGATAGCGGACAATCATATCCCATTAGTAGCTGAATTGGATTATAGGCTGGGACAAGAAACAACATTCCAAAACAGAGGGCAGTCTCACGCGCTGCTATTAATGGGACACTTTAACTGCCATCTCTGTCCGGCACTGGTCAAGGCCAACACAGACTGGTCACAATGCCCTATGGAGAAGGGGCCGCACTTTTCTCATACGCCCATTGGGTCGGCTTTCAGCTTGCTTCGGATTAAGTATGACTTAGAGCATACCATTAATATGATAGGCTCACAGATGGATGGCACACTCCCACCAACATTCAAGGGCAGGGGGTGCTCATCTATCATAGACTATATCTTGGCCTCGAGATCCCTGATAAATAAAATAATTAGTGTAGGGATAGAATGGAGCAGTTTCAGCGACCACAATCCCCTTGTTCTGGGGCTTATGTACAGGGCTGGCGCTAGTATCAGAGCCCATTGTACAATTGTGGAGAGGGTCACAGACCAAGGCAGGAGACTGAAATGGTCCAAAATAGATGGGGTAAAGTTTTATAAAGCCTTGGTGGACAAGGGCAAAACGGCCATCAATGATTGTTTAGACTTAGAAGTCCATGGATCAAGGTTACTGGAAGCATTTGACCAGATCGCTAACCTGATCGACGGCCTACTTAAAACTAGTGCGCCCACGCGAAACCAGGCTAATCCCCGGTGGTTTGACAAAGACTGTTCTAAAGCATTGAGGGAGTTGAAATGTTGCCTTAAATTAAGACCAAGGGACCCTCAAAAAATTAAGGAGTGCAGAGAAAAATACAAAAAAGAGACCAAGAGGAGGAAACTTGCCCTGCAGGCAGAAGCATGGGCAGATTTAAGAGAGGCAGGGGAAAGAAAGGATTTAGCGGGTTTCTGGAGAATCATTAATAAACCAACTTTCCAAGAAAATGATTCCCCGGAGATAGAGGCTAATATTCTCCCAGAGCAGTGGGTTACCCATTTTAGGGGTTTATACAACCACGAGCCCGGTACCCCTGTAGAGTTACCGGTAACCCCAAGTCAGGCTCCACTGGTAGTATTTACTCTCAAGGAGATTACTGCAGGGATGGAGGGTCTGACTAAAAGCAAAGCCCCGGGCCCGGACGGAATTCCCCCTGACCTGTTTCTAAGCAACATAGAACTATGGGCCCCTCTAATGACCAGGGTTATAAATACTGCTACCTCCTGCGGCCTGCCACCGTCTTGGTCTAAAGCAATTATTGTCCCGATTTTCAGGAAGGGCAATAGGGACGATCCCAAGTGCTATCGGCCTATTTCCCTGATTGACGTATCGGCCAAACTCTTGGGTAGGGCAATCCTTAACAGACTGTCCGAGTGGACCGATGAGAATAACATCTTCTCGGACACTCAATACGGTTTCAGGACAGGGAGGTCCACGAGTGACCAATGCCTGAACCTGTATATGCTGATTGCCTAATATACGTTGGCCAGTGATGAATCGATTTACATGGGATTCATGGATTTGGCAGCAGCATTCGACCACGTCAACAGAGAAAAACTGTGGGACATGATGTCAAGCATGGGGATTGAGAGTGGTTTAATTGCCATATTAAGGGAATTGCACAGTGACACCACGGCCAAGGCTCGATTTAACAGGGAGGGGGGATTGTCTGACCCTTTTCCTTGTAGGAGCGGAGTCAGACAAGGCTGTATTCTTGCCCCATTTTTGTTTTCCCTTTATATCAATAATTTGGAGCAGTTTCTGTTGGGTTTGAAGGCAGATTCCCCAAGGGTGGGGTCGCGTCATATTCCTGTTCTGCTTTACGCAGATGACGCGGTCTTGATTGCACGTACACCCCGGAGCTTACAAATCCTGATTGACGGTTTCGTCAAGTTCATGGGGGCCTTGGATCTTTCTGTCAACCTGGGTAAATCGTATGTGCTCCTGGCTGGTAAAAAAACTTCCTCTAAATTTACTTATACAATAGGCAGTCATATTTTAGAGGAGGTTAAAACGTTTTCCTACCTTGGAGTAACCTTTGACGGAGCCCTGCAGTTTAACACCTTGGTGGCGGAACGTTGTAGCAAAATGATTGCCTCCAATGGGGCAAAAGCTAGCTACGGCAGGAGGCTAGGCAGATGGAGCCCGGAACAGGTGATGAACCTGTACAGCTCCGTATCATGCTCCAAAGTTATCTATGGGGCTGAAGTATGGGGCTTCGTGAACACCACTAGAATCCAACAGGAAGAAAACAAACATCTGAAATCTATCCTGAGGGCACCACCCAGTACCGCTGGATTCATTGCACACAGGGAGTTAGGGAGGCCATACTTGGATGACCTGGTAAAACTCAGGCCAATTGTGGCCTGGCTAAAAATATGGGTTAATCCAGATGCGTATCTCAGTAGAGAAATTCTATTGGACTGTTTGGACAGGGCCAGATGTATGCGCATTCCCTGGCTTAAATACGTAAAGAACACACTTGAGGAGTTAGGCCTTGGAACCCCTTTTACGAACCCTGCTACAATTTTAGCCCAGCACAAGAAACAAGTAGGGGAAATTTTCCTAGAGCGGAAAAGCCAATGCAGAGCTGTGGCTGAAGGTGCAAAAAAGACAGTGAGGGCCCATAACCTGGTGAAGAGCATGGAGGGCATGGAGCCTTATCTATACCTCATGCACAACGCACAGGATAGATTTCTAATGTGCCGTTTTAGACTGAATTTACTTCCATTTATGTTGGCTTCACCAGCGGGTTTCACCACATCAATTGAGCAGAAGGGACCCTGCGGCTGCGACAACAGGTCTCCGCAGGACTCCCTCCACTTTGTTTTGCTTTGTCCCTATTTTTCTATGCCCAGGCGCAGATTTCTTGTAAATATTTTAAAAAAAGCCCAACAGGAACATGCCAGGGAGGCATTAGTTTTTTTACAGAAAGCCTCTGACCCCCTAACTTTGTGCTGTATTATGAATTTTATTAAGGTTGCGGTCAGATTAAGGCAAACAAGGGGCGAGGAATGAAATGTTGGATTTTCTATTTAAAATTGGGTACTTGCCTGATATTCTCTTTGGTATTAACTTTGTGTATAAGGATCTTGAATAGTGTTTAATGACTTTATCTATGTATATATATGTGTGCTTTTATGGTGTTTTTTTAATCACCGAATAAAGATTCTTTGAATTGAATTGAATTGAATGCAGGAGGTCCGCTGTAGTCTGGAGGTGGGAGACGACTGCCTGGGGCGAGCCCGCCTTCAACAGCCAGTCGTCAAGATAGGGGAAGACTGGAACCCCTGATCTGCGCAGATGAGCAGCGACCACAGCCATCACTTTCATGAACACCTGAGGGGTGCTGGTAAGGCCAAAGGGGAACACAGTAAACAAAGTGCTGGTGGTCTACCGTGAACCGCAGGTAACGCCAGTGGGCCGGAAGGACAGGGATGTAAAAGTAAGCATCCTGAAAGTCCAACGCTACAATCCAATCTCCAGGGTCGAGGGCAGACAGGACCTGAGCTAGTGTAACATTTTGAACTTCTCCTTCCGCTCCTGAGATCGAAGATAGGACTCAGGCCTTTGTCATTCTTGGGCACCAGAAAGTAGTGGGAATAGCAACCACGACCTACTTCTGGAGCAGGAACCAGCTCAATAGCTCCCTTGGCAAGAGAGCCATAACTTCCTGTTGGAGAAGGGCCAGATGATCCTCCGACATGTGATGGTATTGAGGTGGCATGGATGAGCGGTAGTCTTGAAGAAGGGGAGGGAGTAGCCCCTTCGGACTATCTGCAAAACCTAACAATCCAACGTGATGGTGCACCTGTGGGGGAGGGGATGGCGAACCCTGCTGCCCACTGGCGATTGGTGGCCATGAAAGGTCAGACTAGGAGAGTTTCGAGGCTGCTACAAAAGGGGCGCAGGTTGACTGGCCCGCTCGCTGGCGCCCAGACCCACAACGGTGGGTCCCCAGTCCTTGGGCTTGCAGGGGCTAGACAGCTTGTGCTGGCCTCTGGCCCTGGGTGGAACTTGGCGGGACACAGCTTCCGTAGTCACCAAAGGGGCGAAAAGCAGACTGCACACGGCGGTTGGAGAGGCCCAAGGACTTGGCCGTGGCCCAGGAGTCCTTGAAGCACTCTAGCGCGTTGTCTGCTTTGTTGACGGCCTTTAAAGGTATGTCCAGCAAGGTAGCCTTGACATACCCGAAAAAAACAGTCAACCTCAGCAAGCGTTGCTTCGAAGGGCTACCGACATTGAAATTGTCCTGCCCAGTGTGTCGGCAGTATTCAGTCCACATCTTATGGTGAACTTGGCTGCGTTCTTCCCTCTGTGACTAAACGGAAGAGCACGGCCTGGGCCTCCTTGGGGCACTGTGGTACCACCTGCGCTACCGTATCCCAAACAAAGTGGGTGTAACGGCCCAACAGACATGCGGTGTTCACCAACCGCAGTGCCAAGCTGGAGAAAGAAAATATCTTCTTCTCAAGATGGTCCAGGTTTTTGGATTCCCTATCAGGGGGTGCGTTAGGGAATGCGCCTTTGGATGTAGAGGCTTAGACCACTAAGCTCTCAGGAGTGGGGTGTTGGGAGAGGAAAGAGGGGTCGTTCGGAGCCAGGCGGTGGCGTCAGGAAATCATCCTATCCACAGGAGCCCCTGTGTTGGGCCTGGACCAGGTGCCAAAAAGGATGTCAGTAAGAGCTTCATTGAAAGGCAGCAGGGGCTCCAAAGAGGCCACCGCCGGTTGAAGCACCTCCATGAGGAGATCCGTCCTGACCTCCACCTTAGGTAGCTCAAGGTTGAGGGCCTCCGCTGCCCTATGCAACAGCACTGCGTATGAAGCACCCTCCTCCATAGCCACGGTAGGAGGAGACACCATGCCAAAATCTGTGGAGGTATCCAGACCACTGGCTTCCCCCAACTTCTCTCTCCTATCTGGTTCATCTAACTGGTCAGCCAAAGGGTCTACAGACCCCTCCCAGTCCTCCTCACCCTCTTCTGGTTGCCAATCTGGCCTGTAGGAAACACCACAGTCGAACAGAGGTACAAAAGTACCGCTCAACGCCGGATCCAGCATTGGTCGACTTCTGTCCGGCTCCGTGTCCAAGTCAAGGTGGAGGCCGGGTCGACATCGTCTGGACACTCAACCAGCGTCGGGAGCAGACCTGGTGCCGGTGAAATCTCCGCCAGGGAAGGGGTTACAAGGTCGACCAGGGCCAATCTGGATCCAGGCCTGGATCCAAGGGGACCCTGCTCGACTGGGGCCGGAGCTGCTGGCGTTGAAGGCACATGGCTTCAAGCCGAGTCCGTGGGGCCTGAAGGTGCGCCGGTGGAGTCGGGCTGCCCAAAGAAGGCATACATTGCTTCGTAGAAACTCCGAAGCTGGGCAGGAGTCGATCTGGTCTTCCGGAAAAAGAGGGATACTCAGAGTCGACCGTTCATCCCTCGTCGCGTCAGCCGACGGACGGGGAGAAGTCAAAGAGCGACGATGCTTCTTCAAATTCTTCTTGTGCTTCGACTTACCCGAAGAGTGCGAAGACTTCGATGGCAAGTGGTGGTGAATATGCGACCCAGACCCCGAACGTCGCAGAGCAGACTGCCGGGACTCGGGAAGCTTTCGGGACAGCTCCTGCAAAGACTTCGGATTCATAATCCGGCAGTCTGAGCACGACTTGGGATCTTGGTAGCTCTCCAGACACTACATGCACACACGTTGCAGGGCCGTAACCGACATCAGCTTGCGACAGGTGTCACAATCCTTGAAGCCGGGCAGAGGACGACTGGACATCCCTGCGTGCACCAGGAGTCAATAGACTAAAAAAAACAGAGTCGACAAAAGACATAAAAAAGTGACTGAAGGTACCACTCTCTCTGGATCTGCGCTGGCTGGCGCGAAAAAAGAAAGAACTGACGTCAGCGTGCAAGGGCGGCGTCTAAGTAGCTACCGCAACTCATCCCAGTGACCACGACACCAACGAATGCAGAGCCGACAAATGCCACCTTTTGACCCGCAGGGGTACTGCTGTTGGAATTTTTTTCCGGATCCAGTCTGACGCCTGGGGGTAATTCTAAAGGTGAGGAATCTATAACTATATGTCTCTTTCAGTTAGAAGGATTTTCCAGTGTAGATCAACAGGGAGTATGGCCCTGCTAACAAAGAATCCTGCAGCTCCCGCCAGAAGCAACTCCTGTAGTGTAGTTCCTATATTCCCTATAGGCTCTGTGCATTGGAATAATATATCCTATAGATTTGACGTAGGACTTAAGTCAAGAGGTCTCTATCAAATATACTAAAGTTAATTGTGAGTGTGCCAGCTAACTCAGAGGTTACTAGAAACTTTTGCGAATACACAAGAAGGTATTTGGTTCTGACAACCGCATAAACATGACAACTTTGTTTCCCAAGAATAAGAAATATATCTCTCAGAGTCGCGGAAACAATAGATAAGTATTTCACTCAGTCAATCGTGCATGCTTCGTTTCTACAGAGTTGCAGAGAAATAGAGAGACGGGCGTTTTCAATAAAAAGGTTTATTGAACAGTATTCTTTCTCATGCAAGAGAAGTGAACTGCTACAATCGTTATGCATACTGCAAAGTATAATGCGTACAGCATGAATAATATTATAAAATAATACTGTAAGAGCATTGTATGGTTTCTAAGCCATATAAAAATACATACAAATACATTGACTAAAATACTCAACTGGTGCTTCTAAAATACGCCTACCCCAATGTACCTAACCTAAGTCTAGTACGCGGGAAGAAGTAAGTATTGTGTAGCATAGGTTTTAGTTTTGTTTGCCAAGAATCTACCAAAGGTTTCTGTAGGTTCTAATCAGCTCCATACCTTAGTTAGAATGAAGGAGGTCTGGTATCTCTGTCTCGGGGCTCAATTTCCCAAAACCCTGCAAGGGGAGCATGGAAACACTGGAGCTGGATTCTCGGCAGGAGAAAGGCAGCCTCTTGATCAGTGCTTCAGCTGGAGAGTCTGCTTCCTTCGGCACTTGCTGTAGGGAGCTGCGTTGGGCAAGTAGATAGTTGAACTGCTCCGACCCACTGTATCTTGCTAGAGCAAGTGAAGGTATATTTATACCTTGAAGGTGCTTAGGAATGCCATAGTTTGAAGTAAAGTCAGGCATGGGAATAGTTGTTTATTGTTGTGACGTTTGGTACGGGTGGAAGTAGCCATGCCTGTATTTGGGTAGCATGGGCTATGCCTAAATAAGGGCTTGATTGCTATGCCTATATAAGGGCAATGTGAATTCTACCTATATAAGGGCATGAATCAGGAAAATTCACTCAGAGCCTAAAACGCCACACAACACTCCTTTAGTAATTATTTTAAAAAACGTTCCCCCCAGTATCAAGACGAAGACGCACAACAATTTAAAAAAAGTCTGTACATTGGTTACAAAAATCTACATACTGTCACAGCTGTGAGGGGCTATTCAAGAACAAACAATGTGCAAAGAGTATCCTGGGTTGGTTCCCAACCAAAGGAGGATCCTGGAGACTGTATTGTGGTTAATTTTAAAAATAAGTATATCGCAGGCTTTCTTTTGGAAAGACTGTCCAGGTCGTCTCTGTCAGGGGGTGGAATTATGGCAGTACCTTAGGGTTATTTTTATAAACCAAGCAAGCAATTTCCCTCTGAGACACACTCTATCTACAGAGGTGTTCTGGATTTATTTGCCATTTTGACCCACAATCGTTTTCCTCCGCTGGAACAAATAGATTAACTGAACACCCAGAGGATACCCATCGCTCAGGATCTCATGGGAGAAGTCGGGAGGACAATTAAAAAAGAAGTGATTTCTCCCTCATTTTATACCAATATGGAATCAGACACTACAAACACACCCGGTAAAGGGAGGGACAAAACTTAATGGCAGCTATCATGTACAATAAAATATGTTCCTCTAACTTGGACTCCCTACACTTCCAATTTATGAATATAATGTACGATTCAACGGTCAGACTTATAATTGTTCATTTTTATCATAATAATTTTACTGCGGCAAATACTAAAATAGCTGTTATGCTCGAAAACTCCCTAAGTAAGCATTTCATGGAAGTGAATACTAACTACATCATTTTATGGGGTGGGGCTTTTAACTGTAGACTATGTTCACTGTCAAAGATGTCTGCCAGTATTTATATGGGAGAGTCTTCTGAGGACCTATGTCATTTTGAACACAGCTCTTGTGGTAATATCTTTAACTCTATACTAGCTAAATTCTCTCTATTCTTTACAATAGATTTGGTCACTCAGCTGGACAGGAGAAGCTCACACAAATCAGCAGTGGCCAGGGTAGTCTTCATTGCTCTTTCTGACTACTATAAACTGAAGTCAGTATGTTTCTACATACCAAAAATATATTTTAGTGACCACTACCCTCTGTCCATCCAGTTTCAAATACAAAGCAAGAAAGTGACTCCAGTAGTACCACCATTAATCTATAACAAAATCAAGGGTCTTATGTGTAAATGGGCATCTATAAACCCTGATACTGTTCTCTGAAAACTAGTGAATAAAAATAGACCCCAAATTCTGACATGTTCAGGCAGTGATATAAACCCAAAAAACATGGAATCTTTTGCTGATATAATCAAAACAATAAATGAAATCCTCAAAATTGATAGAAATCAAAATTCAAGTAAACTTTTTAAATGGTTCAATAGTGAATGTTCTTGAAGTAATAACAATTTAGTCATGGCCTTAAAACAGAAGCTCAGAGACATAGGGACTGTGAGATCCTGCAGATACAATTACAAACAAGTGCTTGGGGGTCATAGGGAGTCTATCAAGAAAGAGGCGTGGGAGAGATTATATGAAGCTAGTGTCACCAAATATTCTGGCCATTTTTGGAAGACTATGAATGCCCCCTTTTCCCTGGACAGCCATAATAGCACTACAGACCTTGCACTCCCCCTGACAAATGGGTTGATCACTTCTCTGAAGTATACAGGAGTGGAGGGGACCATATAGGCACAGTAGAATGTGATAAACATATAAATGGGAGCATGCAAAAGTTACCCCCTCCAATAATTCAGGAAGTAGCAAATGCACTGAACCAGACCAAGAAGAATAAGGCACCTGGACCAGACAGCATCCCGGCTGACCTTTTCCTGGAAAATCACGATCTAATGCTCCCCGTGATAACCAACATCCTAAGCTGTGCCGCAATCTCAGCCCATTAAAATCCTGGTCTAGTGTAATAATTGTTCCCATTTTTAGAAAGGGAAATTGGTCAAACCCTAAATGTTATCGCCCGATTTCACTGATTGACTCCACATGAAAAGGAATGGGCGGGGTTTTACTTGACAATTAAGAAACATGGATAGTCGAAAAAGGGAAATTCCCAGACATCCAATATGGTTTTAGAAGAGGCCTTGGCACCATTGAGTAGTGCCTTAATCTTCATTTGGTGATAAGTAAATACACGCTGGCAAAAAACAGCAATCTCTATTTGGGATTTATGGACCTGACATCAGCCTTTGATTGGGTGGTGAGAGGGATACTCTGGGAAAAGTTGTTGGGAATGGGCATAGATGCATCCCTGGTTCATTTCCTAGTTCAAATGCACCAAGACATGATGGCAGAGTCAGATATGGGGCAGATGGTGAATTGTCAGCACTGATTAAAATGAACTGTGGGGTCAGACAAGGGTGTGTGCTGGCCCCCTCCTTGTTTTGCCTATACATCAGTAATCGGGAGGGTTATCTGAATGAAGGGGTAATTGACGTTCCAAGGGTGGGTCAAAGAATTCTCCCAGCATTATTATATGAGCAGGATTGCGTACTGAGTTCAAGAACTGGTGTGGGCTTGCAAATTCTTATACACCAATTCAATGATTTTATGAGCAATTTGGGCTTAAAGACTAACACAGTTAAGTCACACGTCATGGTGGTGGGGAAAGCACATTATAAAATAAGATCCTGTTTAATTCATAAAGATAAGCTACTCCAGGTATCACATTTTTCCTACTTGGGTGTCCCTTTCTACCATAGAGGCTCCTGGTCTCATCTCCTTGAGGTCAGGAAGAGGAGCTTGGAGAAAACTCTTGAAGTTCTATTCAGGTTTGCATGGAAATTGAGCTCCAAACCCATTGAGGCAATAATTAACATCTATATTGCACAGTGTTGTGCTGTTATTCTGTATGGGGCCGGGGTCTGGGAATTTTGTAATGTGCCCACCTAACAAACTACAGAAAATGTTTTTCTCTTTAGTATAAAGTTTATCCCACCCCCCCTCCAGCCTCCCGAGTATCTTATGTCATAAGGACTTAGGTGTGACTACTTTAAAGACATCAATTTCAAACTGCCCCTATTATGTTATGGTGCCCAATTTAGACAAACGAAGAACCAGCTCTCAATCGAGCAATAATACAGGATTGTTTAAGTTGTGATTATGTTAACAAAATACCATGGCTTAGCTATGTCAAAATGCAGCTGGAACTCATGGGGAGGAGGGACTGCTTTTCCAATCCCCAACTTATTACTCCAATCATGAAGCTTTATTTAAGGAAGGAAATTTAATGTTCTAATGGAGCGTAGGCAACATATGGAATTTAGCAAAAAGCGTGTAGCTGATTATCTTCCCCTTGGTTAGTGCTGAAAGAATTGAGCCATATCTTTTGTCCCCTTTGGTCACTCTAAAAAATGTTATCGTATTAGATTTAAAATATCTCACTTACTGGTCTCTTATCCCAGCAAAGGGTATCATGATGCTCACCTGGACACCTGCCCATGTGATTCCAAATCATTGCAGAATATGCTGCAATTCCTTTTTTCTGCCATCTATATGATAAACCACGAATAGAATTTATTATAGCACTATTGGGGGTGTTGAATATTAGGAAATGCAGACCAGTTTTATTTTACCTTCAGCTACTTCAAACAGAATATATATGTGAAATGATTTACAAATTAATTTCTGCCGCAGTACGACTAAAGAGTCTAGTAGGGAAATTATCTGTTTTAACAACTAGTACTCCATTCGACGGATAACATTGTTTACACAGACTATATTTTCTTCTTAAAGGATATTAATTCTTGCACGTTCAGATGGCACTATGAACTTTAAATGTTTTATATGACTACACATGTAAGATGTACCCCAAATCATGTTTTCATGATTGCTGTGTCAGCAAAACTTTGTAATGTAATATCATTTGTATGATTGAAACCTTTTTAAATATCACCTGAATCTTGTAGCAGAGAAATCTGGAAATGTAATGTCTATTTTTTATTTTTTTATAAATCTTTTTATTAACAAAACCAAAAGAAAAGGCATCAGGTGACATATACCGCTTCCACATTTGTCATATATACATTTCCGTACTACAAGATAATAAATACAGAATAACATTTAGGGATCTCAGGGACTCGTGTTTACTGCTTCGTCCCGAACTGGAGGAACACAGATATCCCCCTGATAACTATTCCAGGCTCCCCAAACCTTCCCCCACTTCGCGGGACAACCCCTAGCAACGTAGACCGACCTCTCCCTATACATGCACCAGTCCAGGTCTTCCATCCACCTCCTGACCCGGGGCGGTTGCCTGGCGCCCCACAGCTGAGCAATGTTGCGCTTAGCAATCATGCACGGCAGGGTCACCCACAGTCTCCCATATGCACTCAAATCCGTAGGCTCGCAGACATTTAAGACACACCTTCGAGACTCCAGTGTTATCTTCACCCCCAGCACCTCTTGCATCTTGTCGTGAATTTTGACCCAATATTCCTGTATTCCTGCACAATGCCACAAAATATGCATGAAGGTTCCAAGCTCCCCGCACCCCCTCCGGCACTCCCCACTCTCCGCCCGACCCATGTGTATTAGCCGGGGCCCAGTGACATACGACCTATGAAGAATCTTTAATTGCACAAGCCTAAATCTCATTTGCAACTATCTTTGTAGAAGAGACTACCTCCCTCCAGTCTTCATCATCTAGTTCCAAGCCATTGGCGCCCCATTGTGCCCTAATAGCTGCCAGCGGGTCTCCCATGTTGTTAATACGTTTTTTATATATTAACGAAATGGTCTTTTCCGGGAGATGACCATCTAGCACTCGATCTTCCAGGGGGGAGGCGTCTGGGAGTGTGGTGCCTCTGGGAATATGTGCAAGTAGGGCATGCCTAACTTGAAGGTATCGGTAATGCTCACTCTCCTGTAGATGGTACTTTCCTTGAAGGGCACCGAATGTAAGAACTGTGTCCTTTTCCCAGATATCCTTGATCTGCGAGATCCCGATGAGATCCCACTTGTCAAATCCCTTTGTTTCCCACAGGCTGCCCAGCCTCTCCGAGTTCAATAATAGGGTCGCAAGGATGAGTTTTCCGTCCCAGTTAAGATGTCGAGTAGCTGTATGCAACACCTGCACTGCATGAGCCGACGGTCCTGCAAGGGGAAATCGGCCGGCCCTGGCATATAACGCCCTCGTAAAGTCGCCCCCAGGTACCTGCCCACGATCCATCGCATACCCGGGGTCTCCGGGAGACCCATAAACTGTGTGGTTCACCGCCGCCAGTTGGGAGGCCCAGTAGTATTTCCGCAGATCCGGCAAGCCGACCCCCCCCCATCGTACCAGGGGAGAGAAAGTTTAGAGAAGGCAATGCGAGGCTTGCCCTCCCAAAGAAGCTGCTGTTGAAGGGCCTCTATTCCTTTAAAGTAGGACGCCGGCACCGGGTCCATTGCACTCTGGAGAGCGTACAGGAATCGGGGAAGGGCCATCATCTTGAAGAGTACCGCCCTACCCAAGAGGGAGAGCGGTAGCGCCTTCCACCTCGCCACATCTTTCCTAAGCCGGGTCAGCGGGGGGCCCAAGTTATTGGCGTATCTCAACTTCGGGCCTAACGTCACATACATGCCGAGGAATTGGAATCCTACCGGTTCAATTTATAACGGGCAGGAATTCGGGACAATCAGAGGATCTACACTAATGACAAAAAGCACTGTCGAGGGGGCGTGGCTTGGGCGCCGATGGAGCAGGCGGCTTGAGCCGATAGCTCCGTGCCCGATCCCCAATTAATCCTGTAAATTGGGGTCTTCAGTGGCCGGGGAGCACGGAGCCTGTGTTTGAACACCTACGGCACAGCCCGAGCCCGGCGATCTGGCTGGCGGAGCCTTGGTGGCGGAGCTTTCTTTGTTATCGCCAGGACCGGGCGACCTGCAGCGGAGGCTTTAAAATGGCGGTGCTGGCAGCCCGATAGCCCCGGAGGGAGCGGACCCATCCCTGGCGCAGGTGAGACGACCGGCTAGGATTTGGCTGGAGGAGGACGGCGGCTGCTGAGCGTTGGGACCGGCATCCGCGAGGAGGAATTACGGAGGTGGCAGCTGCTGACCGGCGGCCGGCGAGACCAGCTAAGTGCCTCAAGATGGCGGGCGGCGAAACGCTGTAGTGATCCACGCCCGGAGGTCGGGGCCCCGGAGAGGTGCAGGACAGAGCTGGATCGGGCGCTGACAGGCGCCGGGGATCCCCCCTTGCAGTGACCATCGGGATTGCCAGAAGTGGAGCGGTGCACAAGGTGGGGGCCTGGCGTAAGCGGTCCATTGTCTCGGGAGCCGGGAGCACCCCCGCTTTGAGGACAGAGGGCACTATCGTTGGTGTTGTGGCTGGGCTTGGTGCGGTAGTGCCGCGCCTGGGGGCGATCACAGAGGATCATCGCGAGGGTGCAGACCCCCCTCCCCCCCCCCCCCCCCCCGGTGCAGGACACGTGTGGACTACCGGGAACATAAGGTGGTGCAAGCGAGGTGCTCGGCTTCGGCGTATGCAGGGGGGCGCTTAGAGCGGGGCGCCCCTGATTGGTTCATTAAGAGGCGCGCTGAGGGCCCTGCGGCGGTAGGGTCTGATTTCTTGGAGTGCTGAGACCCCTCCTCTGGCGCGGCGGCCGACCGCCGAGGCGGTGTGCGCTGGTCCTGCAGCGCCTGTGGACGATCTGGGGGTTCCCGCGTCCACCAAGAACCTCGAGGGGCCAACTGCTGAAGCAGCGCCGCAGAGACTACTTGGAGAGGGAGTTGCTGTGGAGGAGCTGCTACTCGGCTGACACAACGGACTGCTGGGGATTGGTGTCACCCTGCGGGCATCGGGTGAAGAGCATCTTCCTGCAGCTTAGACACGGTGGGTTGGGTCCGAGAACATTATTACGTAGCCCAGTGGCTGGTGCGGCCTACATGATGAAGCCGGGAGCTGCGGGGGGAGGTGAGGCAACGCAGGCTACCACCCCGGAGGGTGAGGAGCCGAAGGGGGGCTCGGAGGCGGAAGTGAGATTGAACCAACGTCTGGATCAAATCCTCGAGGCCATCACTGCGACCAAAGAATCCCTGCATAACGACATCGCGCAGGAGGCTACGGGGCTGGGCCTCCTGAAAGCTGATCACGCAAAGCTGGCTGTCCGGGTAAAGGACACTGAATTGACGGTACGCGATTTGAAGCCGGCGGTGGTGACGGTTGAACGAAAGTTGGAGGGTGCACTGCAACGGCTGTCAGAACTAGAAAAGAGGGCGGAGGATGCAGAAAGCAGGAACAGGCGCAATAATGTGAGAGTGGTCGGCCTGCCGGAGAAAATTGAAGGGGGGGATATGATTGCCTACCTGGAGAACTGGTTTAGGACGCAAGTAGCCCCGGAAGGATTATCTCCCTTCTTCACGCTGGAGAGGGCACATAGAGTCCCGGCCAAACCGCCATCACTGGGGCGCCCTCCCAGGCCTGTGGTAGCTCGTCTCCTCCACTACAAAGACAGAGATCTGCTGATTCAAAACGCGCGGTCACTGGGCCCTTTTCAAGTGGAGAACGCTCAGTAACAATCTTCCCGGATTATACCCAGGACGTCCAACGACTTAGGGCATCTTTTCTTGCGGTCAAGAAGGAGCTCAGGACTGAGGGGATTCAGTATTCCTTATTATTTCCTGCTAAATTGCGGATCATTCTGGATGGCACGACGCAGTTTTTTGTTACCCCTGAGGAGGCCTGGACTTGGTTGGAGACCTATAGAGCGGGAACTGATCGCAGACACAAGACTGAGAGCGACCTCCCTAAGCCGGCGAGGGTTCGCCATTCGCAACGTCTCCGTAAACGGCATAAGACCCAGCAAGCTCTGCTGCTCGCGCAGCTGGCGGCGGACAAACGGGAGGCACTGGAGGCGACGGCAGCCATTACAGGATCACGGAGAGAAGAGTTGGTGGAGGGTTCGGCTTCTGAGGACGACAGGAGACAATCCGGGACTGAGATTTCGGATGTGGATAGTACTGTTGGGCCAGAGGTGACTCCCCGCTCGGCGGATGATTTGTGACTTGAACGACCTCCGGGGTGGAGCGCGGTGCATGGATGGCTGTGCTGGGGGCTGGACCCCATTGTATCCTTCTGGATTGGGGTAGCTATACCAGGCCACGGGGGGATCATGGGGCGGGGGGCTGAGGCGAGAGTGGCCGCTCGTCGGGGTACAACTGCGCTCCTACTGCCCTTAAGGCGACCTGCAGTGGCGACTGCAGGGTAGACCTGTTTGTTTGATGTGTAAGGTTTGGATGGGGGCTGAGGCGCAGTTGCTGGTTCCTGTTCTGGGGATGGGGGCGTTGGGGGTTCTAGGGGTTGTTTGGGGGGAGGGTCCTTCTGATGCTGGTGTGGGCAGGCGAGCCGTGGTAGGGCTGCTATGGAAGAGGGGTGTTAATGGGGACGATGCCTGAGCTGAAGTGCGTCACGTGGAATGTGCGGGGGCTTCACACCATGTTCCGACGCCACAAAGTACATGCATACTTGGTGCGCCGAGGGGTCCAGATAGCGATGCTCCAAGAGACCCATCTTACTAAGTTGGAGTGTGTGGCGCTTCAGAAGCGATGGAGAGGGCAGGTGTTTGGGACAACGTATTCTGCGTTTGCGAGGGGTGTACTGATTTGGGTGCGGGCGGGAATCCCCTTTCAGGTGACCAGTCAGACGATTGACCCAGAGGGTAGATATGTGGGGGTGGCGGGGAGGCTGTATGGTAGGGAGGTGGCGCTCTGCTGTATCTACGCCCCGAACACCGACCAGCCCTGCTTCTTCGACTCCATTTCGGGTCTCTTGGCCCAACATCTGGCGGGGCAGGTAATACTGGGAGGCGACTTTAATTCCATTACTGATGTCACCTTAGACAGATCCCATCCCCCGCTGATTACGTCCCCGGTGCGCAGAGTGGCGAAGCAGAGGAGAGACTGGCAGGCTGAATGGGGGCTGATTGATGTGTGGCGAGGGCAACATCCTGTGGACAGGGACTACTCCTTCTTTTCAGCACTCCATGAGCCACATGTCAGGATTGACACGATCCTCTGTGACCCCGCCACCGCTTCCATGGCGAGACACACCGAGTACCTGGCTCGGACCGTTTCTGATCACAATCCCCAGTTGATTTCCCTTCAGTGGCAGCGGGTGAGGACAGCGATTCCTACTTGGCGACTGAATCCGGACTCGTTGGAAGATCAGGTCTTCCGTTCCGAGATCCGTGAAGGGGCGGAGTCATTCTTTGCGATTAATAAGGGCACGGCCTCCACTAGGGGACTAGAATGGGACGCATTCAAAGTGGTTATGAGAGGCCTCTGTATTGGGAAACATTCTGGGGAGAGGAAGGTGGTACTAGCGGAGGTCGAGAAGGCGGAGGAGGCGCTACGGGAAGTAGAGAAGCGGAGGCCGGAACAGGGGGCGCTGCAGACACGGCTCCTGGAGGCTAAGGAACTGGTGGCATCGGTGACCGAGAGGTTGAGATGCTATGATTATAGGCAATACATGATGAGGGTCCATGCTGAGGGCGACAAGGTTGGCACGCTATTGGCGTGACTGGCGAACCCGGAACCACGGGGTGTGCGATCATGAGCGTGAAAACGGCATCGGGAGATATCGTCTATTCCCAAGGGGCGATCCTCTCGCGTTTCACCGGGTATTATGGGACCCTATACCAAAGCCGCTCGGAGACTGAGGGTGAGGCCCTGTCCGATTACTTGGCGGAGCTCACTCTCCCGCAGCTGGAAGAAGAAGACGCTGAGGCCCTGGGCGCTGCGATCTCACTGGCGGAGGTTAGGGGGGCGATCAAACACATGGCACGGAAGAAAACGCCTGGGGTGGATGGCCTTCCGGTCGAGTTTTATGCTGCCTTTGTTGACATATTGGCGCCCCAATTGTTGGAAGTCTATAATGAAGCGTTGAAACAGGGCCAGCTGCCCGGCTCCATGAGGGAGGCTCTGATTGTGCCCCTGCTGAAGCCAGGGAAAGATGGGACGGATGTGACCTCTTACAGGCCACTGTCTATGTTGACGGCGGACTATAAAATCTTGAGCCGCATCCTGGCCACCAGACTGCTGCCACACATGACGTCGCTGGTCCACGAGGATCAGGCTGGCTTCATCCCCACTCGGAATACCTCGACCAATGTCCGCCGCCTGGTGCGCGTCTTGAGCAGTGAACTGGACCCGAGCGTCCACCCTGCGGTGTTATCTGTCGACATCGAAAAAGAATTTGACAGTTTAGAGTGGGGCTATTTGGATGAGGTCCTGGGGAAGTTTGGCCTGGGGGCTGGGTTCCGGCGCTGGGCTAGAGTGCTGTATTCCTCGGCGACTGCCAGGGTGAGATTGAGCTCGGTGGTCTCCCCGGCCTACCCGGTCCAGAGGGGCACACGACAAGGGTGCTCCTTGTCGCCTCTATTGTTTGCTTTGGCTATAGAACCCTTGGCGATTCGTGCTAGGTCAGGGTTGGTGCACAGGGGGATCGTCTGCCGGGGTGAGCACCATCTTATATCGCTTTACGCAGACGACCTGCTGTTGTTCCTGGAGGACACGGCTGGGGCGCTAGAGGTAGTAGTGAACGCGCTTACCGCATTTGGTTCCCGGTCGGGTCTTAGGGTGAACTGGCGCAAGACTTGCCTTTTCCCGCTGAGAGTGGGGACGCCCCAGCCGCTACTACCGGCGGAAGTGATTTGGGAAGACTCCTGTTTCACTTATCTGGGAGTGAGGATTTACCATAGTTCTGAAGGGTTGCTGGAAGGGAACATAGGTCGGTGTGTGAGGGCCTTACGGGGCTCAACGGCGTTCTGGGCCACGCTCCCGCTATCGGTGGTGGGCAGGGTGGCGCTGCTCAAAATGGTGGCCTTGCCGCGCCTCCTGTATTATTTTAGGACATTACCCATTTGGATCCCAAATAGGTTCTTTAGGGAACTGCGGACCCTCACCACTGGGTTCCTTTGGGGGACCGGGAGGAGACGGGTGGCATTGGACACGCTGCGTAGGCCGAAGCTTGAGGGAGGGATGGCGGTCCCGGATTTCGAACTATATTACTTAGCGGCGCAGCTGCAGATCCTCACGCAACATGTGGCGAGGGAATTTCGGGGGCCTGACTCACACAGAGGGAAGGGGATCCCGCGACATGTCCTATCCTACGTTATGTCCCAGCGGCTCGATGTGCGGGACCTGACACTCGAGGAAAGAACGCTGCGGCTGTGTTGGAACAGGAGTCGGAAGCGAGCAGGAGTGCAGCACCCGTATGCCCCGGAGATGCCTCTGGGCATGTTGACAGCGCTGCCGCACGGAGGCGACTGGACCCCCCTTATGGAGTGGGAGGAGTTGGGGCTCCAGGTGGTGGGCAATTTGTACGCTGAGGGAGAACTGCTGCCTTTTCAAGCGGTGCAAGACCAGTTTGGAATCCCGGCGGGGCACTTCCTCTTGTACATGGCCATCACGGCGGCAATCAAGAAGTATTGGGGAGAGGGTCAGACGGAACCAGAGACCGCGTTGGCGTGTCAGTATGTTGTGATGGCAGCGGGAACGCTCAAGGCGATTACGTGCCTCCAGTCACGAATGCTCTGGGAGGGACTGACACCTCTTACTGGGTTGAAGCTGAAATGGGAGGAGAGTGTGGGGAAACCCATACCGGACGTCACGTGGGGTCAGCTCTTGCGTAGAGCAGGGAAGGGTTGCAGGAATGCACGCTTCCAACAAGTGCACTTCTTTGTGGTCCACAGGGCCTATCTGACCCCGGGCAGGATACAGAGGCACTTCCAGGGTGTGGGGGCGGCTTGCCCTAGATGTTTCCAACCGGGGGCTGAGTTCGACCATATGTTCTGGGATTGCCCAGGATTGGGCTCCTACTGGACGGAGGTGAGGGAGCTTCTGAATGAAGTGACAGAGAGACAGGTGTCCTTTGACAAGGCAGCCTGACTGCTACTATGGTTTCCTCATACAAAGAAGACGAAGGTTACCAGCAAGTTTATCGACCTGGGGCTAATCCTGGCTCAAAGGGAGCTCACATGGCGCTGGAAGTCGGCGGAGGGCTCGTCCAGTAGGCGCTGGGCGTTGGAACTGAATAAATGGGCCAAGAGTGAAAGCATGATCCGGCTTCAGCAGGCCACGCGCGCTGCGGATGAGAGAGGATTGGAAGTAGCGCGGGCTTGGGAAGGTCTGGTGCAGGCGCTAACTGACTATATGTTGCAGGAGGAGGAGGAGGCTGAATGAGAGGGATAGTGCATTCCTGGGTGGCGCACGGTTGCGTGAGTGTTGTTCCCTTAGCTCCTGCATCACAGGGTACATTCCGGCAGTCGGCACACACCAGCGATTTCAGGGATTGGGTGGGGGATGGGAAGTGAGGGGGGGGGCCCCGAGGGAAGCATGAGGATGTTTCATGTGTACGTGGCTAACAAGTTGCGGCAGGTCGTAGGCCTTTCGCTCCGGGTTCCCTGAGTAGGCGGTGAGTGTAGACCTGGGCAACTATTTCTGGATGCTACCTGGTAGGGGCGAGTTGTTGGTTTGGGATGGGGGGGGGGGGAGGGTAGGTTGTTGGGGGAAAAAAGAAAAAGCAGCTCCATTCGATGAGCCTACATGGACTGAAGTCGATTTATTGTGCACATTGCTATCTTGCCGCCCTACGCCCTCCCGGATTGTTGACTCTCGCCGCCCTGCCTCCGGGATGTGGGCTAAATGGCTGTGTGATGCTGCAGGAGTTCTGGGGGGTGGGCGATATGTGGAGACGGGCAGAGATATATGTGTGCTGTATGATTCTGATGCTGCAATAAAAATTGTTTAAAAAAAAAAAAAATGACAAAAAGCACTGTCAGTCAGTCAGAAGTACTTTATTCGGTTCATAGCAAAAACCATAAAGGTATACAAACAGGAGTCAGGACCAAAAATGGAATACAGATTTAAAAACCAACAATTCATGCGATACATTAACATATTTAAAAACATCCACTATCGATCATTTTAACACAAAAAGACACAATTTAAAAAAAAAAAGAGCAAAACAGGACATTCCGATACGATTCCTAAAATCCACTATTTACAACTAGTCCGCTTGATTTTTTTCCTTAATCTCAAAGCTATTGTCAAAAAGTTCGCTACATTAAAAGTTTCCCAAATGTTAGGCAGCAGCTGGAGGTACATAAGGGCCGGTTTAACTTGTCTGAACCCTTTATCTTTAATTAGGGGTAAAATGAACTTTTTTCGTATTAAGTTAAAATGTTTGCAAAAAAACATAAAGTGCGTAGTGCCCATAATGGAGAATCCGTCACAAGAACAGATCTCCAAGGCTATCATCTTGAAGGAGGTGAAATTTATTCAACCTGAACTTAGTCAACAGAAATCTATGATTAGCATTATTGACTGATCTCAGATATAGTTCTATCTCGCTAGAATTTATTAATAGCTGGTGAGCCCTTACAGTTGGTTTAGTCAACTCCTTTTCTTCTCTGTCCAGACACTTGCTGAGCTTCTATGTATCTTTTACCCATTTCACATCCCCCTTAACTAGTTTAGATGGCTGATCAAACAATTCTGGGCGCCCTAAAATATCAGCTAATTTTTTGACATAATTCAGCCAAGGGATGGAGTTACTATGCTCAAGGTCTAAACAGTCCCTCAGAACCTCGTGATTTAATTCCAGTTCAGGGTTCAGCCAAACTGCAATCCATTTTAAAAGCGGTGCTAAAGCTATTCTATCTTCCAAATATTCCACCCCACATTCTTGGTGGACAATATAACCAGGGGTCGATTGGGGGACCGATCAAATAGTTTTCAGAAACTTGTCCTCTGCGACCTGCAACAACTTTACATTTTTAAAGCCCCATAAATCTGCACCATACATAGCTAAAGAAACACATTTGGCGTCATACACTTTCAGGACGGCCTGCAACGGCTTCACCCCTAGTTTACATGAAAAACCAAGTACACCCAAAATAGACCTCGCGAAAACATTGCGTTTAGCAGCCAATTGGGGCAACCATGTGGAGCGGTCATCAAAAATGACCCCTAAGTATGGAAATCTAGAGATCCTGGACAACACATTCCCCTCACAATGTAGGGTCTTCATTTTTTTTTTGCCGTTACTGCCCACCTCCATTACATGGGATTTTAAAAAATCGACACTAAGGTCCAATTCTTTCATAAAATGAGTTTAAAAGGCGTTGTAACCCCACTGCTGTGGGCGCTAAAAGAGCGGCATCATCCGCATAAAGTAATGCCGGTATAGAAAACTTGCCTGCCCTCGGTATATCCTTGCACGCTTCCCCTAACACAGCACCCAAGTCATTAATGTAGATGGTAAAAAGTAGGGGGGCTAGGATACAACCCTGCCTGACCCCATTCGTAAGCCCGATCTTACCCGTGCAGTTGCCCTGGCGATCATATCTAACTGTGGCCGTGAGGTCCCTATGCAGATCTGCTAGGAAATGCACAATATTTTCATCAATGCCTAGCTTTAGGAGCAAACCCCATAATTTAGACCTGTTCACTCGGTCAAAGGCCGAGGACAAGTCCATAAATGCTATATATAGCGTGCCCCTTTTGGCAATTGTATACTTCCCTATTAATAATTGGAGATTGAGGCTTTGGTCTATGGTGCCTCGCCCCTTCCTAAACCCGAATTGAAGGGCTGAAAGGGTATTTGTTTCTTCCAGTTTATCTGTTAGTTTACTTAAGACTACTCGACCTTAGACTTTCACTGCAGAATCAATGAGAGAGATCGGGCGATAATTGCTGGGTTCTCCTCTATTACCTTTTTTAAAAATCGGTACAATAACTGATTCAGACCAGGTGGCCGGAATGCCGGATTTACAAACTCTGTTAAAAACGTTAGTTAAAACTTTGGATCAGGTCTTGACATCTGACTTAAAGAGGTCGACAGGAACACCATCGGGACCTGGGGCCTTATTACTGGTCATTTTCCTGATTGCTTCTGCCACCTCTGCCTCAGTAACCAATAAAGTGTACGAGTACAAAATAGGGGTGGGTAAATCCTCCTCCCCTATGTTTGCCCCTTCGTAGACTGACTTAAAATGAGAGGACCACTCCTGTTCCTGAATACCACAGTCCAATTGATTATTGCATGGATCATGAAAATAAGGTTTATTAACAACAGCCCAAAATGTGGCACTATTCTTTAGCACATCTGTGGAGGTTAGTTCTTCCCAGGCTGCTTCCCTAATTTCTCGTCTTCTAGCTTCCACAGCACTTTTGTAGGCTTTCCTTAAAGAAGCCACAAGGGACCTATCAACTGGTTTACACTTCAGGGCGGTCCTTAATTTTTGATTAGCTAGTGAACAACTGTGATCAAACCAGCCAATCCCCCGAGGCCCTTTGCTTTGCCTGGACGTTTAAGATCCGCTGCTACCTGGGTAAAAAATGTTATATAAGCGTCTAAAACCTCCTCATCCCCTCCTTCGGGGTCCATACATGTGTGCAACTCCATGCCTCTGTTGATTAAGAGTTTATTTAAGAAATCTTCAGGAACAACCCTGCCCCATCTGATCCTACGAGCCTGATCTGTCGGGCGAATATCATGCTTATCAGCCCTGTTTTGGCATTTCTCAGGTATTTTAATTAGGTCTGTGACGCTGAGGGTCACTGGGTTGTGGTCGCTATAATGTGACCAGACCGCAAAGTAACCGCTAATTTTATTTTCCAGCGTAAAACTAATAAAGATATAGTCAATGGTTGAGCAACTACCTTTGCCTTTAAAAGTAGGTATCTCCTCATCTTCCCTTTGTGGGAGCATCAAACCATTGTCAGCCAGAATTTTTTCAAGGAGATCTCCTTGTGCAGAATGCTCAAAATGAGTATCACCTTGTTCAAGGGGACCTAATTGGTCTAATGACAAACATTTGTCTGGGCACCCGTGAATGTTAAAATCACCCAGAAGTATGATCGAACATTGGTTATCATTGACCTCCTTATAATCTGCCAAGAAAAGATTTAGGGTGGCCAGATGGTCCGTCGTAGTGACTCTGTCATAGGAATTGTAAACATTAACAATTAAAACATTATGTGCCCCTTTACAGGCAATTTGAACAGCCAAGCAGTAGGGAGAACCTGTTGCTATCTGAGTATAAATCCCGGGGATGGTTGCCGCAATTAATGTAACCAGCCCCCCCTTCGCCCTCCCCATGGTAGATACTACAGCAGGTAGGAAATGCGTGGAGTATCCGTCTAGGCTAAGGATGTTCCCTGTGTCCCAAGTTTCTTGTAACCCAATGATGTCTGCTGCCCCTATAGATTCTCTCCAGATTGGGTCATCTACTTTATTTCTTAAACCCGCAATGTTCCAATTTGCGAGCTTTATATTTGTAGTCCTAGGTAGATTAGCCAACCTGTCTGATGGATAATTTAAACTGGTTAGAGAATCACACCCATGAGTTGTTTTCGGGGTAACAGGTACGGATTCCACAACCATCTCCAGGGGGCCCGAATTCACTTGATTAGCCGTTGCATAATGAGAGATAGGGATTTCATTTCCATTTACTATTGCTGTGTCCCCTACTAGACAAAAAGCACTGATTTCGACCAGTTAATTGTGAAGCCGGAGTACCTCCCAAATATAGTAAGCACATCTAGAAAACAGATCAGAGATTCCCTGGGAGTGGTGAGGTAGAGCAGGATATCGTCCGCTTAAAGCGAGATCTTGTCTTCCCAATCCGGCCACAACCCTGGCAAGTGGATCTGAATATAGGAGACGGACCCAGTTGATAAACTAAGGGCCGATGCCCATCTTCCCCAAGACTGCGAATACGTAGGGCCACTCAACTCTGTCAAAGGCCAGGGTAGCATCCAATGACACCAGCACCGCCGGCTCATGTATCTTCGAGGCACCACCTAAAATCCTGTGCAGCCTTCGTAAGTTAAGGGCCGTATTTCGACGCGGAATTAAGCCAGATTGGTCCGGTTGAACCAGGGTGGTGATGACTTTAGCTAGTCTCGTTGCCAGGAGCTTCGCCAGCACTTTAGGCTCAGCATTTAGTAGCGAAATGGGCCTGTAAGAGGAGCCGAGCGCCTTGGACTTTCCCGCTTTGTGAACAACAACAATATTTGCTACCCACTGATCATAAGGAAGCTGTCCCCTCTCTTTACTCTCTACAAACATGGCGCGAAGAAACGGACCAAGCCTATTCGCACTCAATTTATACAGCTCTATAGGGATTCCGTTCGGGCCCGTGGCCTTCCCGGAGTGTACACCTCTAACGGCCTGTGGCACTTCATCATTTGTGAGAGGGGAGTCTAAGTAGTTCCGATCATCTTCCGACAGTGTGGGCATGCGAATGTCGTGTATCATGACCGCACGGTCTGCCTCTGTATAGATCCCTGCGGACATATATAATGAACAATAATATTCCGAGAACTCATTCGCTATACTTTGCGGGTCAGTTATCCTATCCGAGTCACCTTTCTGCAACTCTCGCACTAGCCTCGACGCTCACTCCCCTCTCTCCAGCCACGCTATCAGTTTACCTGCTTTATCACTGTGCTCATATATCCTGCTCTGAGTGTCTGCGTGCTGTGCTGTGGCCCTATCCCTAGCTAAGCCCCTGTATTCATCCTGGAGGAGTTTCAACCGGTGTGTACCCTCGGGGGTCACATCCTTGGATACCTTTATCTCCATCTTGGTCACTTCCGCCTCCGCCCGGTCTACTTCGGCCCGACTTTTCCTCTGTTTCCCTGCGACTAGTGATAAAACCTCCCCTCGGATAACCGTCTTATACGCTTCCCATAGGGTCAATGCCAAGTCGTCAGAGCCTGTGTTCTCATGAAAATACCTTTCCGTGCTTGTAACAATTTCCTTCTTAGTGGCGGGATCTCTTAAGTGCCATGCATTTATGGGGGCTATTCTACATACGTTGTGTTGGCCAACCTCCACCCGGAGCCCGATCGGTGAGTGATCAGAGATTCCCCTACCCAGGTGCCGCACCTCTGGGACCGTCGCCGCCTGGGCCGCAGGTATCAGTACATAGTCTATTCCAGATAGGGTGTGGTGTGCAGCAGATGTGTGTGTGGTGTACCCCACTCGGGTTCTTCAACCTCCAACCATCGGTAAGCCCTGTTGTTTCTAAGAAGTCGGAAAGCCACCTCTGGGACAGCTTCAGAGTTCGGGCTGGGTGCCTATCTACCTCACCATTTATCACCGCATTGATATCCCCGCCCATCACCAGTAAACCCACAAGCAGATTTAGGAAAATCGCACCCAAGCCTCGGAAAGTGTCTGTCTGCAGGCCTGGTGGAACATAAACAGACATGAAAGTAACAGTTCTCCCCTCCCATAGCCCCAATATGCCGATATACCTGCCTCGATGATCAGCCCATGTAGCCTGGATGGCCAGGGGAAAGGAGTTTCTCACTAAGATACCCGTCCCTCTGGACCCCGTAGTGAATCCGGCATGGGCCACCAGCTTATATCCCCCCTTGTGTAAGGCCATGCAACGATTACCAACTAGATGTGTCTCCTGCAGTAACAGCACATCTGGGGAATGCCTCCTAATCAACTGGCTTATCATCCTCCTCTTAATTTTATCCCCTAGACCATTCAGATTCCAACTGAGCACATTTATCCCCGATCCCTGTCTAACAGCAGACATTGTAGTGGTGAGGAATCAGTTCAATCATAGCTATGTCACCAGATGCAATAAGAAAATGAAAACAAATTGCAAATATAACTGCACACAATACAATCCCAATTCCGAAAAACCCACTCACTCTCAACCCCCGTCCCTGCAACCCTGCATATGGCTAACGCCCATCCCCATCTCGCAGTGTGCCCAAACACTAATCTACAGACTAACTAAAAGTAGAAAAAGAGAAGGAGGGCCAAGAACCCTCCGCCCCCCCCCCCAGCCTCCCTAAACATTTCTTTGAATCCAGGTCGATCCACAGTAATTTTCAGTTAAACCGGTCTAGTCAAAATATTGGCTGTGGAGCCACCCCACCCCCTGACCATACAATACTACACTTTAAATCCCACGGCCTTCTTTATGCTTATTCCAGTTGTTCATCCACTCCACCTCGGACTCGGTCCTCTGGCTCGCTCGGATGCACATCCTCCAACCATCAAAGAACCAGTTTCTTCTTCATCGGGAGGAAGCTCTGTCGTTGTTTCTGCACCATTTGAGTGAAGTCCGGGAAAATGCAGAGCGTTGCGTTTTCATACCGCAAGGGGGTCCCCGCTCGCGCCGCCTGCAAGATCACATCTCTGTCTCGAAAATTCAGGACCCTCGCAATCATCGGGGGAGGGGGGGCTCCGGGCTTGGGCCTTCCTCCCGGTACTCTGTGCGCCCGCTCGATTGTGAAAAAGTTGCTCAGTCCCTTGGCCTTAAGGTGGTTGAGGACAATGTCTTCAACGAACAGATCCAGTGTCTGGCCCTCCGATTTCTCGGGCACCCCAAGAATGCTAATATTGTTCCGCCTGGCCCTACCCTCATATTCATCAAGTTTGCGATCCGTAAGGGTTCTTGAGGCCTTCAGGTCTCTTACCTCTTGCTGCAGCAGTACCACGTCGTCGATGAGACTGGCCGTCGTGATTTCAAGTGATTTAACTTTCTTCCTCGCCTTAGTTAGATCCGCTCGTATTAATCCCACCTCAATCGTGACCGTGTCCAGTGTGATATCTAAGGCTTCCATTTTCTGGCCTAGGGACTCCTGGACCCCATTTATGGCTGCCATGAGATCCATCAAGGTTGGTTCAGCGGGAGTGACTGTTCCGTTTCCCCCCACCAACGGAGCCCTCTTTATTTCCACTGGGGACCCTTTGGGCATGGTATAACGATCCAACGTATTAGTTTGGATGTTTCGGGACCCCTTGGAAGATCTGGGAAGGGATTTTTCGGTTTCCGGCTTGGTCGCCATCTCGACGCCGTTGCGTCTTCACTGTCGGACACAGAGGATCCCACCCAGGGGCCAGGGTCATAAGGCTCTTGGCGTGTCTCCCGGACACACCGATACCAATCGCTGCGTCGCTGCGCCCCCAGGAGTCTCTGCAAGTCAATACACGGGTCTCCCAGCCGGTCAGCAGGCAGGGCGGTCCCCACAGCCACTGGTCATCCAAGTGCTCAAAGGACAAAGGGCCAGTTGTTATTGCCCACACCTCTGCCCGCAACGCCAGTAGTTTGACTCACATGTCCAGCTGCGAGGCACAGAAACCTCCACTGTGGCTGGGCCACTCTGTTCCAGATGTTCCACTGCCCCCACAGCAACTGGACCCCTCACCGGACACCCACAGTCAGCACGAAAGATGACCCGGTCCGCTGAGGGCTTAATTCGCGTTGCGGTACCAGATGAATGTCCACAGCACCCTGCACCTTTATCAACAGGCGGACCTCACCATGGCAGGGTAGAGTGCACCCAGTCAAAGCGCCTTCGCGGCCGGTCCTCCCCCACTCATCGTGGACCTCCCCTCCAATACAAGGCATCTGTACTACCACTTCTGCTCCTCACGCAGTGTGGATAATGGGCACCCCGCGGCCCCACTTATTCTCATTGTCGGCTCCTCAGATGTACGGGCGGCGCAGGATAGGCACAGGGGTCTCGAGGGGGCCAGCTCCATCAAGCAACTACTCCCCAGGGACTCATTTCGTACCTCGGGCCCCCCAGCTGTGACACAGTTTATCGCCGTCCGCCTCGAGCCGCCGCCCCGCAGTGTAGCGCCTTGTAACCATGCAGGGCAGCCCCACTCTCTCACTCCACGGGGCTGCCCAGGCGAGTTACTCGGTGCCCGCGTCGCTCTGCTGTCGCCCTTCCTCCCATGTGCACTCCGGAGGACCCACCACAGTCTTGAGGGCACTTCGGATCATTTACGGAGCCGGACCAGTAACTTCCGGTTTACGGCCCCGATGTTTGTGAGTTCGGCTGCGGGCTCCCCACTCACTCGAGCCCCCTGCTCCAGATGAGGGAAGGTAGCAGACTGCTGGACAGCACAACTCCAGAGCCGAGCACCGCAGGCGGACCGGAGAAGCGGCCAGGGACGTTGCTTCTTCTGCTCGATCCAGGAGTGGGGCTTTACTGCAGGATTTTCGCCAGGATAATAAGGCTAGAAAGGGAGGTCGGCGGAGCCGAGCTCTCACGCGGCCATCTTGGTCACGCACGTGGCTCCTCCCCCCTAATGTCTATTTTTTAATGTATCTGAAAAAGGATATTAAATCCCAGATGATTTGATCTTGTTTGGCATTACGTGTTTTATGATTTGCTTTAATCATGTCGACTTCTTTTATGTATCTCATGTATTTTTTTTTATTTGTGACTTTTAGAGTTTGTTAAACCGGTATGTGTTGCTTGAAACAGTACAATATGACTAGAGTAAGATGAAGTAAACAAATGATTTTCGTAACGCTGTGACTGATGTGACAGTGAAAATGGGGAAACGTGAGAATGTGTACTGAAAACAAGTACTTCCAACCATCATGACTGAAAGAAACAATAGGATTTTCATTCAACAGACAATAGTGGAATAGGTGCTTTGCTGTGCTGCCAGGGTGAACCAATCTGGTGATATCTGTGCTGAAAACTACCCAGATAGGTCAAAGGAATGGTACACTTGATAATGTGAAAACCAGAGAATTACAAGTTCATGACAGAGTAATGTTTAACCATGATGACAGAAGTGAAGAAAATGTATCCAATGATATTCCAAATGTAAAGTCATTTAATCCAAATAGCTTTTCTGGCCTAAGTGGACAAATAAACCTAAACCCATGAAAGTAAAGTACAGCAATCTGGATGATTGTCCTGGACAAAGTTGTGTCAAGGAACGGAAACCCCGTAACAATGTACTAAATGTCTCAAAAGAGGGAAAATATGTTGTATCTGTTTGCATATGAACAAAAAAAGGTGGCTGTTCCTATATGAAAAGTGAAAGCTTGGAGTGCGTAAGTGAGGGGTTCTTCCTTATTAGGAAGTGTTGCCCTCACACACACATGTAGGTGCCATGCTTCATCATCTGGCTTTTGCTCCTAGTGGAGCTGGCGATGAAATGACCCACGGGCCCTGCGAAAGGGTTCTTTGGCATAGATCTTGTTGTTTCAGCCATAATGATGGGTGCAGCAGTTTGAGGATTATGGTGATGAATTTAGTGAGAAAATGGGTTGTCTTAAACTACCTAAGGGGTACCCAGAGGTATATTTAATCAGGGGTCACCGTGGCAGGATTAAAATCAGTTAGGTGTAGATGGTCTAGGCAAAGTTACGAAGCGTGACAATCTAGTGTGTGATGTCTGGAGGCTTAGGTTGACATGCTTCACACCTTTCAGGTCCAGCAGGGATCGTGGCGTTTCTTCAGGACCAACGAAATTAGATATCCTACCCTTAATCAGGGAAGGGTGTGTAAACTTAAAACTGGGTTATGTCTAATTATTTATAGTGGTGAGACAAAAGGTCAATAGTACCCAAGAGTTGATCACCCTTTTACGATCTCATAATCCAACAAATCGTGGCACGCAATACTCGCGGGTGGTGGGCAGGGGGAGGCAGGGTGTTTAAAAGATAAATAAACAAAAAACTTGCCTGACCGGTTCAAGCACAGCCTCCCGCGTTTGGCGGTTTAATGCTCCAGAACAGGAACCTCCTCTCCCGTAAGCCAAACACAACGCTGCAATGGTAGCGGTGAAATTGGTGCGGACAGCGCCCGGCAAGGTGCTTGTAGGGAGGCCATGGAGAGTGGGCATGACTGGTTTGGTCTGCCGTCCCCAACCAGGCATTCCCTCCCGCCCGCCCCCAAAAAAGCATACCCTGCCTTCTGCTTTCTTGCAGCGCAAGAAGCAGAAACATAAAATGGTATTTAAAATACCATTTTATGTTTCTGCTTCTCGCACTGCTAAAAAGTAGTGGGGCGAATCCAACCCAATCGACTGGTCTTCGTGTGCCTCAGGTCAAGGCAGAGAAGCGCATTAGGACTGCAGTATCAGTGAGTCGCGTGCGGAGGATGGTGTTCGACCTACCCCACTCCCTGCCTTCCTGAAAGTCGTTTCTGTTTGCTACACTTACTTTTCTTATTCATCCCTTCCATTATTAAGCCTTCTGTAGCTCACACATGTGCAAGAACATCTAGAATGCTGGGAGTGATGGGAGAGAGAAGGAAGCTATGGAAACTGGAATTACAACATTCTGGGGTTTGAGGTGTTCTTGTGTAGCATCAATATATGTCACTGAGTTATTCTGTGTTGCCTCATACACAAATACACTTCTTATCTCTCACCACAACTGCACAACTATGCTGATTAATCTACATTTAATTGCTTGCAAAGTTTTTTTTTTAAACGGTTGATTAAATATTTGCATTATTGTCATATCTATTGGATTAAATATTGATGCATCACATGGAAGGTATTGGTGGTTGAAACTACTTAAAGCACAAGTTACTACTCGTGTAATAATATATCTGTAAGAGACATTAGTTAGTGATAGATTCCTTACCTTAGAAGAACCCCAGGCGTCAGACTGGATTCTGAAAGTTTTTCTGCTTAGCAGTACCCCTGCGTGCCGGTTGGTGGCATCGTGTGGCTCCGCGTTCGTTACTGGCATCGCGAGCGCCGAGATGACGTCACGGAGGCTACTTAGGTGCCACCCATGCGCGCTGATGTTAGTTCTGTACACGTCTTTCAGCGCCGAAACGCAGAGCCATGCAAGAAACTGACCATTGGTGCATAAAATTAGGGCCCTAAAAAAGGGATGACCTTAACCCTAGTAATCAGTTTGCAGAACGGGGAGGATGGGTGCGGCAGTAAGGAATCTATCACTAACTAATGTCTCTTACAGATATATTGTTACACAAGTAGTAACTTGTGCATTTAAAAGAGAGACGTTAGAGATACATTCCTTACCTTAGAATAGATACCCCAGCAATACCAACCCCGGAGTTGGGTCTGCGGACAGGATTACACCAAAAAGTCACGGAGCACAGAACGGCCTAAGAAGCCGTCTCTCCAGACCTGACAAACAAGTTACTTACCTTTGGTAACGATATATCTGTAAGAAACAGTAGTAAGTATTAGATTCCTTACCTTAGAATATACCCAGGCGTCAGACTGGATCCGGAAACTTTTGCGTAGCAATACCCCTGCGCGTCGGTAGGCGTCGTCCGCGGCTCCGCGTCCTTAGCGCCAGAATGACGTCGCCGGAGTACTTAGACGCCGCCCTCGCGCGCTGACGTCAGTTCTTACACATAGCTTTTCCGCGCCAGATACGCAGATGCTGGTGCCCTGAAACTAGGGCCCTGAAAGGGGATGACCTTAACCCTGGATATCGGTTCGCAGAACGGGGAGGATGGGTGGGTCGGTAAGGAATCTAATACTAACTACTGTTTCTTACAGATATATCGTTACCGAAGGTAAGTATCTTGTTCATCTGAAAGAAACAGGTTAGTATTAGATTCCTTACCTTAGAATAGATACCCCAGCAATACCAACCCCGGTGGTAGGTCTGCAAACCAATAATCGCACCAGAAAGTCCTTCAGGACGGAAAGGCCAAAGAAGCCATTCCTCCAGACTTGGCTGTCCAGGCAGTAGTGTCTTGCGAACGTGTGCAGCGAGGCCCACGTAGCCGCCTGACAGATGTCCTGCAAGGGGACTCCCCGGCCAGGGCAGTAGTAGCCACCGTGGCCAGAGTAGAATGGGTCCTCAGCCCAACAGGAGGTTCCTTTTTAGCCAAGGAGTAGCATGCCTTGATGCACAAAACGACCCAACGAGAGCTGGTCCGTTTCTGCACCGCCCGTCCCTTCTTAGCTCCCACGTAACCAACAAAGAGTTGATCATCCACCCGAAACTGGCGTGTGCGATCCAGATAGAAGGAAAGCGCACGTTTTGGGTCCAGGTGGTGGAGCCGCTCTTCCTCTTTAGAGGGATGCGGAGGCGGAAAGTAGGTGGGCAAGGTGATGGACTGCCCGATATGGAAGGCTGTGACTACCTTGGGTAGGAAAGAGGGTCTCGTCCGCAACACAACCTTGTCCGGATGGACAGAGAGGAAAGGAGGTTTGGAAGAAAGAGCCTGGAGCTCACTCACTCACTCTCCTGGCAGAGGTGATGGCAACCAGGAAAGCAGTCTTAAGGGTAAGAAGACACAGAGGACAGTTGTGAAGTGGCTCGAAGGGAGCGCACATCAGATAAGTTAGTACAAGGTTCAAGTCCCACTGAGGCATCACGAAAGGAACAGGGGGAAACATATGAGTGATGCCCTTCAAGAACCTATTTACAATGGGGGCCTTGAACAAAGATGGCTGATCAGGTAGTCTTGAGAAGGAGTAAAGGGCAGAAAGGTAGCCCTTGATAGTGCCCAGAGCAGAGCCCTGCTGGGCAAGAGAAAGAAGGAAGAGGAGAACCTCAGAAAGAGGGGCATTGAGAGGATCCACAGCCTTTACTGTGCACAATGCAACAAATCTGTTCCACCTGCAGGCGTATACCGACTTTGTGGAGGGACTCCTGGTTGCCAGAATCACAGTACAGACTTCAGGAGGCAAGTCAAATGGCCTCAACTGTCGCCGCTCAATCTCCAAGCATGGAGGTGGAGACTGGACATGTTCGGGTGGAGGACCGTACCCTGCTGCTTCGACAGAAGGTCCTCCTGAAGAGGCAGACGAATCGGAGAATCAACTGACATACTGAGTAGCTCGGGATACCAGTACCTTCTCGCCCAGTCCGGAGCCACAAGGATGACTTGGGCCCGGTCGCACTTGATTTTCTTCAGCACTCTGGGCAGAAGTGGTATAGGCAGAAAGGCGTACAACAGACCGCAACTCCACTCGCGATAAAAAGCGTCCCCGAGCAAGTGCCGCCATGGAAATTCCAACGCGCAGAACTGATGACATTGCGCGTTCTCTTCGGTGGCGAATAGATCTAACCAAGGCTCTCCCCACTGCAGAAAGAGGCCTTGCGCCACGTCCGAGTTCAGACACCATTCGTGACCATCATGAACCTTCGGCTGAGCTTGTCCGCCCTGGCGTTCAGAGAACCTGCCAGGTGTTAAACAACCAGGGTCACCCCCTGATGTTCCAGCCACTGCCAGAGGTGCAGAGCCTCCTGGCAGAGGGTCCACGACCCCACCCCGCCCTGTTTGTTGCAGTACCACATGGCGGTGGTGTTGTCCGTGAACACCTGCACTACACTCCCCCGGACAGAGGGAAGGAATGCCTTCAGCGCAAGTTGGATCGCCTGCAGCTCCAAAAGGTTGATATGGAGCCGGGACTTCGCCGGAGACCAAAGGCCTCTGATCTCCGCCTCTCCCATGTGGCCTTCCCCAGCCCTGGAGGGACACGTCCGTCACAACTACGTGCTCCGGTTGGGGAAGGGAGAGGGATCTGCCGCTGACCCAATCGCGGTCCGTGAGCCACCACTGCAGCTGTCTCGCCATGCCCTCCGAGATCAGGACATGGTCGGGCAGGTTGTCTGATGCTGGGCCCACTGAAACTTCAGGTCCCACTGCAGAGCCCGCATCCGCCACTGGGCGTGATGCACCAGCAGGATGCAGGAGGCCATCATCCCCAGAAGCCGCGGCGTCAACCTGACCGAGACCCGGGATAAAGGCTGAAAGATTGGGATCAGAGCCTGAATATCCCGGACCCGCTGTTCGGAATGATAAACCCGAAACTGCGCCGAGTCGAGGACCGCTCCGATGAAGAGGAGCTTCTGAGAGGGGCACAGGTGTGACTTCGGTACATTGATGGAAAACCTCAGCTGGTGCAGGAGATCCGCCGTTGTCTGGAGGTGGCTGACGACTGTCTGGGGCGAGCCCACCTTCAACAACCAGTCGTCGAGGTAGGGTAAGACTGAAACCCTTAACCTGCGCAGATGAGCTGCGACCACCGCCATCACTTTAGTGAACACCCATGGGGCACTAGTAAGGCCGAAGGGGAGCACGGTACACTGAAAGTGCTCGTGGCCTACCGTGAACCGCAGGTAGCACCGGTGGTCCGGTAGGACGGGGATGTGTCCCTTCTAGCCTTGGACGTCAGAGCCCGACAATCAGAGCAGGCTCAGTCGTCGTGGTCGGGGCCCAGACAATGAAGACACCGGCGATGGGGGTCGGTAACTGACATCAGTCGGATGCAATCGATGCAGGGTTTGAACCCGGGCATCCCTACCGGCACCGTAGGAGTCGAACGACTCGAGAAAAACAGATCAAAAGATCAAAAAAGTTTAGTCAAAAATTGACTAAGGGGTAGAGCTTCTCCGGATCTGCGCTAGCTGGTGCGGAAAAAAGAAGAACTGATGTCAGCGCACGAGGGCGGCGTCTAAGTACTCCGGCGACGTCATTCCGGCGCTAACAACGCCGATGGCAGACGCGGAGCCCCGGACTACGCCTACTGACGCGCAGGGGTATTGCTACGCAAAAGTTTCCGAATATAGTCTGACGCCTGGGGATATTCTAAGGTAAGGAATATAATACTAACCTGTTTCTTTCAGATTGTCAAGACATAGTGCTTTGTAAACGTGTGCAGCGAGGCCCACATAGCTGCCTGACAAATGTCCTGCAAGGGAACGCCGCGTCCCAAGGTAGTAGTGGCTGAAGTTGCCCTGGTCGAATAGGCACGCAGACTCACCGGAAATGGTCCGTTTGTGCACAGCCCGGTCTTTCTTGGCGCCCACGTAACCGACAAAGAGTTGATCATCCATCCGGAACTGTTGTGTACGCTGCAGATAGAAAGTAAGCGCATGTTTTGGGTCCAGACGGTGGAGCCTCTCCTCTTCCCTGGAAGGATGAGGAGGTGGAAAGAAGGTGAGCAAAGTGATGGTCTGCCGGATGTGGAAGGGCGTGACAACCTTCCGCAAGAAAGAAGGACGGGTCCTTAAAACAACTTTGTCTGGATGAACCGAAAGGAAAGGAGGTTTGGAAGAAAGAGCCTGGAGCTCACTCACTCTTCTGGCGGAGGTAATAGCAACCAGGAAAGCAGTGTTTAGAGTAAGAAGACGCAAAGGACGGGTATGAAGAGGCTCAAAGTGAGCACACATCAGAAAAGCCAAGACAAGGTTCAAGTCCCACTGAGGCATTATGAAAGGTACGGGAGGAAACGTGTGTGTAATGCCTTTGAGGAAACGGTTAACAACCGGGTACTTAAAAAGAGAAGGCTGATCAGGAAGCCAAAGAAAGGCCGAGATGGCTGAAAGATAACCTTTGATAGTGGCCAGAGCAGAACCCTGCTGGGCCAAAGACAGAAGAAACAGAAGAACCTCAGAAAGAGGGGCAGAAAGGGGATCCACAGCCTTTGCTTTGCACCATGCCACAAATCTGTTCCATCGGCAGGCGTATACTGTCTTAGTGGAGGGTCGCCTGGCTGCCAGAAAGACATTACAGACTTCAGGAGGAAGGTCGAAAGCCGTCAACTGTCGCCGCTCAATCTCCACGCATGGAGGTGGAGACTGGACAGGTTCGGGTGGAGGACCGTCCTCTGCTGCTGCGACAGGAGATCCTCTCGAAGAGGCAGACTGATCGGGGGATCGATGCTCATACTGAATAGCTTGGGATACCATACTCTTCAAGCCCAGTCCGGAGCCACAAGAATAACTTGGGCCCGGTCGCGCCTGATCTTCTTCAGCACTCTGGGCAGAAGTGGTATAGGCGGAAAAGCGTACAGTAGACCGCAACTCCACTCGAGACAAAAAGCATCTCCGAGCGAGTGCCACCTTGGGAATTCCAACACACAGAACTGATGACATTGAGCGTTCTCTTCGGTGGCAAATAGATCTAAGCAAGGCTCTACTCACTGCAGATAGAGACCTTGCGCTACATCCGACTTCAGACGCCATTCGTGATCCATCATGCACCGGCGAGCGAGTTTGTCCGCCCTGGCATTCAGAGAACCTTTTCAGGTGTTGAACCACCAAGGAAATGCCTTGATGTTCCAGCCATGTCCAGTGGCACAGAGCCTCCTGACATAGGGTCCACGACCCCACCCGCCCTGTTTGTTGCAATACCACATGGCAGTGGTGTTGTCCGTGAACACCTGCACTACACTTCCCCGGACAGAGGGAAGGAATGCCTTCAGCGCAAGTTGGATTGCCTGCAGCTCTAAAAGGTTGATATGGAGCCGGGACTTCGCCGGAGACCAGAGGCCTCTGATCTCCGCCTCTCCCAAGTGGCTTCCCCATCCCAGGAGGGACGCATCAGTCACTACTGTGTGCTCCGGTTGGGGAAGGGAGAGGAATCTGCCATTGACCCAATCGCGATTTGTGAGCCACCACATCAACTGTCGTGCAGTGCCCTCCGAGATCTGGACATGATCAGACAGGTTGCCCCGATGCTGTCCCCACTGGAACTTCAGGTCCCACTGCAGATCCCGCATATGCCATCTGGCACGTTGAACTAACAGGATGCAGTAGGCCATCAAGCCCAAGAGCCGGAGGGTCAACCTTACTGAAACCCGGGACAGAGGCTGAAAGATCGGACTCATAGCCTGAAGATCCCCAACTACTGCTCGGGAGGATAAATCTGAAACTGCGTTGAATCCAGAACCGCTCCGATGAAGGGGAGCGTCTGAGAGGGACTCAGGTGCGACTTCGGCACATTGATGGAAAGTCTAAAGGTGGGTGACGACTGCCTGGGGCGAGCCCGCCTTCAACAACCAGTCGTCGAGGTAGGGGAAGACTGACACCCCTGACCTGCGTAGATGAGCTGCAACCACACCCAAGGAGCACGGTAAACTGAAAATGCTCCTGACCTACCATAAACCGCAGGTAACGCCGGTGGGCCGGCAGGACGGGGACGTGAAAGTATGCGTCCTGCAAGCCAAGCGCTACCATCCAGTCTCCAGGGTCGAGGGCAGCCAAGACCTGAGCCAGACTGAGCATCTTGACCTTCTTCTTCCGGAGGAACTGATTGACATCCCGAAGGTTAAGATGGGGCGCTGGCCCCCTTTGTCCTTCTTGGGGACCAGAAAGTAGTGGGAATAACAACTACAACTTACTTCCGGCCCAGAAGCGCGCTCGATGGCCCCTTTGGCCAGGAGGGTCGAGACTTCCTGACGGAGAAGAATCAAATGATCGCCCGACATGCGGTGGTGCCGGGGCAGCATGGCCGAAGGAGAGGACAGAAAGTCGAGCGCATAACGGTGTCCTATTATGCAGCACCCACTTGTCCGATGTGATCCAGTGGAGTGGTGGAGGCGAACTATGCCACCCACTGGCGAGGGCTGCTCTCTGAAGCTCCGATTAGTAAGGTTTGGAGGCGGAAGCAGCGGGGGTGGAAGTGTACTGACCACCCGCTGGTTACCAGACCCACTCCTGCGGAACCCACGTCTTCGGCCTCGCTGAGGCTGGTCCTGCACAAGCTTGCTGGAAGAGAGCGACTGTGTGCCCCTGCCCTGGCCACGAAAGGAACAAAACCCCGACGTGGCAGGGTTTATGAGGAAAGGCCCAAACCTTGGCCGTTGCGCAAGAGTCTTTAAAGCGCTCCAGCGCATTGTCAGCCTTCTCACTAAAGAGGCGGGAGCCATCGAAGGGCATTTCCAGGAGCGAGCTCTGGACATCGGGTGAGAACCCGGTCGAACGCAACCAGGCATGGCACCGCAACGCCACAGTTGCGTGAATCGCCCTGCCCAACGAGTCAGCAGTGTCCAAACCACACCGGATGGCAAACTTCGCCGCATCCTTGCCCTCCGCAATCGTTTGGGAAAGGACAGCCTGGACCTCCTCAGAGCACTGAGGCAGAACCTCTGCCACCGAATCCCACACTGCATGGGAGTAACGGCCCAGTAAGCAGGCAGTATTAACCAACAACCTCTTGCCATATTGGTCCAGCCTCTTAGAGTCCTTGTCCGGCGGAGCCGAGGGAAAGGCACTCTGCGATGTTCAGGCCTGAATGACCAGGCTCTCTGGCATGGGGTGAGTGGTCAAGAAGGCGGGATCACCAGGCCCGGGCGATGACGCCTGGCGACGTTCTTATCTACCTGTGCCCCTGAGGCCGGCCGCACCCAAGTACCCAGGAGGACTTCAGTAAGGGCCTCATTGAAAGGGAGCAGCGGACCCTGTCTGGAGCCCCTCCGCAAGAAGGTTGGTCTTAAGGGGTACCGGAAAGAGGTCAAGATGGAGAGCCTCCGCATCGCGACACAGCACCATAGTGTAGGAAGCGCCTTCTTCCATAGTAGGCGGAGGTGAGGCAAACCCCGTGTCGGAAGATACATCAAGTTCACCCACATCTTGAAGGTCATCCACCCAGTCCTGCTCGTAGTCACACTGCCGCGCAAGGGGGTCATCGGAGCCGTCCCAATTCCTCATCTGGTTCTGGAGTACTAGGAGCCGGCCGCGGCGGGAGAGCCGGAGAGGGGGCAAGGAGCTGCGCCGGCGCTGGGGCCGAACTGGAGCCACATCCCAATGTGGATCCCAGGTCGTAACAAAATTGTCTGCGAAATAGGGGCAAAGTCAGGATAAACGGCACTCATTGCGGTGCGAGTGGCGGCGCTGGGGCCAGAGCCAAGGGAAGCGACGGGGCCGGAGCCAGCAGTGCTGCACCTTGTGGCGCCAGGGCCGGAGCCGAGGGTGCTGGATCTGGACATGGGACCGCGGGGTCCGAGAGCACGCCGGCGGGAGCCGGGGCCTGTAAAGGTGGTCCAAGGCAGCAAGGAACTCTTGCATTTGTTCGGGAGTCGCCGATGGACCCTGGTAGAGTGGGTAGGCCGAGGGACTCCCAGGCTTCGGAAGAGCCGCAGGGGCAGAGCCCCTGTCCCCCACCACCGCCTCCAAGGAGCGATGGGGGGACGTCAGAGAGCGAACACGCTTCTTCAACTTCTTCTTATGGCGTTGCTTACTGGAATCTGAAGGTGAAGACTTAGAATCCGTGGAGCGACGGTTCCGGTCCCGCGAGCAGTCCCGCGAACGGCCCCTAGACCCGGAGCAGCAGTGAGAGGAGTGCCGGACCTCCAGCAAATTCCAGTGCCGCTTCCGCAAGGCCTTCAGGGCCATGAAACGGCAATCCAGACAATCCCGGGAGTCATGGTCGATCTCCAGGCAGTACAGGCAGACATCATGGGGGTCTGCCACCGACATATTACGGTGGCACGACCCACAAGACTTGAAGCCGGGCATCCCTACATGCAACAGGAGACCAGAGAAGGAGACAAAAAGTCTAAAAAAAGTGGTCAAAAATTGACCGAGGTACGTGCTCAATCCGGATCTGCGCTTTCGGCACGGAACAAGAAAGAACTGACGTCAGCGCGCATGAGTGGTGCCTAAGTAGTCTCTGTGACGCCATCTCTACGCTCGCGATGCCAGTGAAGGACGCAGAGTCGCACGGCGCCACCTACCGGCTCGCAGGGGTACTGCTAACCAGAAAAACGTTCCGGATCCAGTCTGACGCCTGGGGTTATTCTAAGGTAAGGAATCTATCACTAATGTGTCTCTTTCAGATTATTATGACCAATTATTTGACTACATATGTAAAAGCCCACCCTTGTGAGTCCTGTATTTATACCAGAAACCCCAGGGTGTACAGGGTTATACTCTTTGTTTTCAGAGTTATAATAAATGCAACACTACATTGCTTGACCTAAATGGGAGACTCTAATGGTGCCTAGCTCATACGTACTGCTTTATAAAGCACCTTAAGAGAAAATATGTAAACAATGTATGGGACCTACCAGGGACAAAAACCTGAAAGTGACCCTATTGTCTCAAAGGCATAAAATCTACATTACCAATCCCCCTCCATGGGACATTTTTAATGTTGCCTGCTTTTTGGTTGCTGCTGCCCGTTCTAAGAAGAAAAGATGTTCCAGTTTGCTCAGTGTATAAACTATAATTGGTATTCTTTTTATGAATCTGTATTATGGTTGTCCTGCCCTTTTAATCATTGCCCAGCTCTAGTTGTATAGAGATTACTTACATGTCTTTTTTAATGTTTGTATTTTTGTATTAGTGTTGTGTACTTTTATGATTTTTAAAAAAATCGAATAAAGTGGATTGATTGATACATTACCAATCCTCCTGCCATCTAGCACAAGCTAGATGGCAGGAGTTTTGGTAATGTATCAATTCCAATTTTCCAGTTTAAAGTTAAATAAAAGATGTGATTATAAATCACCGGAATGAGATGAGAACTAGGCCTATGATGAACCTGTTGAGTACATTCTTTTGGATTACTTATACAGATATATTCCTGCAAGGGTTATATGGTTTTGGCCGCATCTCATGGTGCCTGATAGGCCAAAATAACATCACAAGCCACGCGCCCCGGGGCCTCAAAGGCTACTGTGCACTCAGGTCACATAAGAGCTACTCAAACAAATGAGGTCTTTCAGTATTAATTAGCACTTTGATTATTTATTTTTTAACAGGCAGCAATTCATACTGTTTGAGGCCTCTGGCACTATCTGGAGTGGGAGAGAGCATGGCCTTGCACATTTGTATGTGCTCTAGAACCAAAAAGGAGCTGGTAGCACTCTAGTAACACATTCCACACCCACAGTGTGCCTCTAGTGCTTGAGGAGGAAGCCTATTACCTGGGAAGACCCTCTCCAAAGGGTATCCTCTGGTACTGAAAAATAATCCCAAGAGAAGAACCCATTTGTCTCCCAAGAAAACTGAAAAGCTCACTGAATGTTACTGCTCAAAGCAGAAGGCAACTGGTCCAGTGTATATCAGTCATGAATAATTGAATAAAAGAAAGTCTAGAAAAGTCGAAATGCTGGCTTGCAACTAATAGGGAAGACACACAAAAAAGTTAGGAAAATGGCCACCACTAACAAACAAATTGAGTACAAACCATAGATTCTCATTACCAAATGTCAGAAAAGCACATTGTCAAAGATTCTAACCCTCACTGGTCTTTGAAGAAAGTGAGGACATTTTCTGCCTTTTGGGATGTAACATGCCGTTTAACAGCAATGAAAACTCAGCAAGCCCTCAAAGATTTTTAAAGGGTATGAAATGAGTTGGCCCTCTTGGAATGATGTCTTCCCCCATTAAATGGACTGTAGAAGCCCACCATGCTACACTCTCCGAGGGACTTCTTACATTCTTTTATAAACCGATCAGGCATGCACTACGGATCTGCTATGAGGTGGTGTAAGGTTTTCAACAGACAAGAAGAGAAAAGTAACATATTTACCTCAGATTTGGATTTGCATACACTATCCTGGGACTCTGAATGGAGTGCAATATCTATGAACAACTTTTAATACTGCAGCATCATCATAAACAATATAATTAATTATTAATTAAATATGCCTAGGAAGCAGTGCCATATGTTTACACTAGTATCAACACCCCAACAGGACCACGGCCCAATAACTAGCAAGGCTCATTGTCTCAAATCTCCTTTATTGAAAAATTACCTTCAGTCCCAGCTTCCACTGGAATCGCAGGATTAATTTCTGCTGCTAAACTGGTGAAGAAATCCTTCAAGAAAAACAAGGCATCCTGGAACAGAAAGAGAGAGAGAATAAGTTACTTATCTTTGGTAACACTCTGTGTGGTGGATACTCTTTCAGATGGCACCATTGCACTCCGCTTGGACTCTGTGCTGCCTAGGACATGATAACATCGATTTGCAAATAGATGCTGACTTGAACACTGATAAACAAGTTACATACCTGCAGTAATGCCCTATTTGGTAGAGACTCTATTTAGCCTCAGATTCTTTACCTTAGAATAATGACCACGTGTCAGACTGAATCTGGAAATTTCAAGCAATACTCCTTCGATGTCTACACAGGCACCACCTTAGCGAACTCACATCACTTTCTTTCACGATTTTCCACACCAGAAACACGGAGCCATGAAGAATGCTAACACTTGTGTGCGGTGCTAAGGCCCTTAGAAGGATGACCCTATAAAATCAGTTCGCAGAGCGGGGAGGATGGTAGGGTCAGTAAGGATTCTACTGCTAGATGGAGTCTCTACCAGATAAGGCGTTATCGAAGGTAAATATTTGTTAATCTGATAGAGACTTCTAGCCGCAGATTCCCTACTATAGAATAGATACACAGAGACTGGAGGTGATTCTGTGAACTATTACACAAAAATGTCCAGCAGTACCGAACAGACAAAATACTGGTCACGACAGGCCTGATTCTAAGGCAGGACCGGAGGCTTCTGATTATGCTTTCTCGTTTCTTTACTGCACAAACAGCAGCCAATGGAAGTAAAACTACAATGGTAAAAAACAACATTACCCATGAGGCTTTGAACCACCCCTCCAGTAATACAGCCAATCACAGCAGTAACAAGCATACAAAGTATAGAGACACTAATCTGGCCTCCTCTTTCTTTGCTGCTCTGCAGCCCAGATAAGTGCTCTCTACTTTGTATACTTGTACTGCTTCATTTAAAGATTTATGCATTATTGCTATTGCTTCAAGCTTTTTTATTGTTCATGTATGGTGTATTTTCTTAAAACACAGTGTTTATACAGCTTTTTACTGTCTCATGCTATGCAGTCTTGATTTATCCTGCCCGCACAGTTCGCGGCGCCCCCCCCCCCTCCCTCCCTGACATCGGAGCGCTGCTTCCCCGGCCCGCTCCGTGTCCCTTTAGCTTATTTCTGAAGCGCGCGTTGCGCTGTTAGGCCCCCCGTGTGCCCCGTGGCTGCCTTTCAGTCACGGTGCGCGATTGCAAGGGACTTGGCCCCCCCTCGGGGAGTGAGGCGCACGCCGAAGCCTTCGCGGGCTCCCAGCGTGCGTCTCAGGGGTTCGTGCGTGCACTGTATGCGCGCAGCCCCGTTACCAGTGCCAGTGAGACGATCTACCCCCGGCTGAAGTGGGGAATCACGCAGTTGGCCAGGAGCTGGTAGGCCGTTTTTGAGCATAAAAAAGGCAGCGTTTTTTTCCCGCTTTGCTATCGGAGGCTGTGAGCATTAACCGCTACCTTCCCTGAGAATGAGGAAGTAGGGTCATTTTTGGAAGCCCTTTTCTGGAATAGATAAGGGCTGTGTTACCTCCATTTGTCCTAGAATATGACTTTTAAAGTCTTCTAAGACTATTTGTCATTGGTATTTCCCGGTTCCTGCGCCTGGCACTTCCCCTGACCGACGCCCTCTTTTGGGCTGGCAATTGAGCTTCCCTCTGGGGAATTGAGTGGAATTTTTCATTCTGTTTGATAATGGCAGACCTGGAGTACTGCGAAGAGGAGGTTACTGCATGTGATGCTCAGGGCGATGAGGAGTACTATGACGAAGAGTCCATGGAGGAGATTATTGATATAAAGCTAGATGCTAAACTGGATAAGGTATTTTCCTCAGCCCTGTTACCCCTGGCCAAGAAATTGGAATTGTTAGTCCCTGGTACACCTCTTCCTGCCACTAACCCGGCTCCGTCCCTTCCCCCACCTCCGGAAAAGGTTGCCACTGACCGTGCCTGGCCCCATGTTCGATCGTATGCTAAGTTGTATAAATCCAAGGAGGCTTCTACAGGTGGCACGCCTGCGCCGATCCGTCCCCACTCCTCTCCCATCCCGGTAGACGATACCACTACGGACACGGATACCGATACTGATTCATCGCAGGACCCCAAGTCCCGTAAGCGTACTAAGAAGCGTAAGCATGTTTCCCCCCCTGTCATCCCTTCGCCCTTCTCCTTTGACCCATCCGATATTGTTCACCCCAGATCCTCGGATTGTGCCCCCCCGCTGTGGCAGAGTATTTAGAGACTCACCTTTGTAAAGGTTTCGACAAAGAGGTGAGAGCGCGCCTAAAGTCCGAATGCCCACGTCCAGATTTGGCCCACAAGGTGGCCTGCACCCCTGACATTGACTCTGCCATGACTACCTTCCTCAAGAAATATAAAAAAGATTGATCACACGCTCAGAGCGTGCCAAGATAAGGTCCTTGACCTTTCAGGCCCATTGGTAAAGATCCTGGAATTGGCCCACCAAGCTCAGGAGACGGGGAACGTCATTCATCCCGAGGTCCTGGCGGGCTGGGCGCAACGTGCTATCTGCATGTTAGGGAACGCTAATTGCGCCCTAGCTTCTGAAAGGAGGAAGTCAGTCCTGCTTCGGATTGATCCGCAGTTGGTGGAGTTGGCCTCTTCAGAGCCGGGCCCTTTGGCGGAAGGGCAATTGTTTGGGGATACATTTGTAAAAGACATTGCAAAATTTGTTCTTACCTTCGCGTCCCTCGATAAGTCTCAGGCCTCATTGAAGAGGGTCTTGCACCAGGTCTCTAATAGGGCCGGACGTGGCAGAGGACGCTCGGCCGGCCGATATTTGAATACCAGTCCTCAGCGAGGATACGCCCCCAGACGTGGCAGAGGCTACACTCAGGAGCCGGACCAGGCTGGTTTCTACCCGACAAGATCACGCAGCTTCAGAGGCCGCTTTAATCGGGGTGTCAACAGAGGTTACAAGAACTTCGACAATCATTCCTCTGGTAAGTCCTGTGAGTCATTTCGCTCCTTTAGGGGGCAGGTTACGTCACTTTGTAATGAATTGGGCGAATCTCACTTCCGATGTGTGGGTCCTTCAGACCGTGCAGGGCTACCAGATAGAAATGCTGGAGTGCCCCCTTCAGGTTTTTCCCCTTCAGCCTCTCCTTTTTTCCCTTCTAGAACAGAGTTTTATAGACTCAGAACTGGAAGAATTGTTGTCCAAAAGGGCTATTGCTATAGGATCCTTCATTCCAGAAGGCTTTTGCAGCAACGTCTTCCTAGTACAGAAGAAGGGTGGCAGTCAACGCCTAGTATTAAATTTAAGAGATTTCAATCCTTATGTCGTGTACCGCCACTTCAAGATGGAGGGTATCCACCTCTTACGAGATCTCCTATTGGAAAAGGACTGGATGGTCCGGTTGGACTTGAAAGATGCCTACCTCACAGTCCCTATCTGCCCCTCACATCAGAAGTTCTTGCAGTTCCCTTGAAAAGGGCAGTGGTACCGGTATCTCTCGCTTCCCTTTGGTCTGTCATCAGCTCCTTGGGTGTTCACCAAACTCCTCAGATCGGTGGTCTCTCGCCTCCGAGAGATGGGAGTGTGTCTCATTGTAAATCTAGACGACATGCTAATCTTAGCGCAGGATCGGACTCTTCTCCTCACTCACTTAGAGTGGACGACGTTCCTGTTGCAGAATCTGGGGTTCGTCATCAATACCAAAAAATCGGTGATGATGCCGAACCAACAGATGGAATTCCTGGGTTTCCTGATCTATTCAGTCTCTGCTCAACTCCTCCTGCCTTTGAGCAAGATCAGTTCTATAAAGAGGGAAATCGGGACCACCTTGGCCAAGGAAATGATTTCCTTGCGAGTTCTAGCGAGAATTGTGGGCCTTTTGAGCTCTTCGATTCAAGCCATCTTCCCGGGCTCCTTACATTACAGGGCCATTCAGAGACTCAAAATCTTTTATTTACAGAGAAAATTTCATTACGACCATCTCATTCCTCTATCCCCCGAAGCCCGAGAAGAGCTTCAATGGTGGCTGGAACACATGACAGCTTGGAATGGCTGAGCTATTTTCGGCGCAGCCCCAGATGTGGTGGTCGAATCAGACCCTAGTCAGTGGGGTTGGGGCGCTCGCTGTGGAGAGTTTACCACAGGAGGACGATGGTCAGCAGAAGAAATCACACTACACGTAAACTGTCTGGAGTTGTTGGCAGGGTCCTTTGCTATCAGGTCTGTCTCACCGCTGACGAGCAATTGTTGATACTGCTTCGAATGGACAATGTCTCAGCGGTGACATACATCAATCGACTAGGGGGGGACGAAGTCCCGCATGCTGGTACACATTGTGAAGGAATTTTGGCACTTTTGCCTGGGATAGCAAGATCTCTGTGGTGGCGGAATACCTTCCAGGGAAATTCAATCAGGTGGCAGATTGGAACTCCCGGTTTCTTCGAGACTTCAGCGATTGGAGGCTTCATCCATCGCTGTTTGCTCAGATCATGACTATGCGAGGCCCCTGTCAGATAGATCGGTTTGCCTCTCGACTCAATGCCCAACTTCCCCTGTTTTACAGTTGGAGACCGGACCGATGGCGATGGGAACGGACGCGTTCCTGCATCATTGGGGGCAACAGAGGAATTATGCCTTTCCTCCGTTTGCACTGATCCCGAGAGTGGCGGCCTTTTTCCGCCGGCAGAGGGTGACAGTAGTGTTGGTGACTCCGTTATGGTCGACTCAGTCGTGGTTTCCCACACTGTTGGAGTTATCTGTGGATCTTCCCTTCCGGCTCCCAATGTTCCCGACGCTTCTGCAGGACCCAGTGGGGTCATGTCACCCTTTGGTCTTGCAGAACCAACTAACCATGATGGTGTGGACGCTCTCCGGAGACATGAGAGCGTTGCAGGCCTTTCACAGGCGGCTTGCCAGCTTTATGCAACAGGCGTGGGCTCCTTCCACCTGGAAACGATATTCTGCATCTTGGAAGAGATGGGTGGGTTGGTGCCTTCAAAAGCAGGTGGATCCCGTGGGATCAAATGTAACTGACATTCTGAATTTCCTGTCTGAATGTGCGGCATCGGGCCTGGCTTACAGGTCGGTTAATAATTTCAGGTCGGCTATTTCTGCTGGTCATGACCACATCGATGGTAAGCCCGTGGGGGTGCATCCCCTGGTTTGTAAGTTACTAAAAGGGGTTTGTGTGGCCAACCCCCCTTGGCTCAGGTATTCCACGCTTTGGGATGTTACAAAAGTTCTCACTCTTCTGGAATCCTGGCCCGATAATGGTGATTTGTCTTTAACAGCTTTCTGCCAAGCTTACTATGTTGCTGTGTCTCATTTCATGACGAAGAGTGTCAGATGTTAGAACCTTAGACTTGGCTGGTAGGATGTTTTCTCCACAGGTTGTCTCTTTTGATATTACAAGACGGATAAAGACCATGTCTCGTTCGGTGGAGTATCCCGCTTTTCCATATAATAACAGGTTATGTGTGTTGCAGTGTTTGAAATGCTATGAAGAACGTACTAGTGCACACAGAGCTGATCCTTTAGGCCAGTTGCTAAACCCTTCAAACCAGTCGCTTGCGGCTACCTTAGCCAGATGAGTTTGTTGGATTATGTCAGAGGCAGGCATTGATATTTCTGTTTATGGTGCGCATTCAGCTAGAGGTGCTATGGTTTCTAAAGCCTACTTGTTAGGTTCCCGCTTGAGGGACACCGTCAAAGCGGCTGATTGGTCTTCTGATTCCATGTTTAAAGTTTTTTATTATAAACCTATTCCTCATGTTTCTGATGCTGTGATTGATGAGCTTTGAACCCGCATAATCAGAAGCCTCCGGTCCTGCCATAGAATACAAAATTTTCTAGCTATCGCAACAAGAATTTTAGATTCTATTAAGGACACGGAGGCGAGGATTATCCCACCCGTTGGGACAGTTATGCAACTGTAAAGTTGTTTTGATAATATGTTGTTTAACAACTTTATGCCCACCCAGTGAGAAACGAAGTTGTGGGCTCCCTTTTCTCAAACTTGCTTTTCTGTTTCAGGAAATTATTCTAACAAGAGTTGAGTGTCTACTCTGGGTGGAGCTACGGTACCTTCTGGACAGAAGAGGATTCTTTCGTTGGTTATGGATTATTCTCCGTTGAGAATTCCTACAGGAACTGTTTATCTCTCCGTTGAGAGTTCAAGACTGTGTTTGTTCTTATTGGACTTGTTCGCGCAAAGAAAAGGAGGCCAGATTAGTGTCTCTACGTATGCTTGTTACTGCTGTGATTGGCTGTATTACTGGAGGTGTGGTTCAAAGCCTCATGGGAAATGTTGTTTTTTACCATTATAGTTTCACTTTCATTGGCTGCTGTTTGTGCAGTAAAGAAATGAGAAAGCATAATCCTCGCCTCTGTGTCCTTAATAGAATCTAAAATTCTTGTCGCGATAGCTAGAAAATGTTGTATTCTCCAGGCAGTAGTGCTTGATGAATGCGTGCAAGGATACCCAGGACAGGGACTCCGTGAGCCAACCCAGTAGTCGCAGCCTTGTCTCCGGGGGAATAAGCACACAGACTCTCAAGGGGTTGCTTTTTTGCCAATGCATAGCGGATCTTTATACAGAGTACTATCTATTGTCATATGATACTTTTCTGCACGTCCTTCCCTTTCTTGTGCGGTCTAGGTAAAACAATACTGTTCTTTTTGCGTCCAGACAAAGGAGTATCTCCTCTTCTTTAGAAGGGTGAGGTGAAGCAAAGAAGGTAGGCAAGGTCATGTTTTCACCTACATGAAAAGGTGTCACAACTTTCAGGAGAAAGGAAGCAGGGGTACCGCAGAACCAGCTTGTCTAGGTAAAATGTGGTATAAGGAGGGTGCACAAAGAGGGCCTGCAGTTCGTTGACCCTCCAAGTGGATGTAGGGCCACTAGAAAAGCAGTTGTGCAGCGCCTCGAAAGGCATACACATAAAAAGTTCAGGACTAGATTAAGATCCCATTGGGCCATGATGAATGGGCAGGGAGGTAACATGTACTTGAGGAATCTAGTCACAACTGGTGATATGAACAAAGAAGGTTGGTCAGGCAACTGCAAGAACGCTGAAATGGTCAACAAGTCACCTTTAACAGTGCCCATAGCAGAGACATAGCCAAGATGGCATCTGGAGCAGAAGTGTCTGTCTGAGCTCAGGCCCTCACACATTTGTATTCTGCCATTCTCGTGCATACCTGCGAGAATAAGTACCCCATGATCCTGAGTGCCGTGGTGCCTGCTGTGTGGAGCGCCTTTGTGACTACGTGAAGTCCTATCTGATATTGTCGGGCCCTGCCCATGGACTTACGGAAGGGCAACGTGGAGGCTTCCCTGGAGGCGCTTGCAAGAGGTGACTGGTCCTGCACGATGCCTGGGGACCCTCCCTGCTTGGATTGCGCAACTGCCCATAGTGGCAAGCTGCAAATACTGCAGTGCCTTGCCCAGTTGGCGTATGGGCACCAGCGACCCGGAGACCGCGTGGGCCTTCATTTTGACCAGGGACACTCTGGGTGCAAAACGAGGCTATGCCCCGCCCTGAAAACCCCTGTTAACAAGGTCAAGACAGCGGTATGGCATCAGGGGCCACGACTTGCCCTGAAGTGTTTGGCATGACTGGCAGCCCTCAAACTGCTGCTATTGCAGCCTAGAGCTATTGAAGGACCAGGGTGAAGAAATTGGCAAAGTTATGATCCAATGGGAGCCCAGGATGGGAGCCTTAAGGGTGCGGCATGACTTCAGGCCTTGGACAAGTGCTGAAGTGGCCTGTTCGGATTTCACCACCAAGGTACAGCATTGCCGTAACTCCTTCACAGTTATGAAGAAACAATTGTGAACATTACGATTGAAGTATGCATTATTGTTTCCTGCTTAACTTCAGGTAGTTGAAGGAGATGCCACCTACTTCTTCTCACCCCCTGAGGATACCTCCAACTGGCAGCACACCAAGGGTCTAGTGGAGTGGCCGGCGACTACACAGTACACTGGCAACTGACTGACCCTGAGATTGGCCTATTGGAGGAACAGGAAAGAGTGCAGCCACCCGACAAGAAGTGCAGGTTGCTCAGAAACTAGTACAAGTGGTGGAAGAGGTGCAGCAGCAGACTCATTTGCAGTTCTGCAGTCTGAATGCACCTCTGACACCAGTTCGTACACCAATGACATGGAGCCTTCCCTCAATACTGAGCCCCATAGGAACATCTGAGCGCAGTACAGTACACCTTCCTGACCTGGAATGTGTGGGGAATGGCCACTCCAACTAAGCAGTACTGTGTTTATATATACCTTAAACAATGGCAGACTTCAGTTGCCTTCTCGCAGAATACGCACTTGACGAAATCAGAACAGCACAAACTGAACTCGAAATGGAGGGGTCAGGTATTCGGGGCCAAAAACTCAGCATATTTCTCCCGGGATGTCATTCATGCACGAGTCACAGAGGGTAGATCCAGAGGGCAGATACATGGTAGCAGTAGGGCACTTAGATGGCAGACCCCTGGTGCTCCTGGCTATGCGCCCAACGTTGGCCACTTAGCCATCTTGGACTGACTGACCACAGCTCTTTACCATGACCCACACACTCCTATTGGGGCAGGGACTTTAATTGAGACATTGACAGGGACTGCTCAGCCCCGCCCGCTGGAGGGAGCAACCTGTTGCAGGGCCAAGCAGCATTTTCGGGAGTGGTTGGCTCATCATAGAGTACATGATATGTGGCCCCTCCAACATCAGGTGGACAGAGAGTTCTCCTTTTACTTCCCGGGACATGGGATCCACATGCGTATAGATCTCTTCCTATAAGGTGAATCCCTGAGCACCTCAATCCTCCAAATGAATACTTGTCACGCATGATCTGGTGTGGTGGGGCTTGCTCCCACATACTAACGTAGACGCTCACACCCTAGTCACTCCAGGATGCACCCTTCTCCAAGGCCTTGGCCATGCACCTAGCTCATAACTTTTAAGTTAATAAGGGCTCCGGTTCTCCAGGGCGAAGGAGTGGGATACAAATAAGGTTGTGGTGCATGAGCACTGCAACACCAACACTTGGCGGGGTCTGACAGGCCTTGCACTGGGAACTGTCTGCACAGGTGAGGGCCTTGCAGCTGTTGAAACTTGAGCTGCCTCTGCACGCCGAAAAGAACGAGCGCCGCAGCAATTATGTGCAGAACCCACCTGAAGAATTTAACTTTAAGAACTATCTTGCCTGCCTGCACAGCGAGGGGGGCCGAGCTGGTAGGATGCTTAGCTGGTTTATCCATGCTGGTCAGCTGCAATTACCCCGGGGGCGTTCTGATAGGACGGAGGGTTGTTCTCAACTCCGAAGGGGGTATTAATGATACTTTTGTAGTGTTTTACCGCTCCCTCTATGTAGCTGAGGCAAGCCCTTCTGGGGCTGATCTGCATCGTTATCTAGGGGATCTCCCACTCCCCTGTCAAAAGTTGTGGCAGTGAATGGAATTGGATGGCCTTCTCCAGTTGGAAGAGCTCTGCGCGACCATCTCTCAGCACTAAGTAAACCCCTGGGACGGATTGATTACCAATAGAATCTTACACCACCTTTAGGGAATCCCTATCTCAGAAGTTAATGGAGATTTATAACGAAGTGCACGACCATGGGTGTCTACCCGACTCACTTCACAAAGCCCTAAAAGCGGTAATACCCAAACCGGGCCGACAGCCGCTGGATGTTCGCTCCTACCAGCTGTTATAACTATTGAATCTCGATTACAAGATCCTAGCAAAGGTGCTATTCAACAGCTCCTCCACCTGATGAGGGCTGACTTTAAGGAAGTGACGAGGCCGGTGGCGGTGTCCCTTGACATCGAAAAGGCTTTTGATACTCTGTGGTGGGATTATTCATTTGCGCCGCTGAAGAAAATTAACATTGGCCCAGGATACCTTGGTTGGGTCCGTTCTTTATACAGGCCATCAGTGATGAAGTCAAGACGGGGAGGTTGATTTTGGACAGGTTCTATTTCCAGCGGGGCACCAGACAGGTGTCCTCGGTTTCTGTTAATCTTTACATTGGCCATAGACAACTTGGTGTGCTATCTACAAATGTGGTCACAACAATGGAGGATTGCGGCACACAGCGTACAGCATATAGTTTATTTGTATGCTGATGATGCGCTGATCTATCTGAGCAATATCAGGGTCTCACTACCAGACTTAATGATGTTGTTGGGGGAATTTGGAACTAAAGTGAACTAGGTGAAGTCTTGCCTGTTACCCTTGCAGCCGGTGCTGGAGCCTGATAGGGATGTGCTACACCGGACTCAGCTTTTGTAGCAATTTGAAGTTTTCAAATATACAGGCATTCAAATTTACCATTCGGAAACTGATCTTGCAGAGGGGATCATTTATAGGGTATTAGGCTCGGTTTCCCGCTCCCCACCATTCTGGGAGTCGCTGCAGCTATCTCCTCTGGGTCAGGCTAGTGTTTCCAAAATGCTTGATCTCTCGCACCTCTTGTACTTCTTTGTAGCCCCTCACTCATACTTCCAGCAATCTTTTTCGCAGATTTGAATAAGATCCTGCTATAGCTGATATGGGGCATAGGCATACAAAGGGTGGCTTTGACTAGACTCTATAGGCCCCTGCAGGAGGGTGCGCTGAGCGCCCTTAAAAACAAGTTATTATACACAGAGGTTAAGTTGGAATAGCGGCTGCATTGGCTAGAGTCGGTCTATTATTTGAATACAGCTGATGTGCATCAGGTCTGAATGGGATGGACAAGTTACTTACCTCCGTAACGCCTAATCTGGTAGACACGTGATCTAGCTGCTGATTCCTTACCTTTGAATTTCGCTGGCGTCAGACTGGATCTGGAAGGTTTTTCTTCAAGCAATACCCCTCTGCGTGCCAGTAGGTGGCGTCAGTCAGCTCAAAGTGACATTGGCGGTGTCCTCCGTGCCATTGTGATGTCAGCGTCACCTTTACAGGCGCCACCTCAGCTCGCTGATGTCAGTCACTTTACACACCCTTCCACGCCAGAAGCCCGGAGCCATGAAGTGCACAGACATTGGTGTGTTTTGAACAACTGGGGCCCTGAAAAGGAACAGCCCTGACTCCAAAAAAGCTGTCCACAGTGTGGGGAGGACGGGTGGAAGCAGGAGGCTGGCTTAGTATATGGTGCACACTTGTTTAAGTGAAGCACCTTGCACTATACAGACAACCCTCATGGTGGTCTTAGTGGTCTTTAACAACCTTCGAAAGCCATCTAAATGGTAACTGTGGAGAGAAACCTTTAGGCTCATCTTGAAGGAGTGTTAAGCAGCTTGTTTACCAGATCTAATCATATAGCGTACGTTAACCCCTTCGCTGCTGGCCCGTTTCCGCTGCTGTGCGGTAAACAAAAGAACAGGGCGGGGCCGTGACGAACCCCAGCCGTCATCAGCACACGAGCACCGTGGAGCGTGACGGCTGGGGTTCGTCACCAGCATGCAAGGGGTTAAACAAAAAGAACCACAGTGTATATATAAAAGTAGTTCTATTTATTACACAACACTCACTAACGCACATGTGTATCACGTACCTGGAAATATAAACACAAATACACAAGATGACTTCAATTGTAATAGGTAAGTAAGCACAAAATACAGTGATCTCTAGAGGAGACCAAACCACATATTAAGAGAGTGGAATGTGAACTGTGACTGAAGTCGGGACTTGGACCAGAAGACTCAGAGGAGCTGGGAACACAAGTAGCCACCCAAGGTAAGTACCCAGGAACCCCACAGAAGCTGTGTGCAGAGTTGAAACCCAGAAGCATGTTCTTTAGAAGTCAACAGAGAATTTGAGGTTACAGTTTGGAAGAAGAACTCTTCCCAGTGGACCCTGAAGAAACCCAGTGGAAGAAAGAAAATTGGATACTCACTCTACACGTGGATACCCTAAAAACCAGGTTACCTACACCAGGGAACTTGGGTGCATAGATGAGAAGTGGTGTTGAAAATCGCAGTAGCTCATGATGCAGGACATCAGGAAAGATGTCCCTGGAGAAGACTGTGCCAGAGTCTGGTGGAACCGAAGGGTGGGTTCTTGAAAAGGAGAACCTGTAAGCAGAGGGGACAGGGTCTATGCCACTCCAAGGTGACCAGGAATCAGGGAAGGGCAATGCCCAACTATAACGGACGGTTCAAGGGAGTGGACGGTGACTGTGTCGCTGTAGACGTAAGGACCAGGCGATGCTGAGGAAGACCAGGAGCCATGAATGAGCGGTCCCCAGTCAGAAGTTGAGAACAAGTGGTTCAGTGTTCGGCATGAGCATCAACGATCCTTGACAGCTGCAACAGGCGTGGAAAAGAAGGAGCAACGTTGGGACCAGTAAGGTCCAAGGGACTCACCACAAGCAGGAGAGTCAGAGCAGGATCCAAGCAAGCAGGGGAGTCCACAGAAGCATGAGAAGACCCTCAAGAGGACACACAGGCCAAAGGTATAGGATTCACAAGAGGACATTGAGCTGCTCACCAAGAAGGAAGACCCACATTGCAGATGATGCAATGAAGACACTGTACATGGCAGGAAGAGATGCTGGAGCCTCTTGTAGCCCGAAGATCTCTGGAGTGCAAAGCCAACAAGCCCTGGGAAAGGCAAGTCAAGGCGGTGCACAGAGGTTTGGTTATAGCGGTTCGAACAAGGGATACTGGCTAAGAGGACGGGTTAGAGAGAAGAGGTCAGGCCTCAAGGGAGTTGCAGAATCACCACCTGTGATGCTGAGCCTTTCGAAGTCCGTGGGATGTCAGGAGTAGCAGACCGGCCAGCTTCGTTGCGGTGCCTGCAGATGCATGGGAGGGGATCCTTTTATCCTCGGGAGATCACTTTGGATGTGCTTGATGACCACAGGACTATTGAAGATCCTGGACGAAGCACAGACGAAGAATAAGACCAGGAACCTTTCTTGATGCAGTCTCAATTCCAGGCAAAGTCCAAGTGTCCAGACAGTCAAAGACTGAGATGGTTTCAGGCTCGAGTCTTGTCCCAATGACGACTCTGAAGATCCACCCATAGGTAAGCCTTACTTGCCCTAGAGAAAGGGTTGGAATGACTCAGGGGTCTCTCCCAGAAAAGGGCTGGTCAGAGGGGAGGATACTCCTATGTCCTTTGTCCAGTTTCATGCCAGAGCAGGAGCAAAGGGCGTTCTGAAGTGGTTCAAACTGAAGTATGCAAGGAGGGCACCAGACATGCCCTTCAAACAGTCCGGTGGCGCTGTCATTCATTAATTTAAATCTGTATTCGGCTATCAAAGAAAACAGACATGAAAGTACAAGCACATTAAGGCATCTAAAAAGGCAATTAAAAAACATATAATTACAGGGACAATTTTAAAATAAAATCAGTTAATTTGTTACACAATAGCATAATACTTTTCCTTGCATTAATAGATTTCAAGATAAACAAAGCGACATTATAACATATTGAAGAATCATCCAGTGTCACCAAAAATGTCATTGCTACTTTGCATGACCTAATGTTCAGAGCAAAACCAAAGGGGATGATGGACGGAGTGTTGAACATTGCAAGCACTCATCCCTAGTCAAGTGATCTGGGTTTAATCCATCATCATTCTTTAGCCCACTCCGCCACCCCAGTTCAGACGTGCCTCATGGGAACAGTCCAGCCCGAACTGCCAAGCCATGTCTTTCGTGGACCGGAAACAAGCATGCTGGGACAGTTTTCTGACTAATTAGCCATCATCAGCTAGGCTACCTTGAATCCAGTGGCAAAGTGAGCAAGGGACCCACGTCTGGGCATACCCTGCCAACGTAAGGCAAACAAAGCAAAACCAAAGGGGATGATGGACGGAGTATTGAACATTGCAAGCACTCACCCCCAGCCAAGTGATCTGGGTTTAATCCATCATCATTCTTTAGCTCACTCCACCACCCCAGTTCAGACATGGCCATATGCAAATCAGTCTGACCATGTGCCTCATGGGAACAGTCCAGCCCGAACTGCTAAGCCAGGTCTTCCCTGGACCAGAAACAAGCATCCCCGGACAGTTTTGTGATTAATTAGCCATCATCAGCCAGGCTAGCTTGAATCTAGTGGCAAAGTGAGGAAGGGACACACGTCTGGGCATACCCTGCCAACATAGGGCGAACAATGCAAAACCAAAGGGGATGATGGACGGAGTGTTGAACATTGCAAGCACTCACCACCTAGTCAAGTGGTCTGGGTTTAATCCATCATCATTCTTTAGCTCACTCTGCCACCCCAGTTCAGACATGGCCATAGGCAAATCAGTCTGACCCTGTGCCTCATGGGAACAGTCCTGCCAAGCCATGTCTTCCCCTGACCGGAAACAAGCATCCTAGGACTGGTTTCTGGCTAATTAGCCGTCATCAGCCAGGGCAGCTTGAATCCAGTGGCAAAGTGAGCAAGGGACCCACGTCTGGGCATACACTGCCCAACTTAGGGCGAACAAAGCAAAACCAAAGGGGATGATGGATGGAGTGTTGAACATAGCAAGCAGTCACCCCCAGTCAATTGTTCTGGGTTTGGGCTGGACTGTTCCCATGAGGTACAGGGTCAGACTGATTTGCATATGGCCATGTCTGAACTGGGGTGGGGGAGTGAGCTAAAGATTGATGATGGATTAAACTCCGATCAGGTGACTGGGGGTGAGTGCTTGCAATGTTCAACACTCTGTCCATCATCCCTTTGTTTTTGTTTTTTTCACCCTAAGTTGGCAGGGTATGCCCTGACGTGGATCCCTTGCCCATTTTGCCACTGGATTCAAGATAGCCTGGCTGATGCGGATTATGAATCAGAAACTGGTCCCAGGATACTTGTTTCCGGTCCAGGGAAGACATGGCTTAGCAGTTCGGGCTGGACTTTTCCCATGAGGCACCGGGTCAGACTGATTTGCATATGGCCAAGTCTGAAATGGGGTGGCTGAGTGACCTAAAGAATGGTGATGGACTAAACCCAGATCAGTTGACTGGGGGTGAGTGTTTGATTTGCTCAAACGCTCCGTCCATCATCCCCTTTTGTATCACTTTGTTCGCCCTAAGTTGGCAGGGTATGCTCAGACTTGGGTCCCTTGCTCACTTGGCCACTGGACTCAAGATAGCATGGCTGATGAGGATTATGCATCCGAAACCGGTCCCAGGATGCTTGTTTCCGGTCCAGGGAAGACATGGCTTAGCAGTTCGGGCTGGACTGTTCCCATGAGGCGCAGGGTCAGATTGATTTGCATATGGCCATGTCTGAACTATGGTGGCTGAGTGAGCTAAAGAATGGTGATGGATTAAACCCAGATCAGTTGACTGGAGGTGAGTGTTTGATTTGCTCAAACACTCAGTCCATCATCCCCTTTTGTATTGCTTTGTTCGCCCTAAGTTGGCAGGGTATGCTCAGACGTGAGTCCCTTGCTCACTTGGCCACTGGATTCAAGATAGCCTGGCTGATGAGGATTATGAATCCGAAACCGGTCCCAGGATGCTTGTTTCCGGTCCAGGGAAGAAATGGCTTAGCAGTTCGGGCTGGACTGTTCCCATGAGGCACAGGGTCAGACTGATTTGCATATGGCCAAGTCTGAAATGGGGTGGCTGAGTGAGCTAAAGAATGGTGATGGATTAAACACAGATCAGTTGACTGGGGGTGAGTGTTTGATTTGCTCAAACCCTCCGTCCATCATCCCCTTTTGTATCGCTTTGTTCGCCCTAAGTTGGCAGGGTATGCTCAGACGTGAGTCCCTTGCTCACTTGGCCACTGGATTCAAGATAGCCTGGCTGATGAGGATTATGAATCCGAAACCGGTCCCAGGATGCTTGTTTCCGGTACTGGGAAGACATGGCTTAGCAGTTCGGGCTGAACTGTTCCCATGAGGCACAGGATCAGACTCATTTGCATATGGCCAAGTCTGAACTGGGCTGGCTGAGTGAGCTAAAGAATGGTGATGGATTAAACCCAGATCAGTTGACTGGGGGTGAGTGTTTGATTTGCTCAAACGCTCCGTCCATCATCCCCTTTTGTATCGCTTTGTTCGCCCTAAGTTGGCAGGGTATGCTCAGACGTGAGTCCCTTGCTCATTTAGCCACTGGATTCAAGATAGCCTGGCTGATGAGGGTTATGAATCCGAAACCGGTCCCAGGATGCTGGTTTCCGGTCCAGGGAAGACATGGCTTAGCAGTTCGGGCTGGACTGTTCCCAAGAGGCACAGGGTCAGACTGATTTGCATATGGCCATGTCTGAACTGGGGTGGCTGAGTGAGCTAAAGAATGGTGATGGATTAAACCCAGATCAGTTGACTGGGGGTGAGTGTTTGATTTGCTCAAATGCTCCGTCCATCATCCCCTTTTGTATCGCTTTGCTCGCCCTAAGTTGGCAGGGTATGCTCAGACGTGAGTCCCTTGCTCACTTGGCCACTGGATTCAAGATAGCCTGGCTGATGAGGATTATGAATCCGATACCGGTCCCAGGATGCTTGTTTTCCGGTCCAGGGAAGACATGGCTTACCAGTTCGGGCTGAACTGTTCCCATGAGGCACAGGATCAGACTGATTTGCATATGGCCAAGTCTGAACTGGGCTGGCTGAGTGAGCTAAAGAATGGTGATGGATTAAACCCAGATCAGTTGACTGGGGGTGAGTGTTTGATTTGCTCAAACGCTCCGTCCATCATCCCCTTTTGTATCGCTTTGTTCGCCCTAAACTGGCAGGGTATGCTCAGACGTGAGTCCCTTGCTCACTTGGCCACTGGATTCAAGATAGCCTGGCTGATGAGGATTATGAATAAGAAACCGGTCCCAGGATGCTTGTTTCCGGTCCAGGGAAGACATGGCTTAGCAGTTCGGGCTGGACTGTTCCCATGAGGCACAGGGTCAGACTGATTTGCGTATGGCCATGTCTGAACTGGGGTGGCTGAGTGAGCTAAAGAATGGTGATGGATTAAACCCAGATCAGTTGACTGGGGGTGAGTGTTTGATTTGCTCAAACGCTCCGTCATTCATCCACTTTTGTATCGCTGTGAGAGCTAGAGTGAGCATCTTGAACTTTTCCTTTTTGAGAAAGTAGTTGAGGGCAGGCAGACCTAGTATACAGGCCCTTTTCTTTCTTATGGACTGGAAAATACCGGGAATAACAACCACAGCCTACTTCAGGTGCCAGAACCCCCTCAATGGCTTCTTTAGTCAAGAGAGTAATGACGCCCTCCATAAGCAAAGTCAGGTGGTCCTTCGTCAGCCGGTTGTAACCTGGAGGCATGGAGGGAGGGGTAGTCTTGTAGGGGAGGGGCTATCTGTAGGACCCACCTGTCCGAGGTGATGTTCTGCCAGTGGTGGAAATGATGCAAAAACAACAGGTGATGGATAGAATGCAGAACAATGTCATACATTCACCCCAGTACTGAGATCTGGGCCTAAATCCATCGTTTTTTTGCTCACCATGCCATTCTAGTTTGAACCCAGCTATATGCAAATCAGTCTTGACCTTGTGCCCCATGTGAACAGTCCAGTCCTAACTGCCAAGCCAGGTCCTCCCTGGACTGGAAACAAGCATCCAAGGACAAGTTTCGGGCTTTCAGCCCTCATCAGCCTGGATAGCTTGATTCCAGTGGCAAGGAGAGCACGGGAGAGCATGTTGTTTTTGCATTTGTCACCCCGAGTGGGACGGGTATACTCAGACGTGAGTCCCGTGCTCTACATGCCACTGGAATAAAGCTATCCTGGCAGATGAGGGCTGAAAGCCCGAAACCGGTCCTAGGATGCTTGAATCCGGTCAAGGAAAGACATGGCTTGGCAGTTCGGGCTGAACTGTTCCCATGAGGCACAGGGTCAAGACTGATCTGCATATGGCCAGGTCTGAACTGGGGTGGTGTGGTGAGCAAAATAACAATGGATTAAACCCAGATCTGTGACTGGGGGTGAATGTTTTGCCATTGTGCAACATTCCGTCCATCAATTGTTGTTTTTGCATTTGTCACCCCGAGTGGGACGGGTATACTCAGACGTGAGTCCCGTGCTCTACATGCCACTGGAATCAAGCTATCCTGGCTGATAGCCAGAAACCGGTCCTAGGATGCTTTATTCCGATCCAGGAAAGACATGGCTAGGCAGTTCAGGCTGGACTGTTCCCAAGAGGCACAGGGTCAAGACTGATTTGCATATGGCCATGTCTGAACTGGGGTGGTGTGGGGAGCAAAATATCGATGGATTAAACCCAGATCTGTGACTGGGGGTCAATGTTTTGCCATTGTGCAACATTCCGTCCATCAATTGTTATTTTTGCATTTGTCACTCCGAGTAGGACGGGTATACTCAGACGTGAGTCCCTTCCTGTACATGCCACTGGAATCAAGCAATCCTGGCTGATGACGGCAATTGCTGTTTTTGCAGTGGTGGAAATGATGGCTGATCCTGCCAACAACTGGCCGCCCATGATCTTGAAGGGCTGGACTAGGAAGACTTGGAGTATGAGGTTTTTGGGGGAGGGTGGACTGACTAGACTTCTAGCCGCCCGATCCATGGGGGTCAAAACAAGACATGCCCATGGTCCCGCAGAGGTTGTTGAACTTGCGCGGTTTTGTGGCCAGGATATGGCTGGCGCGGATGAAAGCTCTTCCGTAGCCTCGAAAGGCAGACTGAAGGCAAGTGGCCACTGAGAGGCCCAACAACTTGGTCATAGCTCTCGTAAGTCCTAAAGATCTCCCGTGCCAGGTCTGCCTGGTCTCCAAAGAGACTAGTACCATCAAATGGCATGTCCATGAGAGAGGCCTGGACATTCCACGAAAAGCCAGAAGTCCTCAACCAGGCATGGCATCGAACAGCCACTGTTGATGAAATCGCTCTGCCCAGCTGGTTGGTCTTGTCGACACCACAACTTTGCCACATGTCTACCGTCTGATACTACTTGGCAGAGGATGGCCGGGCCTCCTTCGGGACCTGTGGCAGCACTTGCGCAACAGTTTCCCACAAAGTGTGGGAGTAACAGCCCAATAAATATTTTTTGCCCCAACTATCCACCCTCCTGGATTCCCTATGTGGGGGGAGCAGAAGGGGACACACCTTGGGAAATTGAGGCTTGGACCACCAATTTCTTGGTGGTAGGTGGTTGGTGAGGAAATATGCTTCACCCAGTGCAGGGCGATGGCGGCAGACAATTTTCCTAATCACAGGGACCCCTGTGCTGGGCTTGGACTGGGTTCCCAGCAGGACATCAGTTAAAACATTGTTTAAAAGCAGCAAGGGTTCATAGGACGAGACACCAGGCTGCAGGACCTCTATCAAGATGTTGGTCTTGACTGCCATGGAAGGAATCTGAAGGCCCAGGACCTCAGCTGCCCTTTGCACCACCATAGCGTATGAAGCTCCCTCCTCCATAGCTACGGTAGGGGGAGAAAGCAGACCAGAAATCAGGCCAGAATATGGTGAAGTATCTAGTCCGCTAGCCTCACCCAGTTCCTCATACCAGTCATTTCATAAGGCTGGTCTTGTAAAGGATAAAGTGACCCCTCCCAGCTCCTCTTTTCCTAGCCCTTCAGAATAGGGCTCAGGAAGTGACCTAGAATCTAAGGGTTCTGTCAGAGTCGGAATCGGTGCCGGCAGGCACCGTTCAGGGTCATTTGAGATAAGACTGGAGCTGGCGCCATTCAGATTCTCGGCTTCAGGTATGGCACCAGGGGAAGGTTGTATTGTTACAACTGGCGCTGGTCCAGACCCATCACCAGATCCATTGGGGGGTTCATCGGGTCGGAACCACCAGTGTGGAACCCAATGGAGTCCACTTAGAGCCTGCAGGACCCAAAGGTACCCCGGCACGGTCAGCCCACACAAATATGAGGCATATGACATCATAAAATTCCTTGAGTTGGGCGGGGGTAGCTTTCGTTCTCGGAATGTGCAGAATCAACCCAGGCGCTGGTTTCAAGGAATGAAGCCTAGAGCACCAAGACTCTACTGTCACGTTGGCTGACAGCCAAGGAGAAGTTGAAGCACGCTTCAACTTCTTATGCTTCTTGTGCTTCTTACCGGACCGATTCAAAGACCTTGAGTGGGAGGACAAAGACTTGGGAATTCCAGAGCAGTGCCCAGACCTTCCTCTTGACCGAGACCTCCAGGGAGAATGACATGGTATTGAGTGCCAGGGAACAACAGCTTTGGGGGCCACTCCCTCAAAGCTGTCAGAGCCATGGTCCGGCAGTCAGCGCATGACTTCGAGTCGTGTCGTGCTACCGGCACCAGAGGTAAACCAGGTGTGGGTCCGTCATCAGCATGGCACAGTGACAGTCACGCCACGGCTTGAAGCCAGCCGTCTTAAATGATATGAGGAAAACCTACAAACAAAAAAGGGTCGACAAAACATTGAAAAAGCTGTCAAAAAGTGACAACGGGCAGCTCCCTTTACAGATCTGCACTGGCTGGCACTGAAAGAAAAGAACGGACATAAGCGCGCCGAGGTGGTGCCCATATAGGTGAAGGGGACGTCATGGACAACTCCGTCACATGGAGCCGATTGACGCTACCTATTGGCGCGTGGGGGTATTGCTTGAAGAAAAATCTTCTGGATCCAGCCTGACACCTGGAATATTGACAGGTAAGGAATCTGTGGCTAGCTATCTCCACGAGATGCATATATTTACCTGGCTGTCGACCCCTGGGCCCAACCTCCAGAGTGAGACGCACCAGATGAGGATTGGCCATCATTGTTGGCAGAGGTAGGCGCAGGGGAGAGGGACCGCCCCCAATACTCGCCGTTGATCCCTGTTTGGTACATAGCAGTTTTCAAGGAGTTGTCATCCACCATGGTGTCACAAGTTGGAGGGAGGTGGATGTAGTGAACTCCAGGGACTGGCATGCGGAGGACACTCTTGGGTCTTTCCCATAGCTCATTGACAGTTACAAGTTAACCAAGGGACTTTGTCTGGCCTACAACGCTGTCCATCATGCAATTTCTGGGTACTGGGGGCAGGGGTGCAATGCGCCTCCTATAGGAGGGCTACTCTACACTGTGCTGTCATATGGTATTGCGCAAAGGGTTATATCCGCACTCATATAGCACTGCTTACTCCGGGCAACACAACTGACGGTCTGGTTCATGACAGTTCATAGCTGGCCCTTCAATCTCACTTTTTGGACACACAATGGAATCAGGCCCTTCATCAGTCGAGGAGGTCTCTCGCAAACCGCACTTCCTCTTTACCCAATTTAACTATCTCCATAAGACACAAGACATATCTCATACCGCAATACATTGCAGACATGTACCCACGAACCTGTTCTGGGTGCCCAAGATGTGGGACGGTGGATGCAGACTTTCTTCATATGGTGTGGGGGTGCCTGGTGATCGGGCGAGGTTAGGATACGGTTGCACAGACTACTTTTGATCTGGTGGAGGAAGTAGTGGTGTCTACTCCGGGTTTGTGCCAGTTGAGCATTAGGCCAAGAGCCAAGGGTGAGAAATACTTTCACAGGTTAACTGATATAGCATTCATACTTGTATAAGAGACAAATTGCTATGGGTTGGAAGTCATCGGAGGTAAATAGTTGGCTTCATATGTCGTTAAAGTGGACAAAAGCTGTGGCTGGCATGTTGGCGGAGGCCCGCATGAGGGGTGGGTCTGTGCAGGGTTTGATGTGTTAGAACCGCTACCTCGGTAATTGGGAGGTGAAAAAAGACCTGCATCACCACTAAGTGATCTACTGTGCTCCTCTTGACATATTCCTTTCTTGGCCATGAAGCTGAGACTCTAGACACTGCATTGGAGTGCGCGCCATTAAAGCTCAGTGAGGGTGCACTGGGTTGGTGGCTTAGTCGTGGTGGAGGGAGGCAGCAATGTGCTTATGCCTGGGTTTATGATTGTGCTGAATTTGCCTGCCTGCCTACCCCAATACACCCCCCTCCAAGGAAGGTGTCCAATGACACCATCCAATCCTCAGCGTCCTAGGTCAACAGAACGTAACCAGAAGATGTCACTCTGATTTTTTTGCCTTTTGAGAAGCGAGTACAGCAACCTGAGGTCCAAAATGGGTCGAAGGCCCCCATGTTTTGGGGGTAATGGGAAGAACTGAGGGAACATCATACTCTTCTTTCTTTATCGGGTACCACTTTGATCACAATCAAGTTGAGTAACATCAGGACTCCTCTTGAGAGAACATGTGAATGTAAGGCCAGTGTTTGGAGGCTAACTGAGGTATGAGTGGAAGGGTGACCAGGAAAGGCAACTGAGAGATCTGAAGGATCTGTTTCTCTAATGTAACAAAGTGCCAGTAGAGTGGGCCATGTAGGATTCTGGTACCCAACTAGTTGTTTGAGGGGTACTGAGGAGCTTTGGCGGTTGTGACAGGAGAGGAGGAGGGATGATACTGCTGCCTTTGACCATATCCTCTGTCAAAACACAGTCCCTGAGGTCGCGAAAAGTGTGCACTGGTTGTTGGAAAGGTTTTGAGGGCTCCCTCTGGCAATAGTAAAGACCCATCAAAAAGCTCCTAAATTTTCAGTATTGCAGGTGGAATTGGCAAGCAGGGAACAGGCCCTAGCTATGGTGTACTTATCGCTCTAGAGCAGCTTTGGCTTTCATACCAATACAAACTACTACCATCAAAACACATTTACCTGAGAGAAACGTGGACACTAACTAAGAAAACCCAGAGGAACACATCTAAGCATGATGCCTGATAATGCCAATGTTGCCCATGGAATGAGCAACAGAATCAGGGGTGTCCAAAACAGAATTCAAAATGTATTGAGCAGTGTCCTGACATCTTGAACACCTTGGGCAAAAGAATTATGGGAATCTTCAGGCAATGAGGGTAAAACGCTGCATGCCCCAAGGAGTGAGGGTACAACAACCCAGAAGGCAAACAGCATTCAAGGAGTGCGATACTAGACTGGCCGATAAGAACATTCTCTTGCCTATCAAATCTAGCCTATTGACTGCATATTCAATAGGAGGAGTTGGAAAGGAGTTTGAATTAACCTTGCTAATTGAGGCTTGAACTGCCAAGTGTTCCTGGAAAGGATGCAAAGTTAGGAATTTCAGATCACCTAGGGATAGGTTGACTCATGGATGTGGCAGGAAAGGATTTTTTCCATGGCGCCATAATCAGATCAGTAAGGGTTTTGTTAAAGTAAGTGTTCTTAAACAGACAGGCTGGGTCAGAACACAGTTTTTTGTTTGTTCCATACCAAGTCTGAGACCTCCACAGCCTGTGTCTAAAAGATAAGAGGCACACTCCTCTGTGGGGAGCCCCAAGGCAAATTTGGTAAAGAGATTCTTTTGAGGTATCCAAACCACAAGCCTTCTGAAAGTCGGTGCAATTAGGGGGTAAGCAATCTTCCTCCTCTTCTTTGGCATGTGGAATGTGCTAGAGACCTTAGAGAGTGTCAGTGTCCAAATGTTATTAAAAATATGGTATTGCTAATAGTGACAAAAAGGAACCAGAGGAGAGGCTTCCTTAATTGAGGCTGGGCTTTACCAATAGTGTAATGTGACATAGGGCAATCTATTGCTCCAGATCCACAACTGGCATTGTATCCAATAGCACTGGAGCCAAAGGAAGTACTGATGAAAGAGCAGCAGGAGTAGCCTTTGGCAGAGCACTTGGTGGACGGCCAGCTGTTGGAGGTGGATCAGGCTCACTAAGCGCAAGGTCAGCTGGCACAGAGGAAAGGGCTGTTGCAGAAATCTAGCTGGTGGCCTCAGCCAATCCATTGCACTTGCGGGTGCACAAAAGTGATCAACAGCCATCTTAAAAAAGTGCAGTATGAAGGTCTTTCTGAAGGTCACAATGTGCTTCAGAGCAGACAATGACCAGAAATCTCAGGGCATTTCAGCTCCAAATTCAGCATCTGGTACGAACTTGAAGTTGACTATGTGACCTCTCTCTGAAATTAGAGTATTTAAAGAGTGAACAGTTTTGTTTATTTTTCTGAAGTTTCCTCTTAGACTTCTACCTCACACTTTGACAAACCTGAAGAAGGTAAGCAAGAACAAAAGCACCCTTGGGATTTTGAAAGGAACCAATCCCATTTTTTGAGTTTGGCTTTTTGTTCTCTTATGGCCTTCGGGTGCCTCAGGGAACATGTGTCACATGATTTGCAATAATTGAAGAATGCACGAGGAGCACTCCAATTTGTTATTTATTTAAACCTTCTTGTCAATTCGTGCAATGACTGATAAGGGTTGTCACTCCTTGGTTGAACTGTAGGTAAGACTAGCCAGAAGGTTAGTCCAGTCATGCGCTGTTCACTTGGTGTCATCCCACACCTACTCGAGTTTTCAAATTAGATTAATTGATAAAACCATAACTTTTCATTCATTTTAATCTTTCTTAGTTTCATCAAAGTTCATGTTTCAAATCACATGTTATAAACCAATCACAGTCAATTTTTGAACATTATATATACATTTTGAAACTGTTCTCATAATACTTCTTATATTACAGTCAACATTAACATATAGCACGCCTGATGCATTTCGGTACCCAATCGGTACCTTCCTCAGGGGCAATTCTAAAAGAAAAAAATGAAAATATGTTAGTTGTTGTGTGTGCCCATGATTGCTATTTATGAAAAAAGGAAAACATCTGTATGTAACATGTGCCAACTCATCTTGCAAATTAATACTAAGCAATAGTGTGTTTGATGTTAGCTTACCCAAGTATACTTAAAAATCACGGTGATGTGTGCTGTAATAGAAACCCACATGTGTGGTCTATTAATTCAATACCTGAATATGACTGGCCATACAGGCTCTACGAGCATAAAACCTTTTAATGTCTTATTAACAATATCTCATTTCATACCTGTATGTTTTGTTGGTTGACTTTAAACCTGAAAGTTATTAGGAAAATAATGGGAAACTAGATTAATATCTGTCCCTTGTAAGATATTTCACTACACGACCTTGCAATAAAACACGGCTTCCTACCTGGAGATATGGCTGTCTTCGCGTATCTGAAAGAAGATCAGAGGCGCGTATAAGTTGCTATTGTTAAAAAGCCTCTTCGATAGTGAACAGAAAAAATTCACTCGATAAATTGTATTGTATGTGGCATGATGTATGTGGGAAAAAACGGAGAGTAAATTAAAAGTCAGAGTGACGGAGCACAAAAGTAAAATCAGGAGCCAAGCATTGGCATCGCCATTAGCACAACATTGGAAGGAATTAAAACACTCTATCTCCCAGTTACGTTTCTTTATAATAGAGAAGATTACACCGAAACAGGGTGTCGATAATCAACAGAAACTTCTCCAACGAGAACTATATTGGATCAAGACTTTGCAAACAATGTCCCCAACGGGGCTTAATGACAGATACGATTTATCGTGTTACCTATAGACAAGGTTTTAGAGAAAGGGCAATTGTTATAAGAAAGAGATCCGTGCAATGACCCCACAATGGTTCTGACTACATGTTAGTAGCATTATATAAACAAATGACAGTTATGATTTTTCTTGTTAGCATGAGGTTTGTACAATGGAGAATAACTGGTGAATTCAGCTTTATACTACACACTATGCATAGTACTGATATCACTTAGATTAGTTTTTACACACTTCAATGACACTAGAGATATTAGGAATCATCATAACATGGTGCTTATATCATAGGTGTTATTTACTTGCAGTAACTTCCTAAACACATGTATGTATTTACACGCATGTATGTATTTACACTCTAAACCGGAATTACATTGACATGTATTTAGTGTTTTCCACCGATAATTATGGCTTATATACATAAGTCAGTCTCCTTATTCAGCCATTATTAGAGTATTAACATCTGAACCGCGGACACACCTTTGTTAGCAATACCATAGATCGGTTCAGCGCAGGAGTCCTACATTCTTAGAGATTATTCGAACTTTTTTCGCATGTCGTTAACATTTAGACAGGTCATCATTGATTAACTCTTGGAGCGGGATCCAAACACATTTTGGTTCTAGAACGTATCTGAACTGCCTTTAACAGAGTATTCGTTAGTCTAGAGAGGATTTTATGTTTATACACACTTTTAATTTAGTCTTGCGATAAACGTCACGTAGACATCAGTGAGACTATATAGAAATCCTTTCGTTCACATTTATAAAGGTGACACTTTCGATCAACATAACTATTCAGTCTTGATAAACACCTCTTTAAGATGGCGTTTGGGTAGCAATGGGCGACCGGCAGGATTGAACATTAGTCCGTTTATAGTGTCAGTATCCACAGGCGCGTATATCCACAACTTTTAGCCATGGCGGTCACCGGCTCAAATTTTGAACGCTCGTAGATCGGCGAACTGAGATAGACGAGGAGAAGGTATTATCAGGTATGGAGTTTGAATTTTTTCGTTTACTATCGAAGAGGCTTTTTAATAATAGTAACTTATACGCGCCTCTGATTTTCTTTTAGATACGCGAAGACAGCCATATCTCCAGGTAGGAAGCCGCATTTTATTACAAGGTCATGTAGTGAAATATCTTACAAGGCACAGAGATTAATCTAGTTTCCCATTGTTTTCCTAATAACTTTCAGGTTTACAGTCAACCGACAAAACATACAGGTATGAAATGAGATATTGTCAATAAGACACTAAAAAGTTTTATGCTCGTAGAGCCTGTATGGGCAGTCATATTCAGGTATTGAATTAATAGACAATACATGTGGGTTTCTATTACAGCACACATCACCGTGATTTTCATGTATACTCGGGTAAGCTAACATCAAACACACTATTGCTTAGTATTAATTTGCAAGATGAGTTGGCACATGTTACATACAGATGTTTTCCATTTCAGGCGATATTCAATAATTATCAACTCAATTAAGGTATGAGATCCTACATTTATTCAGATTTATAAATATAAACCATGGGCACACACAACAACTAACATATTTTCTTTTTTTTCTTTTAGAATTGACCCTGAGGAAGGTACCGATTGGGTACCGAAAAGCATCGGGCGTGCTATATGTTAATGTTGACTTTAATATAAGAAGTATTATGAGAACAGTTTCAAAATGTATATATAATGTTCAAAAATTGACTGTGATTGGTTTACAACATGTGATTTGAAACATGAACTTTGATGAAACTAAGAAAGATTAAAATGAATGAAAAGTGATGGTTTTATCAATTAATCTAATTTGAAAACTCGAGTAGGTGTGGGATAACACCAAGTGAACAGCGCATGTCTGGACTAACCTTCTGGCTAGTCTTACCTACAGGATTTTCAATGTCATATCAGGTGCCAAGGCAGAAAAGATAGAAGTTGTGGGGGGTCTGTAAATTAAATCTCTTTGTGACATGGTTTTAAATCCTCACGTTTAAGGAGACAACATTCGTGCACACTGCCTAAATGTTTAAAATCAATTTTTAGTAAATACAAAAATCGGAATGAGCAGCCACTGGATCCAGCCAGGAAAATTAGGATCTGCTGTCAAAAGGCAGGAGTGGCGTTTATAAGTGATTGCTTGTCAAAACGTCCAGAGGAGGGAAACTGTTGCAGAAGAGGCCAATGGTGCCACCTACCAATGCGCATGAGCTAATGTAAAGAGTTTCCGGACAAACTCTGAAGCCTGTTGGGGCTTCACAAGGTAAAAAATCTGTGGTTAGAAATACGCATCAGAAATAAGAATAGCATTACATTAACAGAGGATACCAACTGGTAGGTCACAGTAACTGGCAAACAAGACAAACATAGTAAGGTGTTTTTATAGTGAAGGTGTTGCAGCATCCAGAGATAGAAATCTATCTGATGGAAGGCAAGGGCATAGGTGAATGCCAGGAGAATGGGATACAAGTAGAAAGATACATTGGGAAACATTTAATTCAGAACTTACCTGGTCAATATTAAGACGAAGTGGCATAAGAGAAACACGGAGACAGCACTCTGGACCGCCCAGTCCAGACTCAGGGTACAAGTGGAGAGCCTTTATGGTCAACTAGAATATAATCCAAAACATGGCAACAATTAAAACAAATTTAGACTGGGGTCTTCCAAGTAGCACATTTCTTCATGACAAATTCCCATCGAGGATTTGTGCTAATAAATTATCCTCTTGCTCTCTTGATGTGCCCCATTACAATGAGATATTCAATTAAAATATACATGGTTGTTGGTTCGGCCTGCTTGTGGTTTTCCCTATGCCATCCCTTAGCTTAGTTATTAGAGGATCAAGCCCTGAGAGAGCGCACTTAATGTGAAAATGAAACTGCAGCTGTTTTTTCAATTAATCAATCATTGAATACACTTTGTCAGGACTAAAGAAAGCAAAAATCGCAACTTAGCACTGGAAGCACCTGCTGGAAACTATGCAGAACAATACATTTCAGTGTCTTTCGGGAAGACAGGAGTTATTGTTTTTTTCGGAGAATATCTGGAAGCATGTTCCAGTCCCACAAGCAATTGCTGGCAAACCTCTCCTACCAGCCTGTTTCTCACAAACCTTTCGGGTGGGCAGGAAAAAGTAATCTTTTACCATAGATCTTCATGTCCTGACAAGATTGTAAAGAACCAGGAGACAGGTTCAACTGTTACTGTGAACAACTGTTTCTGTCAACACTATTTTACATTTGACGCCTGATCTCATAGGGAGCCAATGTAGCTTTTACAAAGCAGGAGAAATAAATGTTCATATTCTCTCCAAGTTAACCACGACTCAATCAGGAGAATTTTGCAGGACATAGTCATGCCTAAGTGCACAGGGAACGACATCCACAAACCGAGCCAAGAGAAAGGGTCCCCAACAGGTGCTATACATATACATTTTACAAGACAGTTGTAGAAGGAGCTGTGTTGCAGAACTATACATGCACCAGGTGGACATACTGGCATAAGTGAACACCTGGGCAGTGACGTGCTAGCAATATTTAAGGCAATGCATCACAAACTCAGGTTAACTTTGTTAAACCTGATGCTTATTTGTGCTCCATTACAAACTGACATGGGTAGAAAATCACTGCCCAAATGCCACAAGTCATTTTGATGAAGGTATGCAAAAGCAGCCTCCACTGTAACTGTGTTTCTCCTTTTTACACTGTAGCGGCTGAATTGAAAAAAAATATGTTACCAAATATCAATTCCATATACATTGTATTATGGACAACAGTCATACAAAATTATAAACAGTTCAATCAGCAGGTGCTCCATGTGAAGATGCACTACAAGTGGAATGGTGGAAGAACAGTGAAATGCCCAATTATATACTGTGTAGCATTGATAAGAGAGGCACATATTAGTTAATAGCCTGACATTTATCAGTTCAGAATAATGAAAAGACCAATATAAATTGAGTGACTAAAGGTAGGTAGGGATTGTCAACATTTCAACTCCAGTTTATGATTCAGGCTGGGTCTACCAAATTACAAAGGAGAGGGAGATGCTTGAGGTATAAATGTCCTGCAAAGAATCTATGTATTATCAAAAACGTTCACTGAAAGTATCAGAGCATTGATGGAGGTATAGCACTCATATATGCATATGGCTCACTAGGGCATCTGCAGCATACCAGGGCACATAACAATTGGAAGTACCAGTGTGAAGATTTCGGATTTGGAACCTTTTTAGGTGGTAAGAAGAGACTACTCCACAGACACAAGTTTTCCCTTACAGAAAGTAACCAGCAGAGGTTATGTCCATGTGCCTTGCAGTAGGGTTGATCTTGCATCATTCACAAATCTGTAGAATGGTACAAACAAATTGAGCGGTCTGTGAAAATCTCGAAGGTTTTGTGGACTGATCTGAATACCTTGTTTGTTATTTTAGCTCTGAGATTTGTGGACAGAATGTAAAATAGCCACAGAATGACCCGAGAAAGAGACGATAAGAGATCCACTGACCAAGGGTCCATCATCCACAGTAATCAGAAAGTATTACGTGGTTGAAATCTAAAGTACTGGCCCACAATATTGACTGGGTCAAGATTCACAGGATGAACCTAAAACCCAAGGAGTCGATTCATTCTTATTATGAGATTGCTTCAGGGATTCATGCAGTACAGTGGTACGGAGACACTGGAGCCCAAGGATATTTTGTGCGCAGGTTAGTGACTGGTACAGAGCCTGAAGATATCATGATGATACAGCAGCATTTGATTTGTTAACAGAAAAAGTCAGTTGGTGAACTTTTGAGATATGCAAAGTACTGCAATGACAACATTAAAATGAAGCAGAAGAAACAGAGGGAGAAATTGATGGTGGTGCAAATGAAGGCTGCTGAGAGAGAGAGAGTCAGAGTCAGCCTTTCGTAGGAAATGTTCCTCCTATGGAACAAGTGTATCAGCAGGGAACTCCTGTGATGCAAGCTGGATTTCAGTCACAATATAGAGGTTGTAGTGTCCCAATTGACCAGAGTACTAGGGTTAATGTAGCTACTTTGAATAAATCCAACCCCAGACAATATTGCAATAAACTGGGGTACTGGAAGCGAGAATATCATCTTCATGCACAAGTTTCTACTTGTGTAATGATATATCTGTAAGAGACATTAGTTAGTGATAGATTCCTTACCTTATTATATCCCCAGGCGTCAGACTGGTTCCAGAAAGTTTTGCTTAGCAGTACCGCTGCACGTCAGTAGGTGGCATCCTGCGGTTCCGCGTCCGTCGCTGGCGTCGTATGCGCCGAGATGACGTCACAGGGACTACTTAGACGCCACCCATGCGCGCTGGCGTCAGTTCTGTACACAACTTTCCGCGCCAGGAACGCAGAGCCATGCAAGATACTGACCACTGGTGCATTGAAACTAGGGCCCTGAAAGGGATGACCTTAACCCCAGTAATCAGTTCGCAGAACGGGGAGGATGGGAGGGGCGGTATGGAATCTATCACTAACTAATGTCTCTGATAGATATATCGTTATACAAGCAGTAACTTGCGCATCTGAAAGTGACACGTTAGTGATAGATTCCTTACCTTAGAATAGATACCCCAGCAATACAAACCCCGGTGGTGGGGCTGCAAACAGGATTACACCAGAAAGTCACAGAGAACATAACGGCCAGAGAAGCCGTCTCTCCGGACTTGACTGTCAAGGCTGTAATGCTTGGTAAACGTGTGCAGCGAGGCCCACGAAGCTGCCTGACAAATGTCTGGCAAGGGAACGCCGCGTCCCTAAGCAGTAGTGGCTGCCGTTGCCCTGGTGGAATGGCCACGCAGCACCACAGGAGGCTTCTTCTTAGCCAACGAGTAACAGGCTTTGATGCAGAGAACGACCCATCGAGAAATGGTCCGTTTGTGCACGGCCTGACCTTTTTTTGGCGCCCACATAGCCAACAAAGAGCTGGTCATCCACCCGGAACTGTTGTGTGTGGCTCGGGAAGAAGGAGAGCACACATTTTGGGTCCAGACGGTAGAGCCTCTTTTCCTCTTTTGAGGGATGCGGAGGCAGAAAGAAGGTGGGTAAAGTGATGGTCTGCCCGATGTGAAAGGATGTAACAACCTCTGGCAAGAAAGAATGACGGGTCCTTAAAACCACCTTGTCCGGATGAACAGAAAGGAAAGGAGGTTTCGAAGAAAGAGCCTGGAGCTCACTCAGTCTTCTGGCAGAGGTGATAGCTACCAGGAAAGCCTTCTTTAAAGTTACGAAGACGCAAGGGACAGGTATGAAGGGGCTCAAAGGGAGCGCACATCAGATATGTCAAAACCAGGTTTAAGTCCCATTGAGGCATTATGAACTGCACGGGAGGAAACATGTGCGTAACGCCTTTCAGGAAACGGTTAACAACCGGGGACTCAAAAAGAGAAGGCTGATCAGGTAGCCGCAGAAAGGCGGAGATGGCAGAAAGATAACCCCTGATAGTGCCCAGAGCAGAGCCCTGCTGGGCCAAGGAAAGAAGGAACAGAAGAACCTCGGAAAGAGGGGCAGAAAGGGGATCCACAGACTTATCTGTGCACCATGCCACAAACTTGTTCCACCTGCAGGCGTATACCGTTTTTGTAGAGGGACGCCTGGCTGCCAGAATAACATCACAGACTTCAGAAGGAAGATCGAAAGCTGTCAACTGTCGCCGCTCAATCTCCACGCATGAAGGCAGAGGCTGGACAGGTCCGGGTGAAGATCCTCCCGAAGAGGCAGTCGGATTGGGGGATCGATCGCCATATTGAGTAGCTCGAGATTCCAGTACCTTCGTGCCCAATCCAGAAGCACAAGAATGACCTGGGCCCGTTCGCGCCCGATATTCGTCAGCACTCTGGGCAGAATTGGTATAGGCGGAAAGGCGTATAATAGACCGCAACTCCACAGCTGAGTTTGTCCGCCCTGGCGTTCAGAGAACCTGCCAGGTGTTGAACCACCAGGGTAATGCCTTGATGTTTCAGCCATGTCCTGAGGTGCAGAGCCTCCTGACATAGGGTCCACAATCCCACCCCGCCCTGTTTGTTGCAATACCACATGCCGGTGCTGTTGTCCGTGAACACCTGCACTACACTTCCCCGGACAGAGGGAAGGAATGCTTTCAGCACAAGTCGGATCGCCCGAAGCTCCAAAAGGTTGATATGGAGCCAGGACTCCGCTGGAGACCAGAGGCCTCTGATCTCCGCCTCTCCCAAGTGGCCTCCCCATCCCAGAAGGGACACATCCGTCACTATTGTGTGCTCCGGTTGGGGAAGGGAGAGGGATGTGCCATTGACCCAATTGCGATTTGTGAGCCACCACTGCAAGTGCCGTGCAGTGCCCTCCGAGATCTGGACGTGATCGGACAGGTTGCCCTGATGTTGTGCAAACTGGAACTTCAGGTCCCACCGCAGAGCCCGCATATGCCATCTGGCATGTTGTAGAAGCAGAAGGCCATCGGGCCTGGGAGCCGGAGGGTCATTATGACTGAAACCCAGGATAGAGGCTGAAAGATCCGAATCATAGCCTAAATATTCCGGACTCGCTGCTCTGGAGGATAGACCCGAAACTGCGTCAAATCCAGAACCGCTCCGATGAAGGGAAGCTTCTGATAGGGACTCAGTTGCGACTTCGGCACATTGATGGAAAACCCCAGCAAGTGCAGGAGGTCGGCCGTAGTCTGAAGGTGGGTGACAACTGCCTGGGGCGAGCCCGCCTTCAACAACCAGTTGTCGAGGTAGAGGGAAGACTGACACCCCTGACCTGCACAGATGAGCTGCGACCACCGCCATCACTTTCGTGAACACTCGAGGGGCACTGGTAGGGCCGAAGGGGAGCACAGCAAACTGAAAATGCTCCTGGCCTACCGTGAACCGCAGGTAACGCCGGCAGGACAGGAATGTGAAAATATGCGTCATGCATGTACAACGCTACCATCCAGTCTCCAGGGCGAGGGCAGCCAAGACGTGAGCCAAAGTCAACATCATGAACTTCTCCTTCTGGAGGAAGCAATTGATGTCCCTGAGGTCCAAGATGGGGCGCAAGCCCCCTTTGTTCTTCTTGGGGACCAGTTAGTAGTGGGAATAACAACCATGTCCTACTTCTGGCCCAGGAACGCGTTTGATGGCCCCCTTGGCCAAGAGGGCCGTGACTTCCTGTTGGAGAAGCGCAAAGTGAATCCCCGACATGTGGTGGAACGGAGGAAGCATTGGCTGGGGGGGGGGGAAGTAGACTTGAAGGGAAGGGAGTAGCCCCTCCGAACGAGCATCAACACCCACTTGTCGGAAGTGAAAGAACGCCAGTGGGGAAGGTGATGGTGAATCCTGCCACCCACTGGCGTGGGATACGACCTGAAGCTCAGACTAGGAAGGCTTCGAGGTAGACGTCGCGGAGGCGGACTGGACCTCACGCCGGCCCCCGGTGCCACCGCGGCCGCGGCCGCGCCCGCTGAGTCTGGTTCTGCGGAGGCTTCTGGCTGAACGAATGGCCAGGGGTGCCTCTGCCATGGCCACGAAAGGAATGAAACGTGGACGTGGCCGTGGCCGGTCGCGTGGTGGAAAGGCCCAAGGGCTTGGCCGTAGCTCGAGAGTTCTTAAAAGCGCTCCAGTGCCGTGTCGGCCTTATCACCAAACAGGTAAGTGCCGTCAAAAGGCATGTCCATGTACGATCTCCGAACGTCCAAGGAGAACCCAGTGGACCTCAGCCAAGCACGGCGCCGAAGCACCACGGTCGTGGAAAATGCCCTACCAAGGGAGTCCGCGGTGTCCATGGTGAATCTAACCGTGTCTTTACGCTCAGCCACAGCCTGAGACAGCACAGTCTGGACCTCCTCCAGGCACCGAGGCAACAGCTCAGCCATGGAATCCCACACCGCGTGAGAATAGCGGCCCAGAAGGCATGCAGTGTTCACTGACCGCAGTCCTAAGCTGGCCGAAGAGAACAACCGCTTGCCAAACTGCTCCAATCTCTTAGACTCCTTATCCGGCAGAGCCGTGGGAAAGGCACTCTGTGACATAGAAGCCTGAATGACCAGACTTTCGGTGTAGGATGAGTAGTCAGAAAGGCAGGGTACCCAGGATCCGGGCGATGACGCCTGGCGAGGTTCTTATCCACAGGGGCCCCCTTGGCGGGCCGTGACCAAGTGCCCAACAAGACTTCGGTGTGGGCATTATTAAAGGGCAGCAGCGGCTCCAAAGAAGTGGAGGCCGGCTGGAGCACCTCAGCGAAGAGGTTTGTCTTCAGGGTCACCGTGGGGAGATTGAGATTAAGGACCCCAGCAGCCCGACAGAGCACCACCGCATACGAGGCGCCTTCCTCCATAGTGGGTGGGGGAGAGGATAGCCCCCGGATCCGAGGAGACGTCAAGGCCCCCAGCCGCCTCCAAGTCATCCACCCAACCCTGCTCAGAATCACACTGACGAGCAAGCGGGTCCTCAAACCCTTCCCAATAATTCTTGTCCGCCACACCAGAAGGCACAGGCCTCGGTGTCGGGGCAGGAACCGGTGAAGGAATAAACAGCGCTGGAAAAGGCGTTGGCTTCCAATTCAGATCACAGGCGGGGAAGAAACCCTCCGGGAACCGGGGCAGAGGCGGAACCGGCAGTATCCACTGCGGCGCCACCGGCAGAGCCGGCAGCATGGGATCTCTTGCAGCCGAAGCCGGAGCCAGGGGCCGGCGCCGGGGCTGGATCCGCCGAAGGAGTCGACGGACCAGCAGGATCCGGACACAGGACCGCAGGGCCCAAAGGCCCAGCGGCCGGAGCCCGAGGCCTAAAAAGGCGGTCCATAGCAGCAAGGAATTCTTGCATCTGTGCGGGAGTCGCTGACGGACCCGGGTAAGGCGGGTTGAACGCGGGACTCTCAGGCTCCAAAAGAGCCGCAGGGGCGGAGCCCCTGTCCCCCTCGTCCGCAACCCCGTCGGAGAGCGAAAACGCATCTTCGAATTCTTCTTGTGGCATTTCTTACCTGAATCTGAAGGGGAAGAGGAGTGGTGGTGACGACTCCGCAAGCTGTCACAGGAACGACCCCTGGATCTGAAACGGCGGGGGGACGAGTGCCAAACTTTGAACAACTTCCGGCACGGTTCCCTCAGGGCCTTCAGGGCCAGAGCCCTACAGTCCAGACAGGACCCGGAGTCATGGTTGCGCTCCAGGCAGCAGAGACAGACATTATGAGGGTCCGCCAACGACATATTGCGACGGCAGGTTCCGCAAGACTTAAAAACAGGCATCCCTACGCACACCAGAGAAAATAATACGAGACAAAAGTCTCAAAAGAATAGTCAAAAAATGACCAGGGTATGTGCTCTAACCGAATCTGCGCTTACTGGCGCGGAAAAAGAAAGAACGGACACCAGTGCGCATGGGTGGCGCCTAAGTAGTCTCGGTGACGTCATCTCTGCGCATAAGACGCTAGCGAGGGATGTAGAGCCACCGGACGTCACCTCCTGACGCGCAGGAGTACTGCTAAGCAAAACTTTTCGGATCCAGTCTGACGCCTGGGGATATTCTAAGGTAAGGAATCTACACTAACATGTCTCTTTCAGATACTGCTCATCAGGGTCGAAATTCAGGGTTTGCAGAGCCTCAGAATAACCCAGTGCAGTCCCAAAATGTGCAGGGACTAAGGTCTTAAAATTTCAATGCACCCGAAGCCACAGTGATGCACGTTCTACAACCCCCAGATGCCACAACAAGCTGCCAATGGCCTTAGATTAATTTCAAACCAAGTTCCAAATATGAATCAGAATGCTTTCCAGCAGTATCCCATGTTTGATACAGGTGACAATTATGGCTCGGATCAGTCAGCCTGACAATACTTGAGTTGGGGGGAAGATTGCATGTATGGTGCAGTCTTGAAGGTAGACCAGGTGGTAATTTTATAGATGGTGAGATAAAAGGCTACCCATATAATTTCTGGTTGATACTGGTGCTGCCCGTTCTACAGTTAGAATAGTGGAGGTTCTAAAGCTACTCCTTTCGGGAAAAGAGAATCCAAGTTGTAGGAACTGCAAATAAATGGCAAACCCCATAACCAAAGATACACATGTAAAACAGGGAATTTCGAGGAGAATCACCAATTTAAGGCATGTGTTTCGAGTCCTGTTAGTTTCTTGGGACAGGATATGTTGTGTAAGCTGACTTGCACCATTTATTGCACCCCAAAGGGTGCGAAGGTTCCAAACACATGATGAAGATGATGCTTTTAAATTTGCTAATCAAACACCAACAGATGAGCTGTTCCCTATGATGACGAAGAGTTAGCCCTGGATCTCAGAGGTACAGTGAGGTTAAAAGTTAGGGATTTTTCAGGGAACAACATGGACTCAAAGGATTTGAGCCTGTCCATATACAGATAAAGCCTATTGTTGAGTACCCAAGAACTCTGCAATATAATCTGACCCCTGAAACCATTTCCTGGAATTACTCAAGTTATCAAGACAATGATCAAACAAGGTATTTTGAAGGAGATAATGGGAAGTCCATGTAATTCACCCATTATGGGCTTACAGGGCCAAGCGGTAAGTACCGCATAGTTCAAGATCTCTGAAAGATAAACAATATTGTACTTCCTTGACCCGTGATACCGAATCCTGCAGTGATTTTGTTTTAAATACCATGTGAGGCTGAATGGTTTACTGTAAATTATGTTTGTCAGGCCTTTCTCTCTATACCGTTGCATGAGAACAGTAAGTTCCTCTCTGCTGTTCAGTTCGGCAGTCATGTTTTGGCATGGTGCTGAGGCCCACAATGGTATACGGAGAATCTGTAAATTTTTCGTTTTTGAAAATATCTCTATTTGCATTTTTCATTATTTCAACACCGGTACACCATTTACTTTCAAGCAATTATAGCAAAGTCATGTTAACATAATCATTCAGAGGCATTGGCACGTGCAGCCTTGTTACATAAATCAGTATTGTATATTTCTCGAATATCCAGTGTCTCAGTCCCATCCATCCCATCCCCCGCACCAGTCTATCATGTGGCTGGGGTGATTAACTGTGAGTCCTCTACCATGAGTAAATAGTAATTTATCCATGGACTCCAGATCTTTTTTAACTTTATTGGACATCTGCGAGCTATATACGTGGTTCTTCTTTCCCCTGTCATATTCAAGTCCATTCCCCTTTTTCATTCGTCTACAGTGGGCCTCTGTGCCATCCACCATTTATGTGCCAAATCTCACTTGGCAACCAGTAGACCCAGGTTGATTAGTATTAACTTTGTCCGGGAGAGATTCGCTCCTGTGTGTATGCCTAGCAGCACAAATTTGGAATCCATAGGTATCTGGGCGACACTTGACTGGGTAGGAGTATTCTGCATCATTCAGAAACTCTGTCCATCACCTTTTCCAAAATTGATTTTATACACACTAAGTGTGGGAGGGTATACTCAGACGTGAGTCCCTAGCTCATTGCACCATCAGGATTCAAGCAAGCCGGGCCGATGACGGCTGAAATGCCAGAAACCGGTCCCCGGTAGCTTGTCTCCTTTCTGGTGAAGAATTGGCTTAGTAGTTTGGTCTGCCCTGTTCCCATCATGCACTGGGACAGGAACAGACTAATTTGCATGTAGCCAGGTTCTGAGCTGGGATGGTGCAGTGAGCTAAAAAACGGTGATGGATCAAGCCCTGATCTCTTGACTGGGTAGGAGTATTCTGCATCATTCAGAAACTCTGTCCATCACCTTTTCCAAAATTGATTTTATCCACACTAAGTGTGGGAGGGTATACTCAGACGTGAGTCCCTAGCTAGTTGCACCATCAGGATTCAAGCAAGCCGGGCCGATGACGGCTGAAATGCCAGAAACCGGTCCCCGGTAGCTTGTCTCCTTTCTGGTGACGAATTGGCTTAGTAGTTTGGTCTGCCCTGTTCCCATCATGCACTGGGACAGGAACAGACTAATTTGCATGTAGCCAGTTTCTGAGCTGGAATGGTGCAGTGAGCTAAAAAACGGTGATGGATCAAGCCCTGATCTCTTGACTGGGTAGGAGTATTCTGCATCATTCAGAAACTCTGTCCATCACCTTTTCCAAAATGGATTTTATCTACACTAAGTGTGGGAGGGTATACTCAGACGTGAGTCCCTAGCTCATTGCACCATCAGGATTCAAGCAAGCCGGGCCGATGACGGCTGAAATGCCAGAAACCGGTCCCCGGTAGCTTGTCTCCTTTCTGGTGAAGAATTGGCTTAGTAGTTTGGTCTGCCCTGTTCCCATCATGCACTGGGACAGGAACGGACTAATTTGCATGTAGCCAGGTTCTGAGCTGGGATGGTGCAGTGAGCTAAAAAACGGTGATGGATCAAGCCCTGATCTCTTGACTGGGTAGGAGTATTCTGCATCATTCAGAAACTCTGTCCATCACCTTTTCCAAAATTGATTTTATCCACACTAAGTGTGGGAGGGTATACTCAGACGTGAGTCCCTAGCTAGTTGCACCATCAGGATTCAAGCAAGCCGTGCCGATGACGGCTGAAATGCCAGAAACCGGTCCCCGGTAGCTTGTCTCCTTTCTGGTGACGAATTGGCTTAGTAGTTTGGTCTACCCTGTTCCCATCATGCACTGGGACAGGAACAGACTAATTTGCATGTAGCCAGGTTCTGAGCTGGGATGGTGCAGTGAGCTAAAAAACGGTGATGGATCAAGCCCTGATCTCTTGACTGGGTAGGAGTATTCTGCATCATTCAGAAGCTCTGTCCATCACCTTTTCCAAAATTGATTTTATCCACACTAAGTGTGGGAGGGTATACTCAGACGTGAGTCCCTAGCTCATTGCACCATCAGGATTCAAGCAAGCCGGGCCGATGACGGCTGAAATGCCAGAAACCGGTCCCCGGTAGCTTGTCTCCTTTCTGGTGAAGAATTGGCTTAGTAGTTTGGTCTGCCCTGTTCCCATCATGCACTGGGACAGGAACAGACTAATTTGCATGTAGCCAGGTTCTGAGCTGGGATGGTGCAGTGAGCTAAAAAACGGTGATGGATCAAGCCCTGATCTCTTGACTGGGTAGGAGTATTCTGCATCATTCAGAAACTCTGTCCATCACCTTTTCCAAAATTGATTTTATCCACACTAAGTGTGGGAGGGTATACTCAGACGTGAGTCCCTAGCTCATTGCACCATCAGGATTCAAGCAAGCCGGGCCGATGACGGCTGAAATGCCAGAAACCGGTCCCCGGTAGCTTGTCTCCTTTCTGGTGAAGAATTGGCTTAGTAGTTTGGTCTGCCCTGTTCCCATCATGCACTGGGACAGGAACGGACTAATTTGCATGTAGCCAGGTTCTGAGCTGGGATGGTGCAGTGAGCTAAAAAACGGTGATGGATCAAGCCCTGATCTCTTGACTGGGTAGGAGTATTCTGCATCATTCAGAAACTCTGTCCATCACCTTTTCCAAAATCGGCACTTGACCCTAGGCAGGTCGCTCCCCTTGCCGCAAAAGCACCACCTGCTGTTCCTGTGCCCCGCTCGCTGTTGCTGCCTCGGACGCCCACACCTTAGATTTCTCCCTGTTTTGCTTGGTTTTGCCTTTCATTCCTTGTTTTCCCCTCCCGTTTTGCCTTGTTTCTGCCTTAATTTCCTTGTTTTTCCCTCCTATTTTTATCTGTGCCCTGTTTTGCCTTCTGTTTCCTGCGCCGTTTGCCGCCCGTTTTTTTCCCGGCCCTGCACCCCTGCTCACCCATTTGCCGCCCCGCTCCCACCTCTCAGCTGCTCCACCCTCCCACCTCCCCTTCTATTGCAGCCGCTGCGCAGGCGCGCCGCAGGCGCCTGGACCGCGCCCAGCTCCAGAAACCCTGGCCCCCGCGAACACCACGACGCCCGTCTCCGCTACGATACCAGCACCCTCCATGCACTCAACGCCGGACAAACTCACACCTGCTTCCAGGATGCCCGAAGCACACCCATGGACCCTTCACCTGCCGGAACTGCAGCTTTAACAGCATCCAACCCGCCACTCTACTCACCACGACAGGACACAACCACCTCAGATGCATACTCCTGAACACCCGCTCTGCACGCAAACACGCCATAGCACTCTGGGACCTGCTCGACACAGCCTCCCCGGACCTCGCCTTCCTGACTGAGCCCTGGATGAACAACTCCTCTGCACCCTACATCGCCATAGCCATACTGGACGGATACAAGATCACCCGCAGAGACCGCACCAACGGAGTAGGAGGGGGGATCGCCATCATCCACGAGTCCACCTTCAATGTCTCGACCAACTCCGACGACACTCTCACCACCGCCGAACACCTGCACTTCTAGATCCACACTGATCTCAACAACACCCTCAGAGGAACTCTGATCTACAGACCCCCCCGGACCTTCAGTCACAGTACAGCGACTCCACTGGGGACTTCGTCAGCACGCACGCCCTTGCCTACATGGACTACATCCGCCTCGGAGACCTGAACTTCCACCTTGAGAACAACAACGACACCAACTCCACCACCCTGATCGACAACCTGGCCAACCTCGGACTCAGGCAGCTTGTGACTACGCCCACCCACTCCGCCAGCCACGCGCTTGATCCCATCTTCTCCGCAAGCTCCCACGTCTTCTTCAGCGACACCACCGAACTCCACTGGACCAATCACTGCTGCATCCACTTCACCTTCTGGAAACCAGCCACGCACCACATTAACAGATCCCCCGCCACAACTGGAGCAGAATCATCGAAGACCAGCTAAACACCTCCCTCGCCAGAAGCCCACCCTCTGACCCCTCCGACCCCGACGCCGCCGCCAACAACCTCAGACGCTGGATCGATGACTGCGTCAACACCTTCGCCCTGGTCAAGAATCCCTCCAACAGACTCACCAACAAGAATGCCAGATGGTTCACCGCGGACCTCCAAACAAAACTGCTGAACACTGGAGAGGAAACGCCGCCACAAGCAGACACCAGAGAACCAAACAGCCCACAAAAACTCTATGCGCCAACACCATCACCTCATCAGATCCGCCAAAAAGACCTCCTTCAAATATCGCCTAGACAACAACGCACACAACAGCAAGGAGCTCTTCAACATTGTGAAGGAACTCTCCAACCTCAGCTCCAACACCAACGACAGCCCGCCATCGCAAGACCTGTGTATCTCCCTCGCCTCCTTCTTCCACCGCAAGATCGCAGACATCCACAACAGCTTCGACAACCAAACCTCCACGTCACCTCAGACCCCAGACACCCACAGCGACTCCCTGCTCACCTGAACCAACATCAACGATGATAACACCATCAAAATCATGAGCACGATCCACTCCGGCTCCCCCCCAGACCAGTGCCCCCACCACAACTTCAACAAGGCCAGCGCCACCATCGCACCCCATCTCCACAAGATCATCAACATCTCCTTCGAGACCGCGACTTTCCCAGAGAGCTGGAAACACGCCGAGATCAACGCCCTGCTCAAGAAACCCAAGGCAGACCCCAGGGTCCTCAAGAACTTCCGGCCCATCTCCCTGCTTCCATTCCTGGCGAAGGTCATCGAGAAAACCGTCAACCAACAGCTGACCCGCTACCACGAGGAGAACAACATCCTGGACCCATCCCAGTCCGGGTTCTGCAGCAATTACAGCACCGAAAAGGCCCTAATCGCCGCCACCGATGACATCAGGGCCCTGCTGGATAACGGCGAGACCGTGGCCCTCATCCTCCTGGACCTGTGAGCCGCCTTCGATACTGTCTGCCACCACACACTACGCACCTGCTTTCACGACGCAGGAGTCCGAGGCAAAGCACTAGACCACCTCCTTCATCTCCGACAGAACCGAGAGCGTCCGCCTCCCCTCTTTCCGATCCGAAGCCTCCAAGATCATCTGCAGCGTACCACCCCAAGGATCTTCCATCAGTCGGCCCTTGTTCAACATCTACATGGCCCGCTCGTCCACGTCGCCAGACTGCACGCCCTCAACATCATCTTTTACGCCGATGATACACAACTGATCCTCTCCCTCACCAAGGACCCTCTCACCACCAAAACCAACCTCCAAGAAGGAATGAAAGCCATCACTGAATGGATGAAGAACAGCCGTCTGAAGCTGAACTCAGACAAAACGGAGGTCCTCATCCTCGGCTCCACCCCCTCAGCCTGGGACGACTCCTTTTGGCCGACTGCTCTGGGAGCCGCACCGACACCCACAAACCACGCACGCAACCTGGGATTCATCCTCAACTCGAAACTCTTCATGACCAAGCAAGTGAAAGCCATCACATCCTCCAGTTTCAACACCCTCTGCATGTTCCGAAAAATCTACAGGTGGATCCCCACCGACAAAAGAAGAATGGTCACCCAGGCCCTCATCAGAAGCAGGCTGGACTACGGAAACACCCTCTACGCGGGAGCACCGACCAAATTGTTGAAACGGATGCAACGCCTACAGAACGCCTCTGCACGCCTTATCCTCGACATCCCTCACCACAGCCACATCACACCCCACCTGAGAGACCTCCACTGGCTTCCCATCAACAAGAGGATCTCCTTCAAGCTCCTCACCCACACACACAAGGCACTCCACAACACCGGACCAGCATACCTCAACAGACGACTCTCCTTCTACACCCAGAACCGCCAGCTCCGCTCCACTGACCTCGCCCTCACCACCGCCCCCGCATCCGAATAGCGACCACCGGCGGCAGATCTTTCTCCTACCTTGCCGCCAAGTCCTGGAACACCCTCCCCATCCTACTACGGCAGACCGAAGACCTACTAACCTTCAGGAGGTTACTCAAGTCCTGGCTATTCGAGCAGTAGCAGCACCCCCTCCCCAGTGCCTTGAGAGCCTCACGGGTGAGTAGCGTGCTCTACAAATGTATTGATTGGTCTCCTAATACATCCTCTATTTCTGCCAATATTGCTCCATAGTAGTCCAGTATTTTCTGGCACTCCCACATCATATGCAAATATGTGCCCAACTCATTGCTGCATCTAAGGCAGCTAGGTGTATCAGCCCTCCCCATTCAGTGTAGGCGGGATCGGTCATAGTAGGTCGTACATAAATACTCAAATTGGAAGAGTCTGAGTTGTGACTTAATGGCCACCTCTCGTGGGTGCCTCAATGCAATCTCCCAATTTAGGTAATCTAAGTTTCTTTAGTTTCAGTAGGGTGTAAGGCTCGTTATTTAGTAAGCTCCTATATGTCCAAGAGACTGCTTTCTCGTTAAATACTCCCATGATGAGTCTACCCTCTAACTGAGCATATTCAGGAAGGTCCTCCATGTCGATCACTGTGCCCCCCATGCATGTGACAACTGCATATATTTGTAGTATTGCTTCTGATGTAAGTCATACTCTTTTTGGAGGAAGAAAAAGGTAACGAGTTCCTTGGGGTCTAGTATCTCTTTCATTTTGGCAATACCCAATAGGTCCCATTTCTTAAACCCATTTAATTTTGCAAATTCTTTGAGTCTCCCTCGCACCCAAAGTGACTCGGTTGTGCCACTTCATTTGTCTTTCTGTTTTTTTCCAGGCAGTTATCACCACTTGTGTTGCAGCTAATAATTTCTTAGCTCCTTTCCCTTCATAGAGGTAGTGTGTATGCGGGTGTGTCTCAAATTGTGCATGCTTCAGTGCATATGTGGGGTGGTCTCCCCACGTGTTCCCAGTCGTTGACGACTATTAAGTTGGCTGGCTCAATAGTAAGACCTGATATCTGGCAGTGATATGCCCCCATTGTACAGGTTGCGTTGTAATGTGGCAAGTGCAACTCTGGAGGGCCTACCATCCCAGAGGAATGTTCTTAGTGTGTCATCTATCTTAACAAAAGCTTCTTCTGGGATTGGGTAATATGTATTCCGGAGGATAAATAGGAATTTTGACAGAGTTATCATTTTGTATAATGCCGCTTTTCCTACTAATGTCAGGGGCAATCTTTTCCATCTGTCTATGTCAGTCCTAAATTCTTTGAGAACTCTATATAGGATTAGTTTAAGAGCTTCCATTCTATTTGTGGTAACGTATATGCCCAGCTACTTTATACCGTCATTTTCTATTTGGAGCTGTCTCATGGATTCAAGAGATCCAGGCCCTGTTTTGCTGGGTAGAGGCAGGATTTCTCCCAATTAATTTTACACCCAGCATGCGCTCCATAACGCTAAAAAATGCCTAAAACCCTTGGGAGCGTCGCCCTACGATTTGTGACGTAAAGAAGGATATCATCTGCATATAGTGATATGCGTTCGTCCATGATCCCATTTTCTTCTCTCCGAAAACCTGACCTCTCCTTATGAGCTCAATTTATGCCCACAAGGGGCTCTAGCACAGGGGCAAAAAGAAGGGGAGATAGGGGACGTCCTTGTCTTGTCCCGCACTCTAATGGGAACTCTTTGGAGGTTACTCCATTGACCCGTATCCGGGTCACTGGCTGTTGGTATAGAATAGTTATCCATTGTCTAAATTTAGGGGAAAATCCAAATTTCTCAAGGGTTGACAGGAGGAAGGGCCAGTGAACAGTGTCAAATGCTTTTTCTGCATCAAGTGATAATATTACATGTGGGTCTGATCTGTCACTTGCAACTTCTAGCCAATTATGTAGTTTACATAGATTCAGTCTAGTGGACCTCTTGGGCATAAAGCCAGATTGACCTTGATGGATGAGGCTGCCTATGCCTGTTGTGAGTCTACTGATTAATATACAAGCATGAATCTTCGTTTCTGTTTTTAAGAGTGAAACAGGTCGATGGGAACTGCACTTCTGTGGTGTTTGTCTTTTTTGTGCAGTACCACTATTGTGGCTGTTAGGAGGTCCCGCAGGGAGGCTGCCTACATTTTGCATTTCTAAAAACAAATTCAGAAGGTAAGGACTTAGAACTGTTGCATTCTGCTTATAGAGTTCTGATGGTAGTCCGTTTGGACCCAGAGCTTTCCCGTGTTTCAGGTATCTACTGGCTTCTCTAACTTCCTCGAGTGTTAGCTCTTCTTCTACTGTTTGGGTTTCATCTTCCAACCTGGGGACCTCAATTGCGGCTAGGTATCTTTCTATTTGTGTCAACTCAGCCAGGGAGACGTTTTGCATAGAAGGCCTCATAGTAATGAGCAAAGGCAGTCGCTATCCCAATGAGCGTTGTGTAGGTTTGACAATCTTCCAAGTCTATCAGAGTCACCCATCTACTGTCTAATTCTTCAATACTGAGCCATGCAAGTAGCCGGCCTGCCTTATTTCCTGCGTCATAAAGGCGCAGGTACATGGCTTAAATCGCATGCTGCGCGTCTCTCCTGGCAAGAGCCAATTATTCCTAACGGCGAATTTGCATCCTCGGTAACAACGAGGGATCATCACTGGTTAGTGCCTGTGTCTATCTGGAGGAGTCCTAATTCTATTTCTGTTCTCTTCCGTTTCCCTACCTCTTTTATGACTTAATATGTTCTGAGCTCTGTCTCTTGAAACCATTTAATAGGCCTCCAAGAATGTTATGGCGGATACTACAGATCCCACGTTTTCTTTAAAATAGAGTTCTGTGTCGGTCTTAATTTCTTTGGGAACTTTAGTGTCTTTAAGTTCCCAGGCATTGAGTTTGCACCCTTTGCTAGAATGTCGCCTACCCGTACCCACTGTAAGCCAAAGGGGTTAGTGGTCTGAGAGGCTTCTTGCTAGATATTCTACCTTTTGAACCCCTTTCACTTTCCTGGCTGGAGCTAAGATATAAACTATCCTAGAGAAGGCTTTGTGGGCGCCTGAGTAAAAAGAATATGCCTTGGCATGTGCGTAGTGTCTTCGCCATATATCTGTCAGTGCTAACGTGTCTGTAAAGCGCTTGAGTTGTGCCTCGCTGGGGAAAATGGTAGAGACCGTGGTGCGATCAGCCAAGGGGTCCATGACATCAATAAAATCTCCCCCTATGAGGTGAGTGCTGGAACTTTCCTCCAGGAAGATGTCAGCAAGTTTTCCCAGCATCTGCTTCTGTAATCTCGGGGGTGCGTAAACACTTATCAGAGTAATGTCCCTCCTATTCCATATACCTTTTACCGCCATGTATGTCCCACTAGGGTCTGCACATGTACGTTCAATTCTAAAAGGTGGGGATTTCCTGACAAGGATTGCGAACCCCCCCCCTCGCACCAGTGGAAAAGTCTGCATGTTCTAGTATCTCATATGCCCCATTACCTAAAAAAACACATTGTGTACCTTTGGGATGTGTTTCCTGCAAGAATATTACCTCAGGGTTCAATCTTTTAATGTATGCCGACACTAAGCCTTCCTTCACTTCGCTCCTTAACCTGTTCACGTTCCAGGAGAGGACTGAGTATGAGTCGTTAGGACACAGTTAAAATCGGCAGAGAACCGACCAGGCGCAGATTTGTCATCCCTGACAGCGGAGCCCTTCCAGAAGCACCACCATTGCCGCCGACCTTGTCGCAGCTCCATTGTCGAGTACCTCCCCCCCCGCCGCAGCCTCGCAACACCTGTGCTGCCGCCGAGTGGGGTTGAGGGAAAGACTACACCTCCCAGCAGCCTCCGCGACCGGAAGTCGCGTCGAGGCGGAGCGCGCCAGGAGGCGCTTAAAAGCAGCCTTGAATCACTGAAGCCCTGGGACACAGTTAAAATCGGCAGAGAACCTACCAGGCGCAGATTTGTCATCCCTGACAGCGGAGCCCTTCCAGAAGCACCACCATTGCCGCCGACCTTGTCGCAGCTCCATTGTCGAGTACCTCCCCCCCCGCCGCAGCCTCGCAACACCTGTGCTGCCGCCGAGTGGGGTTGAGGGAAAGACTACACCTCCCAGCAGCCTCCGCGACCGGAAGTCGCGTCGAGGCGGAGCGCGCCAGGAGGCGCTTAAAAGCAGCCTTGAATCACTGAAGCCCTGGGACACAGTTAAAATCGGCAGAGAACCTACCAGGCGCAGATTTGTCATCCCTGACAGCGGAGCCCTTCCAGAAGCACCACCATTGCCGCCGACCTTGTCGCAGCTCCATTGTCGAGTACCTCCCCCCCCGCCGCAGCCTCGCAACACCTGTGCTGCCGCCGAGTGGGGTTGAGGGAAAGACTACACCTCCCAGCAGCCTCCGCGACCGGAAGTCGCGTCGAGGCGGAGCGCGCCAGGAGGCGCTTAAAAACAGCCTACGACACCCGCGTCGCGGGAGCGCGCGGGGCAGCGCCGGGCTAAGCCCGGGCAAAGGGCGGGCCCTCTGTGGCCCTCAGGGGACCGAGGAGGCCGGGACGGGCCACAACTCTAAGTCCATTACCAAACCGGTACCCTTGAAAAGCAAAGGGGCTGCTACCACTGTTCAACGATGTCCAAAATAATTAAAACACCGATGGCGACAAGATCTACCAGCAGACTAAAAACAGTGAGTACACCATTGCCCACTATAACCGCAATTGATAAAATGCTCCAAAAAACCATCAATGTCGTGGCGGATGCTATTCAAGACACTGAGAGGAGACTCTCCTTGACACCTAACTTATGTTTCCCTGACCTGTCCTCTCATATCACCTCTGGGGATCAAAATATGGATGACACTATCTCATCCCAGGAGTCTCTACTAACACAATCTTTCTCGGAGTTACCCGGATCACATATTAAAGAAAAACTCTTTAACTCTTTATCCTTGGAGTTATTAGCAAACAATCAGGACAACAGCATTATGGCCATATCTAACTGTGCAAAAAATGATCAGCAGTCAATGGTTACCCCCATGTTATTGGACGATGGGACCGAGGTAAATGTCCCACCGATCATTGTCTTAACAGAATCACAACCACCAATACCACATAAAACGCCAAAAATTAAACGGAAAAAGCCTAGAACCAAACTCCCGATGAGGAAAACCCATCTACCCTCTAGTAAACCTAAACGATCACTTAAAGACATGTGGCAGAAGAAAGGTATAGTGGAACCCATTGGACCAAAATGCGGGGAAACCCTACCAACCTCCCCAGATCTATACGACCCAGATGGGAAAGTTAAGACAAATTTGGAAAATCCAGTAGTTAATGAGGCAACAGGACATATTGATAAGAAGAGTACCTCGAGTTTCCCTTTTATGAGAGAGATTGAATCTCTAATTAAAACTCTCCTGCAACCTATCAGTCATCAAATAGATACCTTAGAAAAGGCTCTGAGTAAATTTGAGAGGACCCAAAATGACATATCTTCTAGTATTCTTAGATCGCTCAACTCAACTAACACGACCTCTCTTTTTGTTCCCTCTTCAACTACACTCAATGTAAAAAATTCCAAAAAAACTGGCAATGCTGTAAAAAACATAGAAAGCCAAAATAAACCACAGTCAAAGTGCCTACCCACAACAGACCAAACAATAAAGTCTCAAACAGTTCCTAAACTTACTGTGAACATAACGACTCCTACAATCAATAAACCAAATAACCAAATTGAGGAGGATGATGAGGCCAGTGAGTGGGCTACAGAAGGTCATTCACCTAATATAAACATAGGTGCACCGAAGAATAAGAATTGCATGGTGTCTTCTAAAAATAGTACTCAAGAAACAGGAGCTCACCCTACCAAACCTTCCACTACAAGTTCACTATTACATATCAACCTTCCCCCACAGGCCAACCCCTATACGATAGTTATGATTGGGGTGCCCAAAGTTGATGATAACAGGGAGGAAACGCGGGAGGAACTAAGGAATAAAGTCATGCAGTGGCTTTCTATACATAGGCCCCTCCCTCAAAATATAAAAGGAACTATACACCAGGTTAAAAGGGTAGAGTGGGTGGGCACTCGTTTCAAATCTACAGACGGTGACTGCATCGTGGTCACCTTTAAATATCTAGGACCGGCAAAATTCATCGCAGACTGGAGGAGCCTGGGGACAAGTAGTCTGATTAGGACTATGGGATTGAGCTATTTCTACCCAGCCCGCCCAGATTCACGTAGGAACAAAACCAAACATAACTACATTGAAGAAGGATGGCACAAGACACAGCCTAATCTTCAATCTTGGCCAGCCCCTGCCCTACTCAGACCTGATACCCCAGTGGGTTTAGATCTCCATCCATACACTCAACCATGGGGACCCAAAGTATACAACCAGCAATCATTTGAAACAGCTGTACGGCAAAGGCACGGTCTTTACCGCCCCTACAACCCTGCTACCGTTCAATTCGCAGAATACGGGTTCCCTACTGCCAATAGATATAATGTACTTTACGACTACGACCACTTGGATGAGGTCGATTGACTACCATCTGATCCTCTCCTTGAAACTCTTTCTGGTAAAACAAGGAATCTCCCAGAAAATGATTTTACTGCAGTGAACATAGCCACCCCCCATCTAGCCTGCCTAGTAACTTCCACCTTTGAAACGACATCGAGCTATATAGTCAGCCCCCGAGTACATCAAGCTCATGCTCCGTCAGTGACTGAAGCAGGTAGTCCATCTAAGACCTTAGTCTTACAATCTTACTCAGTACCTGAGAATCCAAGGTCTAAGCATTCGATAGGGACCACCTCAGAAACGCACTCTCTATCCAACATAAACCCTGATCTCAATGCAGAACAGATTACCTCAAACTCCATCAAAATTTTATCCTGGAACATTGCTGGACTGGCCTCTAAAATTGCTGACCCATCATGGGTGGCCTTTGTCAGGAAGTACACTATCCTGTGTTTTCAAGAAACCTGGCTGATAGATGGCAACACTTTCATTGAGGGATTCCAAAGTTTCTTTGTCCATGCTTCCCCTTCAACTAGTGGTAGGGCAAAGGGGGGCCTGGCAATATTTATCAGCCTGTCTCTTAAAATGCTGATCAATCATGTGCAGATGGATAGCAGGAGTACCCAGATCGTTACACTCAAAAGGGGAAAAAAAGTTATAACGCTGATTAATTTCTATAACTCTGTTGCAAATCCAAATGATTGCAATATCGACAACCTTGCAAACTGTCTTGCTGGAAATTGGACTAAATTATCACAGGACAAAATCCTCCTTGGCGATTTCAATACGCACATTTGCGGTAACCCTCTTCTGACAACCCTGGGATCTTTGGGATGTGATCTTAAAACAGGTCTTCATTTCACACACTGCCACCGTGGATCAAAACTAAACACCCTAATGGATTCCACGAATATGACCTTGGCACTATCTCTGAAAGAGGACTCCTTCATCTATGAAAATCCCTCCTATAAAGGATCTGAGTCAGGGTCCATTATAGACCATATCCTTCTTTCCGCAGAAGTGGCCCAACTGGTTCTTAAGTTTGACATCCTTATGAGCACTCATAGTGATCATAATCCCTTACATCTTGAGCTACAATGTGACTCTTCCATACTTCGAAAGAATATTCAGGATCCAGGGATACTCAAGCCAGTAAACAACAACCGTCGCCTGAAGTGGAACCTGGTAAATAGTGATAAGTTGTATGAGATAGTCACCAAAGACTGTGAACCTGAACTCAAGCTCTGTGCCACAGACTCTGCCTCACCCAAATGTGTTCTATCTGCCTTTGCAGTGGTGACTAGAAGGATAGAAAAATTTCTGACTGTAAAAGCCAAGGGAACGAATATTCACAACCCACGATGGTTTGACCATGCCTGTTCCTCTGCCAACCGAAAATTAAAGGCTGCTCTTAAAAGTAATCCAAGAGACTTAACATTGGTAAAGGCCCTCAGAGCAGATTACAAAAGTGCAATTGCCTCATGCAAAAAAACAATAAAAACTAAAATATGGGAATCTCTGCTAGACCCCTCCATTCTGGGCAACAGTTCTAAGTTCTGGAAAATAATTAATAAACCTCTCTTTGACGACCCGACCACTGAGAGTCTTGGCACAGTCATACCAGAGAATGACTGGATCACCCACTTCGGATCTATCTTTAAGAGTGAAGCTACACAGTTAAAAAAATTACCTCATCTCCCCGAATGCAGCCCTCTACATTTCTCTATTAAAGAAATTGAATTGGGGATTCTTGATCTTTCTAGCAACAAAGCACCGGGCCCTGATGGTCTTCCACCAGACCTTTTCAAATCCAACATCGCCTTATGGGCTCCAATTCTTACGTCTGTCATCAACGCCGGGGTTGAAGTGGGAGCCCCTAAATCCTGGGGAGCATCCACTATCGTCCCGGTTTACAAAAAGGGTGACAGAACAAAAGCTGTTTGCTACAGACCGATCTCCCTAATAAACTCAGTTGCGAAGGTAGTGGGAGGGGTTCTTTTGAATCGGCTGAATGCTTGGGCCAAGCAAAATAACATAATGACCCCAGCGCAGTATGGATTCAGACCGGGACATGCAACAACTACGCAATGTCTGAATCTATACCTAATAAGTGGTAAATACACCCAAGCCAGAGAGGGAACGCTGTATATGGCCTTTATGGACCTCTCCTCTGCCTTCGACTGTGTCGAGAGGAGCAAACTTTGGGAAATCCTGCAAAACATGGGTGTAGAAAATAATCTAATCAATTTCCTGGCCGACCTACATAATGACACACGTGCTAATGTACGGTACACAAAAGACCTGAAAGTCACGAGAGAGTTTAATATTAACCGGGGTGTCAGACAGGGCTGTATTCTAGCACCCTTTCTTTTTAACTTGTACATCAATGGACTTGAGGATCATTTGGTAAAAACTAACACAGATTACCCTCGTATTGGGAGAACAGGGGTGCCGGTCCTACTATATGCGGACGACGCCGTTTTGATATCCAGAACCGCGTTAGGACTTCAAAAGTTGTTGAGTTCTTTCTTCCAATTCATGACCTCACGCGATTTGAATATCAATAACTCCAAATCCTTTATTATGACGGTCGGAAAAACCCCCAAAAAACGATATCCCTTTTCAGTCAACGGAGAAAGCATACCTTTCACAAAAACTTTTTCATATCTAGGAGTACTATTTGACCACAAACTCTCTTGGAGCCCTGCTATAAATAAAAAGAAAGGCGAGTTATTAAGAACCAACTTCGGGATATTGGACTTTGCACGTAAAATAGGTAACACACCAGTGTCCGCTATAATGAAATTATACCAGGCAAAAAGTGTAGCGGTGGCATGTTACGGGAGTGAGCTGTGGGGTTTCGCATCAGTAGAAGCTCTGGTAACACTAGAAAATAACTTTTTAAAACAGGTTCTGAGTTTACCCAAAAGCACCGCAAATTTCTCTGTTCATGAGGAACTGGGCACTCCGTACCTAGGAGACAGAATTGCTGCAAACCCATTGCTCTGCTGGCTAAACTGTTGGCGCAATGCACTTATACCCCTGACGCACAGCATCCTCGCTGAAGCCCTCACCTGGGAAGGACATCTTAAAATACCTTGGATGAACTATATCAAAAACTGTTGCAAAGACCTGGGTAGATTGGACTTATATTTAACACCACAGCATACTACAAAGAGTGATGTTGATTTTGTAAAGAACACCTTCATGTTAAAACGACAACTTGCCAGGGAAGATACTGAGATGAAGAAGTCTAGTGTTAGGAATCATACATTAACAAAGACAGGTGTGTTCTGTGAACCATATTTATCATGGAACATTTCTAGATATGACCGCTTTCTGTTGAGCAGATTCCGATTTGGCCTCTACCACCTGATTTTAGCTGTGCCAAGTGGAGCACATAAAGGCCAAGTGTTGCCAGCTTGCGGCTGCGACAATATGTCTCCGCAAGATCTGGCTCACTTTTTATTTCTATGTCCTTATTATTCAAGTCCTAGACAAATGTTTTTAAAACCCTTGCTTAAAAAGCTGAACTTTGTACAGATTAAGCCTGCACTTTTGTATCTTCAGATGCTGCCTGTTGACAGTACATTTTTTATCTGTAAGTTTTTAAAAACAGCCAGGAAGTTCAGATTAAGCATGGAAGGTTGATCCCTAGATGACTTGTACGTAATCTTGAAATTATGTCTTAAATAGGCATTTTTATTTCCATTTTTACATTGGCCTATTGCATTTTTAACCTTTCGCATTGTAACTTTCTTGTGAACTGTTAACTTTTATAAAATTGTGTGTTTTTAAATCCTGCATGAATTGTATAATAACTGTATTTTTGTGCTTTTATGACTGCTTTTCTGACAGTCGAATAAAGGATTTTGACAGTCAGTGAGTCGTTATTGTGCATTGCCATATTGTAGTTGCAAGTGTCTGGTAACGGTGCTGAATGTGCTTCTCGTATCTCCTCGACTCCTACTGTGTTGCTTGGACTGAATGCTGCCTGATCTAACCCTTAACTAAACTGTGTTATTTCCCACACCCCAACTCCCTTCCCTTACCCACCCCCCAACTGGGTTGTGTTTGGATTGGAGAGGTCTGTCGCCTACCCACTGAAACTCTTGGATGTGTCCCAACTCCCCTATCTAACTTGTGGTCTAATATGCGCAGCTAATCCGGAAAGCAGCTCAGAAAAGTTCTCCAGTTTGGTACCCAGTCAGTCCAGTATCCATGCTTGATGAAGTGGGGGGTAGGGGGGTTATGACACTATGCCAAGCGGGATCAACACAACAAATCTGACCAAAATATAACAGACAAATAAGAGAAGAAAAGAAAACAAATGCACACAAACAAACGGGGGAAGAAATACTTCTCGTTGGCTTCGGCTCGCTTTGTCGGGTCTGAGATGATGTTTTGTATGCCAGGTTATCTGCGTTAGGCTCTACGAGGAAGTTTATGTTCTGTAACAATGGATGATCACTGTCCGAGTCAGAGGACATTTCTTGTTCCGTGTGTTCTGTGGAGTGCTGCTGCATAGTTCCAGTTTTCCGAGTCCCTCTTCTGGACTTCTCTTTTGGACTTCTCTTTCGGGTGAGTACTCTGGGAGTCTGAGGCTTGTGGTACGATATTAGTAGTTTTCCTGCTATGATATGGTGGGATCACCTGAGCAGCCAGCATTGATCTCTACTTTAAACTCTGCGATCTAGGTCTGCTGTCCATTAGGGGTCCTCTCCTGGAAGGTGCCTCTTGGTCACCTATTGTTTTCTTTGGGGGACTTTTTTCCAACCATTGCCTGGCCTCTTCTGGGGTGTGAAAGAAGAGCATTCTGGATTGGTATAGCACTTTTAATTTGACTGGAAAGAGTAACGTACTGGAACTGAAGGTTTCGCAACTTTTTTTTCACTGAGTCAAAAGGTCTTACTTTGTTTTTGCACTTCTATGGAATAGTCTGGGAATACCATTATTTTAGCATTTTCAATCTGAATTTCTACCATATGTCTCATTTCTCTGAATATGAGGTCCCGATCTTGATAATTGAGAAAGCACGCAATAGTTCAAGTTCAAGTTCGGGCATTTGTATAGCGCACTACTCACCCAGAGGGTCTCAAGGCGCTAGGGGAAGGGGTATATTATTTGTCGAATAGCCAGGTTTTCAGTTCTTTTCTGAAGGAGATGTGGTTCTGAGTAAGGCGGAGGTGGGTGGGGAGTGAGTTCCAGGTCTTGGCCGCCAGGAAGGAGAAGGATCTGCCACCCATGGTGGATTTCCGGATGCGCGGGACTGCGGCGAGGGCTTGATTGGACGATCTTAGTTGGCGGGTGGGTTTGGAGAAGGACAGTCGAGTGTTGAGGCATTCGGGTCCTAGATTGTAGAGGGCCTTGTGTGCGTGGGTGAGAAGGCGGAAAGTGATTCTTTTGTTGACGGGAAGCCAGTGGAGGTCTTTTAGATGTCCGGTGATGTGATCTTGGCGCGGGATGTCTAATATGAGTCTCGCTGACGCGTTTTGGATGCGCTGGAGTTTTTTCTGTAATTTTGTTGTGATTCCGGCGTAAAGTGTGTAACCATAATCCAGTTGACTCGTGACCAGTGCGTGGGTGACAGTCTTTCTTGTCTCGAGGGGGATCCAGCGGAAGATCTTTTTGAGAATGCGAAGTACATTGTAGCAGGAGGACGAGACGGCGTTGACTTGTCTGGACATCGAGAGAGAGGAGTCTAGGATGAAGCCAAGGTTACGTGCATGGTCTGTGGGTGTGGGTGCTGTGCCCAGGGCGGAAGGCCACCAAGAGTCGTCCCAGGCAGAGGGGGAAGATCCTAGGATGAGCACCTCCGTTTTGTCTGAGTTGAGTTTTAGGCAGCTCTGTTTCATCCATTCGGCTACTTCTTTCATGCCTTCTTGGAGATTGGTTTTGGCGGTGTTGGGGTCTTTGGTGAGGGAAAGGATTAGCTGGGTGTCGTCGGCGTAAGAGATGATGTTGAGGTTGTGTTGACGCGCGATGGAGGCGAGAGGACTCATGTAGATGTTGAAGAGGGTGGGACTGAGTGAGGATCCTTGAGGTACGCCGCAGATGACTTCGGTGGCCTCTGAGTAGAATGGGGGAAGTGGGACTCTTTGAGTTCTCCCGGCGAGGAATGAGATGATCCAGTCCAAGGCTTTTCCTTGTATGCCGATGTTGCTGAGGTGATGAATAAGGGTGCTGTGGCAGATTGTGTCGAAAGCGGCGGAAAGGTCGAGTAGGATGAGGGCCACTGTTTCTCCGTTGTCCAGGAGTGCTCGGATGTCGTCGGTCGCTGCAATGAGGGCGGTTTCGGTGCTGTGTTTGGCTCGAAACCCGGATTGAGATGGATCAAGGGAGTTGTTGGATTCAAGGAAAGCGGCGAGCTGGCTGTTGACGGCCTTCTCGATGACTTTGGCCGGGAAAGGGAGGAGGGATATGGGTCGGTAGTTTTTCAGTTCTGAGGGGTTTGCTGTGGGTTTCTTCAGAAGGGCGCTGAGTTCGGCGTGTTTCCAGCTTTCTGGAAAGGTGGCAGAGTTGAACGAGCAGTTGATGACATCGCGGAGTTGGGGTGCGATGATGGAGTCAGCTTTGTTGAAGATGTGGTGGGGACAGGGGTCAGAAGGCGAGCCAGAGTGGATTGAGTTCATGAGGCGAATGGTGTCTTCAGTGGTGATTAGGTTCCAGGCACTGAGGTTGTTAGTTGGAGTAGTAGGATCTGAAGGGGGTGGGGCGGGTTGATCGCTGGGAGAATTCTCGAAGCTGTTGTGGATGTCGGCAATTTTGTTGTAGAAGGAGGAGGATAGCGCATCGCAGAGGTCTTGGGAGGGAGTGATGTCGTTAGATGCTGCGGTGGGGTTGGTGAATTCTTTGATGATATTGAAGAGTTCCTTGCTGTTATGAGTGTTGTTGTCGAGCCGATCCTTGAATGCTGATTTCTTGGCGGATCGAATCAATTGGTGGTGTTTGCGGGTGGCTGTCTTGAGGGAGGCCATGTTGTCTGAGGTTGGGTTTTTTCTCCAATTTTTCTCCATGGTGCGGCATAGTTTCTTGGATTTTTTAAGTTCATCATTGAACCAGGGAGCCTTTTTGCTGGCTGATTTCATCTGGTGTTTTCTCAGGGGTGCTAGTTCGTCTGCACTGTGGGTAATCCATTGCCTGAGGTTGGTGGCCGCTTGATCTGGGTCCATTGAGAGGGTGGGAGGGTTTTGGTTGAGTGATGTGAGGAGTTGGTCGATGGTGATTTTGATCCAGTTTCTCCGAGGAACAGGTTGTGGACGGATGTGGGTCAGGGTGGTTTTTCAGCTGAAGTGAACACAGCTGTGATCCGTCCAGTGGAGAGCTGTAGTGCGATCGAAGGAGATGTGCTTGCTGGAGGAGAAGATAGGGTCGAGCGTGTGTCCGGCTCTGTGGGTGGGGGTATCAACAAGTTGTTTGAGTCCGAGGTTGTTCAGGTTGTCCAGAAGGGTGGTGGTGTTGCTGTCGTGTTTGTTTTTAAGGTGGTAATTGAGGTCTCCTAGCAGAATGTAGTTCTCGGAGGAGAGGGCATGTGTGGTGATGAATTCTGTGATGTCATCGCTGAATTGAGTGCGGGTGCCTGGAGGCCTGTAAATGAGGGTGCCTCTGAGTGTAGTCCTAGGGTCGGTGTGGATCTGAAAGTGGAGGTCTTCGGCGGTTGCAAGATTGTCGTCGGAGCTGTGGGGCCATTCAATTACGAAGCTGGGGGAGAATCTTGCGCTGGGGAGTGAATCAGTCAGCCATTTGCGCAAGTAGGCGCATGCGTCTGATCCTTCTATTGCTTCTGGAAAGCTGATGAAGCGTAGGTTGTTCCTACAGGCATGATTTTCGGCATTATCGATCCTCCACGCCACTTCCTTCATGGCTGTGATCAGAGCTGTGACTTTTTCCTAAGAGTATTTGAAGGGTCCTCTACTTCTGATATTCTTTGCTCGGACTGTGTGACCTTCTTGGAGACGTTGGAGAGATATTGGAGTAACAGATTTACATCTATTCGTATTTCATCAATCTTGCCTTCCTGCGCTTCTCTTGAAGATTAAATGGCTTGGAGCAGGACATTATTACATGGCACCTCGGTTACTGTATCGGCTTGTGCCCCGGGGGCATTCAGGACTTTAGTAAATTTGTCAATTCTCCCCGGTCTTTGTGGTTTGGGGTCTTTGTACTTTGTCATCTGATGTTACTTCCCTGCACTGTTGGTGGCAGGGATCTAAGTTGATATAGTAGTGGTCCAGCGTTGGGTGTGTTAAGTTTCTTTTTCTGACTGTCACTGGAGTGGGCCCAGAAGCTTCTTCATGTGATGAATGTAGGAGAGTAGTGTCTGCTTTCCTATGGTCACCCCACTTTTTGCTTTTTGCGTCACTGGTTTTCGACTTAATGTGGCAGTGGGCCTGCTAATCAGACCCACAGCCCTGCTGTTCTCTGTCTAAATTCACAACCATGTACTTTAGGTACATCACCAATTGGGATTGGGTCACTTTATGAGCCCCTGTACAGAGTACTATAGGTACCCAGGGCATAGGTGCATCCAAGGCCTACCAGGGGCTGCAGCATATCTTTTGCCACCCCTGGCTGGCCATCCAAACTGACACAACTGGCTGATCACTCAGCTGGGGCAAGGTCGTGTAAACAGCCCTTGCTTAGATATAGTATACCTATGTCTAAACCTATATCTGGACACATATGCACCTATAAGTCACTCCTATGGCAGGCCTTAACAATCCTGGAGGCAGAGCGCTTGGTTTTATGTGAGATGGTGCTCTAGCATGAGCTGAGCCTGTCTGCAGCTTTCGGAACCATGTCCTTATAGCTATTCTAGGATATTGCCATACCATATACTCTTAAGTGCATTATGAACCTCGCGGTTAAATGCTATCTTTGGTTTGGCTTTATCGAAACATGTTGTGTAAGGTGTCATACGCTTTGGAATACTACCCACTCGCCAGTCCTGGCGCCGGGGGTAGCATTCCACCCTTCTAGATGGAGAAGACATGTTACTTTCCTTAAACGCGGTTAAAATCAAATAGAGCCTCAGTATCACAAAATGGATGCTGCTGCCACAGACACAAGTCTGGCCTCCTGCTGCTGACCGAAACTCCGGCAGGGGAGGCCTGGACAAAAGGTTTCCTGTCACAGGGAGGTGTTAACACCACCCCAGACCGGAGATAGTGGATTGGGGCAGGGAGGGCTGAATGAAACTAGGCACTGTCTGGGGCACACAAGGTGTCCCATGCATAGCCCAGTTCAAACCAGTGCTGGGGCACTCCAGCCCCAGCTCTGGCACGAAACTGGACAAAGGGAAAGGGGTGTAACCACTCCCTTCCTGGGTCCCACCCATAGGAGGGACCTAGCAGGTAATCCAGCCACTTGATTTGGAATAAAGGTAGGAGCTGTGTCCTTAGACTTTAGATAATCCTGGCTGAAACTTTGAAACAGAACTCTGGACCCTTCGACATCCTACTCAACGTAGAAGACTGAAGAATCTCCCTTGTGGTCAAGGAGTGACCACCCTCCACATGCAGGCACCATCAGCGCTCAAAGGTTTTCCTTGTTGTTGCTCCCGCCGGAGCTCGAACGACAGAGACAGACAAGAACCGGAATTCCAGACATCCAACAGCCGATCCACAGCCACAGCAAAGCTGAGACCCGTGGAGGCTACGTGAGACGTGGGACCGGCCATCTTGGAAAGCCAGCGAAGTGCTTTCTCTGCAGCTCCCGAGGCACCCTAGAAGCTGTGCATTGGGGATTGAGAAGCCCCAGCCCCGAGCAGCTTTTGCACCAAAGATCACCTCTCCACCTCACCGAGTGCTCACAAACAAACAAAACTCACAAACAAACAAAAAAGCGAAACGTTTAATTTTAAATGCAGCTCTCTTCCCTTTATGGAAATTGGCTGCAGTTGAAAAAAACCCTCTATTAACCTGTTAACCGCCGCGTAAATTCCGCCACGGTGCGGGGCGTTTCCTTGAGTGGGCGGGGCCGCGTCGGCCAACGGACGTGTGCAGCACTATCGAGGTAGTGCTCGCGACTGCCGTTGGCCGACGGGCGCAACAAACAGGTTCAAAAACAATAACGGAGACAGTGGTCTGCTGACCCCAGCAGCCCATCATCACTGTGATAACATTCACTTGGAGAGAGAAGTAACTGCTGATTATTAATGAGGTAGGTAAGACTGCAATCCACTTCAAATCTGGATTTTCCAAACCTATTTGTACATGAATAGTCTAGAAAATTTGCAACCAGTATTTTGAAAGCCTTAAATAGTACATCTGGCATAATGTCTCTAACACCAAGATCTTTGTTGTAGTACGAACTGGGTGGGGGTTGGGGGCTTTAAGGGTAAGTGGGGGTGGAAGCTGGTTTTCTCTGAAAAGGCAGAAAATTACCGAGGTGAGCAAGATGATGAATCCATTGGTCTAAGGATATTCTTGACCACCACTGAATAAAGGTCGACAGGTGTTTCCTGTGAGGCTTGAGAGAACCCAGAGTTGTTTTTACACTTGTGGGAGTAGAGGAAGCAGCTTCTGCTTGACTGTCTTTTGCTCTAACTCTAACTCCTAAAGGACCAAAAATGTTGATACTTCTGCTGGTGTTGAAGTCTCTGAGCTCGTCTTAGTTGAGGGAACTTCCTGTAATAATGAACATTTTCATGCAGGAAAGACTAACCCCAAAGCATGAGCAGTTACAACACTGTCCTTAAAACTTGCTAGAGAGGAATCAGCCTTTTCAATAATCAGTCTCTGCCATCAAAATGCACGTCCACCGCCTAGGCCTGAAAGTTAGGCATGTCTACACAAAATCACATTGGATACCATTCATCCTGCCATCACATTCACAGTGTCCAAGCCTTTCTGCATGGCCAGTTTAGAGACAGGTATCCCATCTTGAACAAGGTCCATGGACAGTTGCTTCTAATATTATGTTAATTTAAAAGCAGCCACCAATGTAATTTCCCACAAAGCATTGGAGTATCTTTCTAATTATTAAGCAAGGCAAGTTGAAACACTTCAAAACACAACTGCCACAAGCAAAAATCTTTTGGCCAAAGGTATTGATGAACTTGGACACCGTTTCCAGAGAATTGTTTGGGAATGCACACTGTTTAAGTTGAGAAGCACAAACCTGCACCACTAAGCTTTCTAGTATTGAATGGTTTAAAACAGAAAGCAAACCTGCAGGAGCTGGACTATACTTCTGAGCAATGTATCACTAGGGCAGTCTCATGCTACAATCAGTCTTCCTTACCACGATCAGTGAGTGCTTCGTTAAATAGGAATACTGCCTCAGATTCCTAAGACTGCAGAATACTGCACTCTCTCTACAGAGAACAGAATAGCCACTAGGAGAAAATCGAACTCTGGTTACTTGTTCACTGAACTGGTACTCCGGAGTTCCATTAGCTTGACTGAATATGCAAAGTCTATAAGCAGCACATTGTCCGCCTCACTGTCTTCATCTTTCTCATAAAATACTTGAAGAAATATCAATTGGTCCAAATCTAAATCAAAGAAATACTCCACTTTTTTTCAGATATTGTTATGTAGACTGTTGGACTTGGCGCTTCAGGCAGGTTCACCCCTGAACTTTTTGCCTGGTGTTATTGAATAATTATAGTGATGTCTTGGTTTCTGCGCACTTTCACTGTGTCCCAGTGGAAAGTGCGTGCGCACTCTGAGTGCGTGTAGTGAGGTTGGCCTGCCCTCCCATAGGAATGCATGGGGAATGTCTGTGTCCCTGGTAGTTCCTGATGCATGGGGTGTGCAGGCTCGAGTTTGGTATGTGCGGACTTGTGTGATTGAATGCTGCGCAATGATATATGCGGCGTGATTGTGTCTAATGTGGAAGTGCCACTTCTAGAAGTGTGCCTGTTTGTGTAATTTGTGTCAGGCTTGTGATTGGCTGGAGCTGGCTGGTGAGCCTGGCTCCAGGAGTCTCGATGGATCTGCCCGGTGGTGAGTGTGAGATTAGCATGCTGATGGGTGGGGAGGAGTGCACCTGGGTCCTGAATAGGGCTGGGCTTTCTCCACACAATGCTGGCTCCGCCCCCTGTGGTGCGTCTAATGTCCCTAGCCCTGCCAGTGAATAGAGTGAGGGACTGAGCACATCAAGGGTGCTCCCAGACCAGCTGCGACTGGTTCTTCCCCCACCCTGCACCTTTAGACAAAGGAATTTCATGTATAAAAAGAGGCTGTGACCTCTTCTAAAAGGTTCTTGTTCCCAACTTGAATCTTACCAGGGGCATGCTGCTCCTTGGGGCCTGGGGGAAGGCTTGCCTACCTGGGCCCTGCCCAGCCCCTGGCTTGCTGATGGACTCCTGGTGGCACTGGAAGCCTTGTCCTGTGATGTCCTGCTTGTTGCTGGGACCCTCCTGGCTGTGGGGGTCATTTCCTGGGGCCTTTGGTGCTTTCTGTGCCCCTAGCGCCCTGTGAGCGCTTTTTTTCCATTTCTGGGCAGAGCGCTGTCGTTTTCCCTCTGAGGGAAGCGCTCCTGCCCTTTGTGTGCCCCCGAGTGCTTCGTGTGCACTTTATTTTTATATTTATGGGTATTCTCCCGTTTATGAGTTCCTGAGCGAGTGCCCACCTCGCTTCTGCCTTTTATTTTAGCACCGAGGGTGCCCACCCCTCGTTGTGACCCCCGAGATCACCGCCGCGGCCCTCGTGCCGCAAAAAGGGAAGCCAGGCACTGGCGTGCCTGATGTTGCGCGGGACTTCCTGTTTGCGAGGGAAGTCCCGCCCGCTGCTGTGCCGTGATTGGCTGCTGCCTGGAAAAGGAAGCAGAGTCCTCCCGCGGCCCGGGGATCCCGTGAGCTGGGGAGAGCCCCGGTGCCGCCTCTCAGTGAGTCCCGGTCCCGAGATGGGGAACTGGGTGAACCGAGGCGCTGTCGGGCGGGGCTCCCAGGGATTGGGAGAGCCCCGCTACCGCCGCCCAGCAGAGAGAGCCGCCCCCACCACCAGCAGAGGAGCAGCCCGAGCAGTCCTCCAAACCGGTGAGTGGGGCCCCGGTGCTGCTTGGAGGAGAGGGGGGGCGTCGGGCAGATTGCCGGTGCCCGCCCCTCCCCTCCAGCACGAGGATATTGGTTTAGAGCCGCAGAGGCTCTTGTTGGCATTTTTGAATCCCGAGTCCCCCAAAGGGGGGGGACTCCACTGACGGGGGCAGTTGGTTCTTTCCGAGTCCCCAGAGAGGGGGACCCCAACGTCGGGCCGCACTTGTTCTTGAGCCCCCATAGGGGGGGGGGGGGATCCACCAATGTCCGGCCTGTTCCTTTTCGAGCCCCGAGAGGCTCCACCCCGCTCCATTGTTGTTCAGAGCCCCGAGAGGTTCCCAGCGCAGCATTTGTTTTAAGAGCCCACAAGGGGCTCAAGGCGCTAATTGTTCACGGAGCCCCGTGGCTCCAAGAGGGCACCCAGTGAAATCGAGTCCCCCAGGGAGGGACTCCAACGACGCCACAGTTGTTTGTTTGAGCCCAAGAGGCTCACAGCCCACAATATTTGTTCTAGAGCCCTGAGAGAGGATCAGATCAGAGTGCCATCCTGTTGTTTAGAGCCCTGAGAGGCTCCCACGTTGGCCTCATCATCTACAGCTGCCCAGCACTTTGTGGGCAGCTGCCACGTTTAGGTGTTCTTGGCTACCTGCAGCCTGTCCTGACATTGCGACTTAGGGCGTCCTAGCCCCAGTGAGGCCAGTTGGCCTGGGTATAGTTATAAGTTCTGTGCTAATGTGATTTCTGCAAAGTGTTCTTTGCTGCACCTCTGAATGTGTGTTTATGCATCATGTGCCTTGTTCCTTACACCTCTGAATGTGTGTTTATGCATCATGTGTTTTCTCCTGCACCTCTGAATGTGTTTTGATGCGTCATGTGCCTTGTTCCTTACATCGCTGAATGTATGTTTATACATCATGTGTCTTTCCTACACCTCTGAATGTTCTATGCATCATGTGTGAAGCTTCTGATTGTTAAATGTTTTAAGTGCTAGTTCTACTAAGTGCATATTCCTTACAGTGGTGCCTGTGGCCCTGTCCTGTACATAATCCCCTGTAAATTCTGCCAGTGCCGGTTGGCACGTTGTAAAGTGTGTGTTCCTATCGAATGTGTTTTTCAATACAAAGGCTATTTTTACATATACCTTAGTGTGGAGTTCCTTTTGTGGGGGGGCCTTGGATGTTGTTGCTGGTGGGTGCGTGCGCAAATGCTTTACACATCGCCTCTGAGATAAGCCTGACTGCTCGTGCCAAGCTACCAAGAGGGTGAGCAGGGGTTGTCTTGGCGGGTGACTTCCTTACCCTACCTTAGGAATGGTGGTTTCTGCCTGGTTTTGGCGCAAGCCATAGCCAACCAGAAATCCCATTTCTAACATAGACTTTGAAATGTCTGGACATTTTGTTTCCTTTAAGAAGAGCACAGTCTTCTTCTTAACGCACAAGTTACTTACCTTCGGTAACGATATATTTGTAAGAAACAGTAGTTAGTATTAGATTCCTTACCTTAGAATATACCCAGGTGTCAGACTGGATCCGGAAACTTTTGAGTAGCAGTACCCTTGCACGTCAGTAGACTTCGTCTGAGGCTCCGCGTCCGTCATCTGCGGCTCCCGTGTCCGTAGTCGTCGCCGGGATTACGTCACTTGAGTACCTAGATGCCGACCTCGCGCGCTGACGTCAGTTCTTATACACAGCTTTTCCGCGCCAGAAACGCAGAGCCATGATAAAAACTAACACTGGTGCCATGAAACTAGGGCCCTGAAAGGGGATGACCTTAACCCTAGATATCGGTTCGCAGAACGGGGAGGATGGGTGGGGCGGTAAGGAATCTAATACTAACTACTGTTTCTTACAGATATATCGTTACCGAAGGTAAGTAACTTGTGCATCTGAAAGAAACAGGTTAGTATTAGATTCCATACCTTAGAATAGATACCCCAGCAATACCAACCCCGTTGATGGGTCTGCGAACCAATGTTTACACCAGAAAGTCCTGGAGAACAGAACGGCCGAAAAAGACATCTCTCCGGACTTGGCTGTCTAGGCAGTAGTGTCTTGAGAACGTGTGCAGCGACAGATGTCCTGCAAGGTAACACCCCGGCCAAGGGCAGTAGTAGCCGCCGTGGCCCGTGTGGAATGGGCACGTAGCGCCACAGGTGGCTCCTTTCTAGCCAAAGAGTAACAAGCCTTGATGCACAAGATGACCCATCGAGAAATGGTCCATTTGTGCACCACCCGTCCCTTCTTAGCGCCCACGTAACCAACAAAGAGTTGGTCATCCACCCGGAACTGGCGTGTACGATCCAGATAGAATGAAAGTGCATGTTTTGGGTCCAGACGGTGGAGTCTATCTTCTTCTTTTGAGGGCTGCGGAGGCGGAAAGAAGGTGGGCAAGGTGATGGACTGCTTGATGTGGAAGGCTGTGACTACCTTGGGCAGGAAAGAGGGTCGCGTCCGCAACACAACTTTGTCCGGATGGACAGAAAGGAAAGGAGGTTTAGAAGAAAGGGCCTGGAGCTCACTCACTCTCCTGGCAGAGGTGATGGCAACCAGGAATGCAGTCTTAAGAGTAAGGAGGCGAAGAGGACAGTTATGAAGTGGCTCGAAGGGAGCACACATCAGCTACGTCAGAACAAGGTTCAAGGCCCACTGAGGCATCACGAAAGGAACAGGAGGAAACATATGATTGATGCCCTTCGAAAACCTATTTACAACTGGGGACTTGAACAAAGAAGGCCGATCAGGAGCCTTAAGAAGGCGGAAATGGCCGAGAGGTAGCCCTTCAGAGTGCCCAGAGCAGAGCAGAGCCCTGCTGGGCAAGAGAAAGAAGAAAGAGGAGAACCTCTGAAAGAGGGGCAGAAAGGGGATCCACAGCCTTTGCTGTGTACCATGCCGCAAATTTGTTCCACCTGCAGGCGTATACCGATTTTGTGGAGGGACGCTTGGCTGCCAGAATCACATTACAGACTTCAGGAGGCAAGTCAAATGGCCTCAACTGCCGCTGCTCAATCTCCATGCATGTAAGTGAAGACTGGACAGGTTCGGATGGAGGACCGTCCCCTGCTGCTGCGACAGAAGGTCCTCCTGAAGGGGCAGACGAATCGGGGGATCGACAGACATGCCGAGTAGCTCGGGATACCAGTATCTTCGTGCCCAATTCGGAGCCACAAGGATGACTTGGGCCCGGTCGCGCCTGATCTTCTTCAGCCTCTGGGCAGAAGTGGTATAGGCGGCAAGGCGTACAACAGACCGAGCGAGTGCCGCCTTGGAAATTCTAATGCGCAGAACTGATGACATTGCGCGTTCTCTATTGTGGCGAATAGATGTTATGTTATGATATTAGATTTTTTAAGCGCAACAGCTGCCCCAGCAAAGGTGCATCCCTGCGCTACCAGATCAAGAAACAAAAGCGGAGGCCATCCAGAAAACTTCAAGGGGAAGACTATGGTGATGGAAACAGAAAGGTTTTAATGGCTTTCCGGAAGTCTAGCATATTCTCAATGCCACGGATATAGGTCAGCAGAGAGTTCCATAATTTAGCTGCCAACACCTGGAAAGAACGGCCACCCATGCGGCATAGTTTGAAGCGCGGCACCTTCGCCAAATGTTGCCCCAGCGAGCGCAGACTACGCTGCGGGACATACCAGGTAAACAGAGGGCGTAATAAGGCCAGGCTCTCAATCTTAAGAATCTTAAAGGCCATCACCAGGGCTTTAAACTGGAACCGAGATGAGATCGGTAACCAGTGTAGTTTTTTCATTGTAGCTCTGACAGAGCACCAACGAGGGAGCCCTATCAGAGTTCTCGCGGCCATATTTTGAACTCTTTGCAGTCGTAGGATCTCAGATTTATTAGCACCCAGAAGCAACACGCTGGCATAATCCAAGCGTGAGGATATCAAGGCTTGTATGATGATCTGCCGCACCGTTGGTTCAAAATATTTCAGGATGGGTTTAAGGCCTCTCAGCAGACGCAAGCAGGTAGCTGCCACTCTCTTAGTATGGGTCTGGAAGGTTAGTGATGAGTCCATCCAGACTCCCAAGTTCTTGACAAGAGTCGTTGGTATTGGCATTTCGCCCAGCAATGCCGGCCACCAGTGCTCAGTCCAGAGGGCGGTGTTCTTCCCAGCCAGCAAAACCTCGGTTTTGCTGGTGGTGAGCTACAAATAGTTGTCCGTCATCTACTGGGCAACAGCTGTCATTCCATCTCTAAACCTGGTAGCCGAGTCAGATGGCCCTTCGGATAAAGTGATGACCAGCTGGGTATCGTCTGCATACAATACCAGCGTGAGGACCCATTTTTTTGCTACATCGGCCAGGGGTTTCACATAAACATTGAAAAGTGGTGGGCTGAGTGCAGAGCCTTGTGGGACCCCCTGACCGATAGGTTGAGGTTTAGAGATGAATGGTGGAGCTGAGACCCGAAAGGATCTCTCCTCAAGGAATGATCATAACCACTCAAGGGCGGATCCCATGATCCCTATCGCTTCCAGCCGAGACAAGAGGATGTTGTGAGATACCGTGTCGAAGGCAGCACTGAGGTCTAATAAAATCAGAGCTGCACTCCGACCGGCGTCAAGGATCATCCTAAGATGTTCAGCTGTAGCAAGTAGGGCAGACTCGGTGCTGTGACCCGGCCTCTCCCCACTGCTGAAAGAGGCCTTGCGCCACGTCCGAGTTCAGACGCCATTCGTGGTCCATCATGCACCGACGGCTGAGTTCATCCGCCCTGGTGGTCAGGGAACCTACCAGGTGTTGAACCACCAGGGTCACGCCCTGATGTTCCAGCCACTGCCAGAGGCGCAGAGCCTCCTGGCATAGGGTCCACGACCCCACCCCGCCCTGTGTGTTGCAGTACCACATGGCTGTGGTGTTGTCCGTGAACACCTACACTACACTGCCCCGGACAGAGGGGAGGAATGCCTTCAGTGCAAGCCGGATCGCCCGTAGCTCCAGAAGGTTGATGTGGAGCCGGGACTCCGCCGGAGACCAGAGGCCTCTGATCTCCGCCTTTCCCATGTGCCCCCCAGACCTGGAGGGACGCGTCCGTCACAACTATGTGCTCCGGTTGGGGTTGGGAGAGGGATCAGCAGTTTGCTGGGGCGGGCCGACAGGCCCAAGGACTTGGCCGTAGCCCTGGAGTCCTTAAAGGGCTCATGCGCACGGTCTGCCTTGTCGCCAAAGAGGCGACGGCCATCAAACGGCATGTCCGTAAGGGTGTTTTGGACATCAGTGGAAAAATTGGCGGACCTCAGCCAGGTGTGGCAAAGAATCGCCACCGGCGTTGCCATCGCTCTGCCCAGCGAGTCCATTGTATGCAGCCCACACCGGATGGAATACCGTGCCGCATCTTGACCCTCCGCAAGGGCTTGGGCGAGGATATATGATGTTACCACGCGTACTTTTAGCACGCATACCATTACCACGCATTTTTTACAACGCAGGTCATTTTACAACGAAAACCTTTACAACGCAATACACTACAACGCAGATACTATTACAACGCATACCATTACAACGTAAGTATAGGTAAGTATATTTTTTTAAAAAAAATGTAATTAAGTTAATTTAATTTTAATCTAACTAATATAATTAAATTAATTTTAAAATTGTAATTAATTTAATTTAATACATTTAATTCTATAAATTTAATTTAATTAATATTAATATTAAAATTGTAATTAATTTAATTTAATTAATTTAATATAATTAATTTAATTTAAATAATTTAAAAATTGTAAATAATATAATTTAATTAATTTAATGTAATTTAATTAATTTTATTAATTTAATTTATTCAAAGTCTTTTTTTTTTAAACTGAACCCTAAAAATACCCCTGTACCCCAAAACCCAAACCCAGCCCTAAAACAAAAAAAATACCCCTGTACCCCAAAACCCAAAACCCAAACCCAGCCCTAAAACATAAAAATACCCCTGTACCCCAAAACCCAAACCTAGCCCTGAAACATAAAAATACCCCTGTACCCCAAAACCCAAACCCAGCCCTAAAACCTAAAAATACCCCTGTACCCCAAAACCCAAACCCAGCCCTGAAACCTAAAAAATACCCCTGTACCCCAAAACCCAAACCCAGCCCTAAAACCTAAAAATACCCCTGTACCACAAAACCCAAACCCAGCCCTGAAACCTAAAAATACCCCTGTACCCCAAAACCCAAACCCAGCCCTAAAACCTAAAAATACCCCTGTACCCCAAAACCCAAACCCAGCCCTGAAACCTAAAATACCCCTGTACCCCAAACCCAGCCCTAAAACCTAAAAATACCCCTGTACCCCAAAATCCAAACCCAGCCCTGAAACCTAAAAATACCCCTTTACCCCAAAACCCAAACCCAGCCCTAAAACCTAAAAATACCCCTGTACCCCAAAACCCAAACCCAGCCCTAAAACCTAAAAATACCCCTGTACCCCAAAACCCAAACCCAGCCCTAAAACCTAAAAATACCCCTGTACCCCAAAACCCAAACCCAGCCCTAAAACCTAAAAATACCCCTGTACCCCAAAACCCAAACCCAGCCCCTAAACCTAAAAAGACCCCTGTACCCCATAACCAAATACCCCTAATAAATGTTTTTAAGAAAAGATAAACTTACCTATAATTATACTTACGTTGTAATGGTATGCATTGTAATAGTATGTGCGTTGTAGTGGATTGCGTTGTAAAGGTATTCGTTGTAAAATGACCTGCGTTGTAAAAGTATGCGTGGTAAAAAATGCGTGGTAAGAGTTACATACCCTTGGGCGAGTTTAGTCCGGGCCTCCTCGGGACATTGTGGCAGCACATCCGCGACCGTGTCCCACAGAGAGTGGGTATAACGGCCCAAGAGGCACGCGGTGTTAACTGACCGCAACCCCAAACTCAGTGAGGAGAACATCTTCTTACCATACTGTTCGTACTTCTTGGATTCCTGATCGAGAGGAGCCGTTGGGAATGCGGTCTGGGAGTTAGAGGCCTGTATGACCAGGCTCTCGGGAGTGGGGTGGGTGGACAGGAAGCAAGGGTCGCCCGAAGCCGGGCGGTGGCGTCTGGCTACGTTCCTATCTACAGGGGGACCTATAGCGGGCATGGACCAGGTGCCCAGAAGAACGTCAGACAAGGCCTCATTAAACGGCAACAGAGGCTCCGAACAGCTTGCTTGCGGTTTAAGGACCTCAGTGAGGAGGTTAGTCCTCACGGCCGCAACGGGGAGTTCAAGAGATAAGGCCTTGGCCGCCTGCGTCAACACCACGCTATAGGCAACCCCCTCCTCCGAAGCCACTGTAGGAGGGGAGACAAAACCAGTGTCTGGCGAAGTGTCTAAACCACTGGCATCCCCTAGCTCACCTGCCCAGTCCTGATAAGACTGGCACTCACGTGCCAGAGGGTCCTCAGACCCCTCCCAAACTGCCTCACCACCGATTTCCTGGTACTCAGGGTAAAATGATGGGGCCGGATCATAGAAGAAAAAGTCTTCTCTCGACGTCGAATGCGGCGTCGAGCGGCGCCGCTCCGGCATCGGAACTGGGTCGAGGGGCGACCTGGGACGACGTCGTCCGTGGACGGCGCCGGGGGCGACACCCTAGGGGCCAACGTCGGTGAGGTCGTAAGGTCGACCGGCGACGACCCTGATCCGGACTCGATCCAGCGGGGCACTGCGGCGTCGGGATCGAAGTCGCCGACGGTGCTGGGGCCGAAGCACCCGACGGCACCGGGGCCTAAGCACCCGGCCTGCTTGGGCTCCCAGTCGGGACTGCTTGGCCCTAAGGTACCGCGAAACCCGACAGAGGAGTGAGCGACCTCATGGCCGTGAGGAAGGCGTCTATCTCCTCCGGCGTCGCGTTCTGCCCAGGGACCGGCGGGTATAGAGCAGGCTTCGGTGGAGCCGCGTGGGCGGTGGCGTCCGAACCCCCGGCCGCGTCGCGCGAGCATCGGGGGGAGTCGGAAGAGCGATGTCGCTTCTTTGACTTCTTGTGCCTCTTACCTGAGGACTTGGAGCTCGAGGAGTGGTGTCGACTCTCCGAGCCGTGATGATTCCGGCCCTGCGACCGGTCCCTCGACCTCCTTCCGGACCGGGACCTCGAACGGCGCGGGCCGACTGCCAGAGCTCGAGGCGCTTGCGGGACTGACGTCAAGGCCCGGCAGTCGGGGCACGACTTGTCATCGTGGTCGGGCCCCAGGCAATGAAGACACCGGCGATGGGGGTCGGTAACCAACATCAGTCGGTTGCAGTCGACGCAGGGCTTGAACCCGGGTATCCCTACCCGCACCGTCGGAGTCGTTCGACTTCGAAGAAAGATCAAAAATGATCGAAAATGTTTAGTCAAAAATTGACTAAGGGTACCACTTTTTCCGGATCGGCGCTTGCTGCCACGAAAAAAGAAGAACTGACGTCAGCGCGCGAGGGCGGCGTCTAAGTACTCCGGCGACGTCATCCCGGCGCCAACGACACCGACGACGGACCCGCAGACGACGCCTACCGACGCGCAAGGGTACTGCTACGCAAAAGTTTCCGAATCCAGTCTGACTCCTGGGGATATTCTAAGGTAAGGAATCTAATACTAACCTGTTTCTTTCAGATAGTCTTTTACCTAGACTTAGTGGAGCCCAACCTTTAATCTCGTACACAAAAGCACAGGTCAACTTCACCCTAGAAGAGGAGAAGGAAGCTACCAAAGCTGGAATCAGTGGCAGAAGTTAAACAGGCTGTGATTGCGGATCTCCTGAAGAAGCCTCAGAAGCTAAAAGAGACAACTTCATACCAATGTCAGCCTGGCCTTGTGCAAAGGATGCATAATATGTGCTCCCAAAGGTGAACCAGAGGACTGTTAGTAAATGATGGACAAAATAGCCTTTGTAAACTCATCTGACTGCTGAGCTGAGGCCCCTTTCGGTAGAAAACTAACTTGCTGTACGGATGGGTAGATTAGAAATTGCCTCTGTGAATGACAGAGGATGTCTCCATAGCTCTCTTGTGCATCCAAAGCTTAGATGAATGCTACCTATTTCTCTTCTTAAGCCTCCTCAACGGTCAACCAATTGATAGTGATGGGGGGTTTGAGGGTCCAAACGCCCTGAACAGGATGGAGCTTTCAAATTCAACTGGTATGAAGCCATAAAGAGCTTTGTCTCCCTCTCTTCCTAGTCTGCTTCAAGTCATGAGGCCTGAATACCAATCAGCAAATGACATCTGGTGCTGGAAAGAAAAATAGGCTTCAAGCCCAAAGAATTCCTATGCAAAATGGGAAAAAAATATGTTTTTGTTTTCCCCCAATAAAATAAAAAGGATTATGCTACTTACCTAGTAAGCATATGTCTTGGCATGTAGAGCTGTAGATTCACATGCTTTGCATACTTCTGCCATCTAGTGTTGGACCTGGATGCTTGATAGTGTGCATCAACTCCATTGTTACATTGTTTTACTGCAAGAGGGTGACAATGGAGTAAATAAGTGTAGTACAGAGATGTCCATGCATATGAAGTGTAAATAATGCAAAACTGCAACAGCTATAGGTGCCCGGGGAGGTGGGAGCGCGCATTTGAATCTACAGCTCTACATGCCAAGAACAGATGCTAACTGGGTAAGTAGCATAATCCCTTTGAGGCATGTGCGCTTTAGATACGCAAGCTTTGCATAGACTATATAGCAGTATTCTCCCAAAGCAGCGGCTAACCAGTACATGTTGCAGCAGTTTGAAAAAGTGTTTTAGCACTGCTTGGCCCACATTGGCTTGTTGATGTGCAAACACATTCACACAGTAATGTTTGGTAAAAGTGTGTGGTGTGGACCATTTTGCTGCTTTACAAATGTCAGCTATGGGGATGTTACCTAAAGATGCTCCTATTTCATTACAATAATATGCTTTAGAAGGCATAGATAACGTTTGTTTAGCTTAAGTGTAGCAGGTTTGAATGCACTTAACAATCTATCTAGCAATACCAGATATAGAAATGGGACTTCCTTTGTGAGGTGTAACAAATGCAATGAACAGTTGTTTTGTTTTGAGAAAATCTTTTGTTCTTTCAATGTAGTACAATAGTGCTCTTCTGACATCAAGAGTATGAAGAGCTCGTTCTGCTACCGGATCAGGTTGAGGAAAGAACACAGAGAACTCAACTGATGGGGTTGATAAGGAAAGCAGAAACCACTTTGGGGAGGAACTCTGTTGTTGGTGCTATGAACTACCCTGTCTCTATGAAGTTGAAAGAAGGGTTCTTCTAAAATTAAAGCTTGTAGCTTACCAACTGTGAGAAGTTGGCCTGGTATATGGTGTTCACTATTCCAGTAATCACCTTGCACCAGTTCAAACAAGCCTTATGGTGATGGTTGTAAGTCAACCGTATAGACCAGCTATCCTAGTGGTAGCGTGGACAGAACAGTCTTAGGCTAAAAGACTCTAGAGGGCGTGTAAAGCCAGCTGTTTTACCATATGTAACCCCTTGAATATCAAATGAAAGGACACCACACAGGATATATATAAAATATATATGTATTTATTTCTAACACACTCCTCTGAACTCTTTATGAGGTCAGAGGCCAAAGCACATAACAAGACTCAGTTATTATACGTTAAGTTGCACAATTTACGGTTAGGCCCTAGGGGCGAAGCAAACCATATACTAAGAAAGTGGTATAAGTACCACGTCACGAGAAAAGGAAAGGCCTAGGGCATCGCTGGGGCTACACTGTCTTAACAATAGTTTAGAAGTAGGAAGCCCACAGGCGGCACGTGCAGTGTCTTTACACACACGCGGGATTCAATGCAAAGTCAATGGGAACTTAGAAGTTAGATTTAGAAGGATTTAGGACACTTCCGGTTGAGCTAGGAGGAAACAACTAGAGACTTAGACACTTGGAAACTCAATACCCTTGGGAGCACCGAAGTACTCGCGTTACCTCACCCACGGACGGCGGGTGCATAGGTGTGAAGACGTGTTGGGTTTCGTTGTTGAGTCCTATGGAGACCTGAAGAAAGATGCTGCAGGCGACCAGGAGGAAGATGTCCGGGTGGATCCAAGGATGGATTGATGATGAAGAGGACCTGAAAGCAGAGGGGACAGAGTCTGGGTCACTAGCCAGTGACCGGGTGGAACCAGGAAGGAACCAGACGACGTCGAGGATCAGTCAGATGCTGTCTTGAAGCTTGTCTTGGCAGCCACGTGGACCAGGAGGCATCGACGACGACCAGGTGCTGGAGACGGGCTGTCCCATGAAGGATCTCGCAGATGGAGGGGTCGACTTCCGGATTGGAGTCGACAAGCCTTGGCAAAGGCAACCCACGCAGGATACAACAAAGGCTTCTGGTGCAGACCAGCAAGGTCTGGGGTGCCTCAACTTTGCAGGGAAGCAAGGTCCGGAGCAACCAGACCAGCGATGTGGTTCAAAAAGATTGTCGTCACAGAGGCTACTAGACTACGCGCCAGCAACCGGACAACGCGCCGAGCAGAACAAAAGCAGAAGGGCCCCACGCAGAACTCGTGGAGTGTGGGAGGCTGATCTTCGTTGCAGATGGAGCTCAGGATCGGGGCTTCTCAATCCCCAGTGCACATCTTCGAGGGTACCTCAGGAGCTGCACAGGTAGCAAGTTGCAGGCTTTTCAAGATGTCCGGTCCCACGTGTCTCGTCGCCTCCACGGATCTCAGCTATGCTGCAGTCGTGAAGAGAGGGTCAGAGAGGTCTGGAAGTCTGGGTCTTGTCAGGCTCTGTGCTCGGGTTCCGGCGGGAATGTCGACAAAGCAAGCCGTTGATTTGCTGGTTGGTGCCTGGTTGCCCAGGGTGGTCACTCCTTGGCCACAAGGGAGATTCTTCAGTCTTCAGCTTCAGCAGAATGTCGAAGGTCCAGAATTTCATTTCAAGTTTTCAGTCAGGATCAAATCTAAAGTCTCAGGACTCAGCTCCTACCTTTATACAACTAAAAGGGGCTGGATTACTGACTAGGTCCCTCCTGTGGGTGGGACAGGAATGTGGGTGGTTACACCCCATCTCCTTTGTCCAGTTTCGAGCCAGAGCTGGGGCTGGAGTGCTCCAGCAACCGGTTTGAACTGGGGTATGCAAGGAGCACCTAGTGTGCCCCAGGCAGTGTCATTCTATTCAGCCCTCGTTGTCCCAATACACAAAGTCCTGTCTGGGGTGGTGCTCGCACCTCCCCAGGCAGGAAACCTATTGTCCAAACCTTCGTGACTGGAAGGACTCCCAGCAGCAGGAGGTCAGACTTGAGTCGGTGGCAGCAGCGTCCATTTTGTGACGCTGGGGCTCTGGTTAACTTTAACCAGGATAGTCAGCAACAATATGTCTTCTCTCTCTGGAAGGGTAAAATGCTACCCCCGTCGCCAGAATTGGCGAGGGGGTAGTATTCCAAAGCGTATGACACCTTACACGACATGTTTGGATAAAGCCAAACCAAAGCACAAGTTACTACTTGTGTAACGACATTAGTTACATTAAAGACATTAGTTAGTGATAGATTCCTTACCTTAGAATATCCCCAGGCGTCAGACTGGATCCGGAAAGTTTTGCGTAGCAGTACCCTTGCGCGTCGGTAGGCGTCGTCTGCGGCTCCGCGTCCGTCGTCGGCGTCGTGGGCGCCGTGATGAAGTCGTCGGAGTACTTAGACGCCGCCTCCGCGTGCTGACGTCAGTTCTTAGCCACAGCTTTTCCGCGCCAGAAGCGCAGAGTCATGACAAAAACCAACACTGGTGCCAAGAAACTAGGGCCCTGAAAGGGGATGACCTTAACCCTAGATATCGGTTCGCAGAACGGGGAGGATGGGTGGGTCGGTAAGGAATCTATCACTAACTAATGTCTCTTACAGATATATCGTTACACAAGTAGTAACTTGTGCATCTGAAAGAGACACGTTAGTGATAGATTCCTTACCTTAGAATAGATACCCCAGCAATACCATCCCCGTGGTGGTGGGTCTGCGAACCAATAATCACACCAGAAAGTCCTGGAGGACGGAACGGCCAAAGTAGCCGTCCCTCCGGACTTGACTGTCCAGGCAATAGTGTCTTGCAAACATGTGCAGCGAGGCCCACGTAGCTGCCTGGCAAATGTCCTGCAAGGGCACACCTCGGCCCAAGGCAGTTGTAGTGGCCGTGGCTCGAGTGGAATGAGCCCTCAGCCCAACAAACTTCTTAGCCAAGGAGTAACACGCCTGGATGCAGAAGATAATCCACCGGGAGATGGTCCACTTGTGCACCGCTTTCCCTTTCTTAGCGCCCGCGTACACAACAAAGAGTTGATCATCCACCCGGAACTGTTGTGTGCGGTTCAGATAAAATGAGAGCGCACGTTTTGGGTCCAAACGGTGGAGCCTCTCCTCCTCCCTCGAGGGGTGCGTAGGCGGAAAGAAGGTGGGCAATGTGATGGATTGCCCAATGTGGAAGGCCGTGACTACCTTGGGAAGGAAGGAGGGCCTTGTCCTTAACACAACCTTGTCCGGATGGACTGAAAGGAAAGGAGGCTTACAAGACAGAGCCTGGAGCTCACTCACTCTCCTGGCAGACGTGATGGCAACCAGGAAGGCAGTCTTCAGAGAAAGAAGGCGAAGAGGGCAGTTGTGAAGCGGCTCAAAGGGAGCGCACATCAGGAACGTTAGAACCAGGTTCAAGTCCCACTGAGGCATCACGAAGGGAACAGGAGGAAAGGTATGAGTGATGCCTTTCAGGAATCTGTTACCGATAGGGGACTTGAAAAAAAAAAGAAGGTTGGTCAGGCAGCATCAGAAAGGCTGAAAGAGCTGAAAGATAGCCCTTGATAGTGCCCAGAGCAGAGCCCTGCTGGGCAAGAGAGAGAAGAAAGAGGAGAACCTCAGAGAGAGGGGCATTGAGGGGATCCACAGCCTTTGCTGTGCACCATGCCACAAATCTGCTCCACCTGCAGGCGTATACCGACTTAGTGGAGGGACGCCTGGCTGCCAGAATGATGTTGCAAACTTCAGGAGGCAAGTCAAATGGCCTCAACTGTCGCCGCTCAATTTCCAAGCATGGAGGTGGAGACTGGACAGGTTCGGGTGGAGGACCGTCCCCTGCTGCTGCGACAGAAGGTCCTCCTGAAGAGGCAGACGAACCGGGGATCGACTGACATACTGAGTAGCTCGGGATACCAGTAACTTCGTGCCCAGTCCGGAGCCACAAGGATGACTTGTGCCCGGTCGCGCTTGATCTTCTTCAGCACTCTGGGCAGAAGTGGTATAGGCGGAAAGGCGTACAACAGACCGCAGCTCCACTCGCGACGAAAAGCGTCGCCGAGCGAGTGCCGCCTTGGAAATTCCAATGCGCAGAACTGATGACATTGCGTGTTCTCTTCGGTGGCGAATAGATCTAACCAAGGCTCTCCCCTTCTCAGAAAGAGGCCTTACGCCACGTCCGAGTTCAGACGCCATTCGTGATCCATCAAGCACCGATGGCTGAGTTTGTCCGCCCTGGCGTTCAGAGAACCTGCTAGGTGTTGAACCACCAGAGTCACGCCCTGATGTTCCAGCCATTGCCAGAGGCGCAGAGCCTCCTGGCAAAGGGTCCACGACCCCACTCCGCCCTGTTTGTTGCAGTACCACATGGCGGTGGTGTTGTCCGTGAACACTTGCACTGAACTCCCTCGGACAGACGGGAGGAATGCCTTCAGTGCCAGACGAATCGCCCGCAGCTCCAACAGATTGATATGGAGCCGGGACACCGCCGGAGACCAGAGTCCTCTGATCTCCGCCTCTCCCAAGTGGCCTCCCAGGCCCTGGAGGGACGCGTCCGTCACAACTACGTGCTCCGGTTGGGGAAGGGAGAGGGATCTGCCGTTGACCCAATCGCGGTCCGTGAGCCACCACTGCAGCTGTCTCGCAGTGCCCTCCGAGATCAGGACATGGTCGGACAGGTTGCCCCGGTGCTGGGCCCACTGAAACATCAGGTCCCACTGCAGAGCCCGCATCCGCCACCGTGCGTGATGCACCAGAAGGATGCAGGAGGCCATCAGCCCCAGAAGCCGCAGCGTCAACCTTACCGAAACTCTGGATAACGGCCCGAAGATCGGAATCAGAGCCTGTATAGCCCGAACCCGCTGTTCGGGCGGGTAAACCCAAAACTGCGCCGAGTCGAGAACCGCTCCGATGAAAAGGAGCTTCTGAGAGGGGCACAGGTGTGACTTCGGCACATTGATGGAAAATCCCAGCTGGTGCAGGAGATCCGCCGTAGTCTGGAGGTGGCTGACGACCGTATGGGGCGAGCTCGCCTTCAACAACCAGTTGTCTAGGTAGGGGAAGAATGAGACCCCCAACCTGCGCAGATGAGCTGCGACCACCGCCATCACTTTCGTGAACACCCGTTGGGCGCTGGTAAGGCCGAAGGGGAGCACCGTAAACTGAAAGTGCTCGAGGCCTACCGTGAACCGCAGGTAACGCCGGTGGGCCGGCAGGACGGGGATGTGGAAATATGCGTCCTGCAAGTCCAACGCTACCATCCAGTCTCCTGGGTCTAGGGCAGTCAAGACCTGAGCCAGTGTCAGCATTTTGAACTTCTCCTTCCGGAGGAAGCCGTTGACGTTCCTCAGATCCAAGATAAGGCGTAGGCCCCCTTTGCCCTTCTTGGGTACCAGGAAGTAGTGGGAGTAGCAACCACGTCCTACTTCTGGCCCAGGAACGCGCTCGATGGCCCCCTTGGCCAAGAGGGCCGAAACGTCCTCCTGCAGGAGCCGCAAATGATCCCCCGATACGCGGTGGTGTTGCGGTGGCATGGCTTGAGGGGTCGTCTCGAAGGGGAGGGAGTAGCCCCTTCGGACGATCTGCAGCACCCACCTGTCCGAAGTGACTGTGCGCCAGTGAGAGTGGTGATGGCGAAACCTGCCTCCCACTGGCGTCACATGGGCCGAAAAGCACGGACTAGGAGGGTTTAGAGGCGGATGCTGCGGGGGCAGGTGTGGACTGACTCCGCTTGTTCCCCCGACCGCCCCCACGGCGGTTTCCACGGCCGCCGCCGCGCTGGACGACAGTTTGCGGTGAGTGGCTGGCGGCACGTGTGGGGACGCCCCTTCCTTGGCCACGAAAGGAGCGAAAGGCACCCATTTGCTGGCGCGGGGCTGAGAGGCCCAAGGACTTGGCCGTAGCCCTGGAGTCCTTAAAGCGCTCAAGCGCGTGGTCTGCCTTGTCGCCAAAGAGGCGACCGCCATCAAACGGCATGTCCATGAGGGTGTTTTGGACGTCTGCCGAAAAGTTGGCGGATCTCAGCCAGGCGTGGCGTCGTACCGCCACCGTCGTAGCCATCGCTCTGCCCAGCGAGTCAGTAGTATCCAGTCCACACCTGATTGAATACTTGGCTGCGTCCCGGCCCTCCACAAGGGCTTGGCCGAGTTTGGCCCGTACCTCCAACGGGCACTCTGGCAGCACTTCCGCCACCGTCTCCCACAGAGAGTGGGTGTAGCGGCCCAAGAGGCATGCGGTGTTGGAAGACCGCAGTCCCAAGCTAAGGGACGAGAAGATCTTCTTACCATAGTTCTCGTACCTCTTGGACTCCCTGTCCGGCGGGGCCGTCGGGAAGGCGGTCTGGGAGTTAGAGGCCTGGATGACCAGGCTCTCGGGGGTGGGGTGGGAGGACAGGAAACATGGGTCGCCCGGAGCCGGGCGGTGGCGTCTGGCCATGTTCCTATCTACAGGCAAACCTGTAGCGGGCCTGGACCAAGTGCCCAAAAGAACGTCCGTCAAGGCCTCATTAAACGGCAGCAGAGGCTCCATGGAGCATGACTGCGGCTTAAGGACCTCAGTGAGGAGGTTAGTCCTCACGGCCGCGACGGGGAGCTCAAGGCCCAAGGCCTTGGCAGCCCTCATCAATACCACACCATAGGTAGCTCCCTCCTCCGAAGCCACGGTAGGAGGAGAGACAAATCCAGTGTCTGGAGAGGTGTCCAGGCCACTGGCCTCCCCAAGGTCTCCTGCCCAGTCCATGTTAGACTGGCACTCCCTGGCCAGAGGGTCCTCAGATCCCTCCCAATCCTCCTCATCCCTCATCTCCTGAGATTCAGGGTCGTAATTGAATGAGGTCGGTTCATAGAAACTAAAATCTCCAAACGGCGTCGAGATCGGCGCCGATAGGCGTCGTCCCGACGTCGGAACCGATTGAAAGGAGGCATCGGGGGCGGCGCCGCCCGAGGACGACGCCGGAGGGGACACCACATGGACCGACGCCGGGGGGGGGTCGTAAGGTCCACCAGTGACGATCCATCGCCCGAGGAGGGTCCAGCGGCGCCGGGGCCGCCAGTACCCTGCGGCGCCGGGCCCGAGGGCACCGGCGGTGTTGGGATCGTGGGACACTGCGGCGCCGGGCCCGAAGGCGTCGGCGGCGTCGGGGTCGAAGCCCCCGACCCACTAGGGCCCCCAGACGAGTTCGCTGGGCCCGAAGGCGCCGCGGAACCCGTCGGAGGAGAAAGGGACCTCATGGCCATGAGGAAACGCTCAATCTCCTCCGGCGTCGCGTTCAGCCCAGGGACCGGGGGGTATGGGGCCGAACGCGGCGCCCACGTCTCCCGAGGAGCCGCGTGGGCGGTGAAACCCGAACCCCCGGCAGCATCGTGCAAGCGTCGGGGGGAGTCAGAAGATCGATGATGTCTCTTCGACTTCTTATGCTTCTTACCTGACGACTTGGACCCGGAGGAGTGGTGCCGACTCCCAGAGCTGTGACGGCTCCGTCCCCGCGACCTGTCCCTCGACCTCCCGTGGGACCGGGACCTCACACGGCGCGGGGCCGACTGCCGGAGCTCGAGTCGCCTGCAGGACCGCTCCCGCCTGGCCTTCCTCGAAAGGGCCCGACAGTCGGGGCAGGCCTCGTCGTCATGGTCGACGCCCAAACACGTCAGGCACAGGCGGTGGGGATCCGTGACCGACATGGTACGGTCGCACTCGTCGCAATGCTTGAATCCGGGCATCCCTACAGGCACCGTCGGAGTCGTACAGACTTCGAATTGGATCAAAAGATCACCAAAAGTTAGTCAAAAAGTGACTAGGGAACTGCTCTTTCCAGATCTGCGCTGGCTGGAACGGAAAAACAGAAGAACTGACGTCAGCACGCGGAGGCGGCGTCTAAGTGGTTATTGAGAGTGAGAGGTTATTGGGGCTGCGAGCTGCAGTAGTAACAAGAGGAAGTGCTAACCTTTGCGCACTGCTTACAGGCTGTTTAAAAAAATTACTTAGAGCGTTTTTAGCGTTTTTAAAATTATACCGCTTTTTATTCTGGGGGCTGCTTTTAGAATGGGGAATTGAATCAGCAGGCACACTGACACTCTACACACCCTTGCCTCTTAAATATTGAACTTAAATCCGCTTTGTTCGAGATTTCACTCGGCGGTGGGCGCCATCTTGGGTGAGGAAGGCGAGGTCAGCGCTCAAGTCGGGCCGGCCTCCCGCCCTCCCATAGTATTTAGGCGCGCCCTACCCAGCACTCTCTGCCCTACAGTAGCTCTCCCTAGAGAGGTTATTGGGGCTGCGAGCTGCAGTAGAAACAAGAGGAAGTGCTAACCTTTGCGCACTGCTTACAGGCTGTTTAAAAAAATTACTTAGAGCGTTTTTAGCGTTTTTTAAAATTATACCGCTTTTTATTCTGGGGGCTGCTTTTAGAATGGGGAATTGAATCAGCAGGCACACTGACACTCTACACACCCTTGCCTCTTAAATATTGAACTTAAATCCGCTTTGTTCGAGATTTCACTCGGCGGTGGGCGCCATCTTGGGTGAGGAAGGCGAGGTCAGCGCTCAAGTCGGGCCGGCCTCCCGCCCTCCCATAGTATTTAGGCGCGCCCTACCCAGCGCTCTCTGCCCTACAGTAGCTCTCCCTAGAGAGGTTATTGGGGCTGCGAGCTGCAGTAGAAACAAGAGGAAGTGCTAACCTTTGCGCACTGCTTACAGGCTGTTTAAAAAAATTACTTAGAGCGTTTTTAGCGTTTTTTAAAATTATACCGCTTTTTATTCTGGGGGCTGCTTTTAGAATGGGGAATTGAATCAGCAGGCACACTGACACTCTACACACCCTTGCCTCTTAAATATTGAACTTAAATCCGCTTTGTTCGAGATTTCACTCGGCGGTGGGCGCCATCTTGGGTGAGGAAGGCGAGGTCAGCGCTCAAGTCGGGCCGGCCTCCCACCCTCCTCCTCCCTATATTATGTGTCACCCAACCAGACGGCGCAGCGGGCTGGCGCAGCGGGCGCGCCGGAAGCGCGCCGAAGTCGAGCCAAAGTCCAGCCCGTCTGCGCCCGTCCGCGGCCGAACGGGGCGCGGGGCCACAAACCCTGGCAGTTCAGCTCAAAACACCATAAGGTATGGCAGACACGCCCTACTTGCTCTACAACCCGACACACCTGTCGATTGCAAACACGCCATGTCTGCCCAGTCACTTATAAAATGCACGAGGTGCCGCTTTGAACCCCTTCCTCAAATCCCAGACACTAACTCGGGCCCTATCATCAAAGCTGCACTATTGAATTGTAGATCCCTACGGAAGCATGCTCTAGAAATCTACCATTTACTAGAAGACCTAAATCTTAATATCCTCTTTCTAACTGAAACCTGGCTAGATGATCACTCGGACCCGGATATTATCCAGGCCATGCCCAACGGCTATTCCCTATCTAGATTGGACAGGAAGGACGGCAGAGGAGGCGGCATCGCCATAGCCACGAAAGCTCCTCTAGTCTGTTCCCTAGTACACACTCAGGTTGATCACAGTGAGGCCGGCACCTTCACAATTAACACTGGCCCCAATCATTCGATCTCTGGCATTTTGTTATACCGACCGCCAGGTACACTATATGAGTTTACATCGACCCTAATGGAAGCGGTCACTCATCTAGCACTGAGGAAATCCAGACTGTTAGTGCTAGGGGATCTCAATGCTCATTTCGAAGATCATTTAGATAAAAACGCTGATGATATCCGGATGGAATTGCAATCTGTTCAGCTTGATCTAATAAATAAAGAGCCTTCTCATCAATTAGGACACCTACTAGACCCCGTTTTTGGTAACTGGCAGGGAGTGCATACCTCTGATCCCATACCCATACCTTGGTCGGACCATTATATTATTCCCATCACAATACAGCTTGACAGAACGGAGATTGTTCGTCATCAATCCCTGCGATACAAACGCAGGAAATGGAAGAACTTCTCTCTTGATTCATTTAAGCAAATTGTACATAACGAAGGCCCTCCCAAAGGGGTCGACTGTGAGGCAGCTAATGACAACCTAAACAACATCGTCACCAAGGCCCTGGACATCACAGCCCCAAGTCGTACCCTGTCCAATGCCAGGAGACCTAAGAAAACTGCTCCTTGGTTTAGCCAAGAACTGCAAGCCATGAAAACGGCTTGTAAGAAACTTGAGAGAGCTTGGCGCCAGAATCTCTGTGCAGATATTAAAATACAATATAAAACAACACAGAGAGAATATTATAAATCAGTTCGTTTGGCCAAAGCAGAGCATTATCACACCCGTATTATGGAAGCAGGCAATTCCTCCAAGGAACTGTTTCTGATATACAAAGAGATATCCATAGTGGACGTGACTTCCCCCGCGCACAATGACTCGGTGGAAGCGTGCAACAATATTGCACAGTATTTTGCAGGCAAAATACATAAAATCTATTCTAGTTTTTCTAACCAGACAGATTCGGCCACGGACTTCATTGAAAATGACAAACTTGTAAATACACCTGTATGTTTAAACTCTTTTATAGTCCCTTCTTATGAAATCCTGTCCAAAATGTGCAATAAAATTAAATCAGGATCCCCTAGGGATCCGGCACCCCTGAAAATTTTAGCTGAAGCCTTTCCTGTATTAGAGCCCCATTTCAGGCACTTATTACACGCCTCCTTTACTACCTCCTGCCTTCCGGAGGAATGGAAACAGGCAATAGTATTACCCATTAAGAAAAAATCAAACATCAGCATGGACATAATGGACAACCTACGACCCATATCCCTGCTACCTTACGTGGCCAAGTTAGCAGAGAAAATCGCTAACAGTCAACTTATGGAACATCTTGAGAACCATAATGTTTTCCATAAATCTCAGTCGGGTTTTAGAACTGGCTTCTCTACGGAGACAGCTCTCCTGAGGGCCACTGAAACCTTACGTGAAGGAGCAGATAAGGGAAAGACAATGGCCCTCATCATGCTTGATCTCAGTGCCGCTTTTGACACTGTAGCACACTCCATCCTGCTACAGTGTCTAAATAAAGCAGGAGTCACCAACAAGGCACTGGGTTGGCTGAAATCTTTCCTGATTAACAGGACCTTCCAGGTTCAAAGAGGGACTTTCCTCTCTGACAGGGTGATGCTGGAACAGGGGGTTCCTCAGGGCTCTGCCCTGAGTCCCACCCTGTTCAATCTCTACATGGCCCCTCTGGCAGAAGTGGTGCAATCGTTCGGCGTAGAGCTTGTCTCTTACGCCGACGACACGCAACTCCTCATATCTCTGACCCATGCCCCTTCTAAGGAAGCTGATAACTTCAACGCCTGCATGTCCAAACTAGCTATGTGGATGAATGAACACTGTTTGAAACTAAATGGGACAAAAACAGAGGTCCTCATTATGGGAGGCAATGAGGTCAAATGGACGACAGAATGGTGGCCCAGCTGTCTGGGACCTCTACCCGCGCCTGCTCAAGAGGCGAAGAACTTAGGTGTATGGGTGGACAATAAACTGTCCTTTGACAGCCACGTAAAGAAGACTGTTGGCAAATGTTTTGGGGTGATGAAAACCCTCAACCGCACCCTCGACCTGTTACCCATTAACTCCAGGCGTACCATGACGCAGGCACTAATAACGTCCCGTATTGATTACGGCAATGTACTACTCATGGGGACTTCAGTGAAAAACATAAAAAAGCTACAGGTTCTACAAAACTCGGCAGCTCGCCTGGTGCTAAGGCTTCCCCGTCGAGCTCCCTCACGTCCCTCTCTAGCAGCCCTCCACTGGTTACCGATCAGTAAGAGGATTGTTTTTAAAGCCATGCTCTGGTGCCATAAAATAATTCATCACAGAGCTCCGGCATATATGTCTGATCTGGTGTCTGTGTACGAACCTAACAGATCTCTTAGATCCAAAGGAATGGGTCTACTTAAAACTATCTGCCCCAAAAAAGCTAAAATGGGTGGCAGATCATTCCGCACCTTAGCTGCCAGGCAATGGAACCTCCTGCCTCTAGATATCAGGCTGGAGAGTAATGAAATCGTATTCAGGAAGAAGCTGAAAACTTGCCTCTTCGCTGTGTGAACTGGTTCGTTCTTTTTTTCCTCTGCTGCTGCTTTCTTTTCTCTATAGCGCGGGGACACGCCGGGAGGTGTTACCATGCGCTCTACAAACTCCTTTAAACTAAACTAAAACTAAACTAAGTACTCCGACGACGTCATCACGGCACCCACGACGCCGATGACGGACGCGGAGCTGCAGACGACGCCTACCGACGCGCAAGGGTACTGCTACGCAAAACTTTCCGGATCCAGTCTGACGCCTGGGGATATTCTAAGGTAAGGAATCTATCACTAACGTGTCTCTTTCAGATGTTAGCATTAACCGCAAGGAATATAATGCACTTAAGAGTATGTGGTATTGCGATATCATGAAACAGCTATAAGGACATGGTTCCGAAAGCTGCAGACAGGCTCAGCTCATGCTAGAGCACCATCTCACACATAACCAAGCACTCTGCCTCCAGGATTGTTAACGATTCAGAAAAGGGGGTCGTGATGAACAGAGTGTCTGAATTAAGCAGACCACTCTTACCCAGTCCAAAGATCAGGGCTTGATCTATCACCGTTTTTTAGCTCACTGCACCATCCCAGCTCAGAACCTGGCTATATGCAAATTAGTCTGACCCTGGCCCAGTGCATCATGGGAACAGGGCAGACCAAACTACCAAGCCAATTCTTATACTGGGAAGGAACCAAACTTCCGGGGACCGGTTTCTGGCATTTCAGCCATCTTCGGCCCGGCTTGCTTGAATCCTGATGGTGCAATGAGCAAGGACTCACATCTGAGTATACCCTTCCACGCTTATGGTGGACAAAAACGATTCAGAAAAGGGGGTGGTGATGAACAGAGTGTCTGAATTAAGCAGACCACTCTTACCCAGTCCAAAGATCAGGGCTTGATCCATCACCGTTTTTTAGCTCACTGCACCATCCCAGCTCAGAACCTGGCTATATGCAAATTAGTCTGACCCTGGCCCAGTGCATCATGGGAACAGGGCAGACCAAACTACCAAGCCAATTCTTATACTGGGAAGGAAACAAACTTCCGGGGACCGGTTTCTGGTATTTCAGCCGTCTTCGGCCCGGCTTGCTTGAATCCTGATGGTGCAGTGAGAAAGGGACTCATGTCTGAGTATACCCTTCCACGCTTATGGTGGACAAAAACGATTCAGAAAAGGAGGTGGTGATGAACGGTCCCCGGAAGTTTGTTTCCTTCCCAGTATAAGAATTGGCTTGGTAGTTTGGTCTGCCCTGTTCCCATGATGCACTGGGCCAGGGTCAGACTAATTTGCATATAGCCAGGTTCTGAGCTGGGATGGTGCAGTGAGCTAAAAAACGGTGATGGATCAAGCCCTGATCTTTGGACTGGGTAAGAGTGGTCTGCTTAATTCAGAAACTCTGTTCATCACCACCCCTTTTCTGAATCCAGGATTGTTAAGGCCTGCCATAGGAGTGACTTACAGGTTACTATGTGTCTATATGTAAGTAGGTATAGGAATACTACACCTAAGCAAGGGGTGATTACACGACCTTGCCCCAGCTGAGATATCAGCCAGTTGTGTCTATTTAAGTGGCCAGCCAGGGGTGGCATAATACATGCTGCAGCCCCTGGTAGGCCTTGGTTACACCTATGCCCTGAGTACCTAGGGTACACTTCTACAGGGGCTGACACGGTGAACCAATTCCCAATTGTGGATGTACCTAGAGTACATAGTGTAAATTTAGAGAGAGTTTATCTGTGCTGTGGGTCTGATTAGCAGGCCCACAGCCATATCTAAGTCGAAAACCAGTAAAGCAAAGCAAAAAGTGGGGGTGGCCATAGGAAGCAGACCCTACTCTCCTAACCCAACCTTCCTTTAATGAAGTGATTGTAATGAGGAAGGTGACTTCCCATGAAAGAATCTGTAGCAGACAGTTGTGTAATGGCTCAAAAGATGGACCCATGAGCAGTGAAAGCACAATGTTCAGATTCCAAACTGGTGCTGGAGGTACCCAGGGTGGTGGTATTCTCATAAGGGTGGAGAAGTGTGGCTCAATGGTTAGAGCGACAGACCCTGATGCAGATGTCTAGTCCGGAACCAGGGTTCAATTCCCCGCCTCGGCGGGTCTTGGGCTCAAAATTCCACGGACCTGATCATTCTCGCCTCGGTGCCTATTCTAATCATAGAGTCTCGCTCTGCAACTCTGGGCAATAGCTTGCTTAATTTCCACAACGGCCCCCACAACGCTAAGGATGCCTGGCCTTCACCCTGGGGGTGCCCAGGAGTGGACGCCTCACAGGGAAAGCCAGGACGGGTTCCACAGCGGTATTCGTACAAGCGCCTTGAGACCCTTGCGGGTGAGTACACCAGGAGTCCTTACTTGTTATTCTGCCATCGGGCAGTGCCGTGAGGGAAACGGCGAGGCACAACACGTCGGGGAGGCAGCAGGAGGCGGTCGAATCCAGCGGACCACACTCCCCAGCAACCCCTTGGCCGGCGGCGCTCCGGTGACGCGGACAGAGCGCCCGGAGGCGCCAGTAAAAGGCTGACCCCCCGGGAGCCCAGTGGGGGAACACCAGGAGTCCTTACTTGTTATTCTGCCATCGGGCAGTGCCGTGAGGGAAACGGCGAGGCACAACACGTCGGGGAGGCAGCAGGAGGCGGTCGAATCCAGCGGACCACACTCCCCAGCAACCCCTTGGCCGGCGGCGCTCCGGTGACGCGGACAGAGCGCCCGGAGGCGCCAGTAAAAGGCTGACACCCCCACTCGCCCCGCGAGTCGCGCGCGGGAGCGACCGGGAGAAGCCCGGGACAAGGGCGGGTCAGTCTTCGTCAGTCCTCGGCAGGAAGCGGCAGGGCGGGGCCACCCCCTTTGATTCCGGCCATACCATGGGTAAGCGAAAAAACACTACTTCTACTGATGCTGGGGGTAAAAACCCGAAAGTGCCCAGACACTCTGAAAACATTATTTCATACCTGACATCTGCGGTGGGGGCCCTATCCAAAGAAATAGAATCTGCACAACAGGAACTGGGACTACAAGTGTCTGTTCCACCACCAATAGTAACTAACTCACACCAAGGCCCCCCTCTGGAACCAGCAATAACTATAACAAAACCATCATCAACATCCGGCCAAACTGAATCTCAACCAAGTGGTATACCGATAAATCTACCCACCCCACCCACTGTGCCATCTAACCCAGCCATTCAAAATAAACTGACATCTAGAAAAAGGAAGAAAGGAGAGGGGGTTCTCACCAATAATTTCTTCACTGAGGACACGTTCAAAGACCATCTTGAAGCCCTCTTTGAGGAACGGATTGAACCCCTCCTAGTGGGGATTGCTAAGGACATTGTTGATACCATGAATACGTGCTTGGAAGGGTTATTAAAGAAATGTGTACTTATAGATAACCTAGTTAAGACCCTTGAGACACCAGCTCCTTTACAACCACCGACCTCCATGGGCCCGAGGGGGGGTTCCCAACCTGCCCCCAAACCTTTGTTGCCCATCCCTACGAATTGACCTATGACCATACAGGGAACAGAGAGGAGTTCGGGTGAAAAGATCTGTCAAGTAGCCACTACACAACTTTCATCTGTCGCATCAAGCAACGTAGTAGGGAAAAAATCTGTCGTATATTCTAAAGCACACCTACATCTCCCCCCCGCTGTTGTACCTTTTGTAGCGGTTTTTGTAGGGGTCCCACCACTACTTGAGGGGGAAGCAGAATCCACCAACAATCTAATTGGGAAAGCAAAAGACTGGTGTATTAACCATAGCTGTGGGAGCACAAATATTTCTAACAGTGTCATCTTTGCAAGAAGAGTGGGATGGGTGGGGCGCCGACGAAAATCTGTGCGGGGTGACTGTGTGGTGGTAAACTTTGAGAACATACACTGTGTAGACAAGCTCCTTTGGGACGGATCAGAGATTCTAGAGGATGATATTATTAGACCAGTCCCATTAGGTTTCTTCTACCCACCCCACAAAGGCAATCTCCCATCAAGCACACAGCCCCATTCACTCCCTAAGCCCAGTTGGGGTGGTACCCCATGGCAAACGATACCCCTTAGTCGTCAACCAGAAAGACATGTTACTAGAAGCCCTCATTCCAACTTGGTACTGGCAAATAGCTTTACTCCCCTGGCGGACCTAGACATTAATGACTGACAACCAACACCTACTCAGACACCGCCTTTAGTTTCACTAGGGGAGGTGGAACTTATTCCATGCCGGTTCCTTAGCTGGAACGTGGCGGGCACTAGAGCTAAAAGACTAGATCCCACATGGATAGACTTTATAGCCAGTAATCACGTAATTGCCCTCCAAGAAACATGGGATACCTCACCAACTTTCTGGTTGGATGGCTTCACAAGCTTCACTATACCTGCAATCCCAAGCAGTGCAGGAAGAGCTAAGGGTGGACTAGTTCTCCTTTTTTCACTTAATTTGGCAGGGACGTTTAAACAACTAGAGTCTGGTTCCCCAAACATTTTAATGGTAGAGTGGACTATCTCACCAGGGCGGGTCCTAGTGGTCACAAATTTTTATAATTCTTGGGTTAGACAAACAGACACAGCCCACCCGGCCTATCGGGCGGACTGGTCTCAACTTGGGACGGAAGGTATGCTGTCCGTACTCTATAACAAATCACAACTAAAAACACTGGTTGGCCCGACCAAACATACGGCGACATTGTGGCACATGGCACAGGCCCGTCTGGGTTGGACAGGTCGGATCACTAAAATGACGCCCTTATGGGACACAAAGGCATTGGGAAACCTGAGAGGCTGTAAAGGGTTTGAGCGATGGGACTCCATAGGCATATCTACAGTAGGAGACCTGTGGGATACTGACTCAGTGCTACCATTCACGCACCTACAACACCAATACAGTCTAGGACCCACAGAGACGTTTAGATATGTCCAAGTTAGACACGCATTACTACAAGCAATCCCTGCAGGCACCACCCTGCCGGATTCCTCCCCGCTGGAGGATAGGCTACTGACAGAATACATGCTCCAGAGCGCCACCTCCCTTACCTATAAAAAACTGCTAAACAATCTCCAAGACCCGACACTAAAACTTAAAGAAAAATGGGAAAGGGAGCTAGGTGGCACTGACGAATTCGAATGGAATGAAGCGCTGGCCTCCCCGAAGGAGGTTGGGATCTCGAGTAAGCTCAGGCTAGTACAACTTAAAATCCTACACCGCGTCTACTACACCAGGCCGCTGCTGCACAAAATTGGGAGGGCACTACACCCCTTTTGTTTGAGAGGATGCGGGGAAGAAGGGACACTGATACACACACTATGGGAATGCCCGCACATTTGTGATTTCTGGAGGCAGGTACTCCGCTCAATCTCCCAGGCCCTTAAACTGTCCATATTACCGGAACCACGTAAATGCCTTCTGAACATCTGGGACCCCAATGATCTGGGCAGGTACGAACTGATTTGGGCATCGTTGGCTATGACAGTGGCTAAACGGGACATAGCGCAGAAGTGGGGGGCGCCAGAAATACCCACCGCTAGTAGGTGGGCCAAAAACATGGACATTCTCATGGTGACAGAAAGAGCTGTATACGTGCTCCGAGCAGCGCCCCGGAAATGGAACAAAGTCTGGGCGGCGTGGAACAAGTACAGAGGGGACATCTGTGCACCCTTGCCGGAAGGGGAAGACTCAGATTCGGAGGGGGAGGAGGAGTAACTGAACGCTCACGGGATGCTGCCTCGTGAACAGGACAATGCTACTATAGCGGCGCTGGCCCGGCCACACGCCACAGTGCGTGGAGAGGCACTGACTACTGTACCACGTGGGTGGGTGAAAAAGGTTGCGATGACACATGGTTAAGGGGGGTAAGTTGGGAAGTTTGTTCACACTGTTCAATGAAAAAAGACTTCGCCATCACTGACACAGGAGGGAGGGGTTATCAGGGAACTCAATCCTGCACGGTGTAACTCACAAATGATGTATGTAATGTACCTGAGCAATACAGGCAACGCAGTTCATGTTACGAAAAATCGCTCGTCACATATAGAAATGTTAAATTGAAATGCTATATGGGGATCGCCCAATGGAATGTATGTAACTGATAAACCACTATTCCTTCCTTCAATAAAGTCTTAAAAAAAAAAAACAGACACAGCCCACGTGGATCACTTGGAAAATGTCCTTAACGACTACAGTCATAAATCATGCACTAATTTCGATTTCATAATTTTAGGTGATTTTAACATTCAAAAATGTGTTTTGAAATGTAACTTAGGCAACTTGGAGGGTCAGACTGATAACGGCAATCTGCACTTCGCTCACACCAAAGCGGGGGAGGCGCTTGAATTTTTCCTTGCTAGCCTCAATATGTTTGAACCCCTCAGCACTGGTAGTGACGAATCATTGCCCACTTACAAAGGGTCAGAAAGTGGGTCCGTGATAGATTTTATTTTTGTTTCTCAGGGTTTAACCTCTAAGATGGGAAAATATGAGGTAACTGCCTCCCCACATAGTGACCACAACCCAGTTTCTGCTCAGGTTCACTGGAGTGACTTATGGAGCAAACACCTGGGCCTTCCTAGGGCTTGCACATCGACGGTGCCCAGTGACCAGGGCAGACGGCTTAAGTGGGGTAAGGTGGTCCAGGAAACCTTTATGGCTTCCCTGCTCCCAAAGATAGAGGAACCCATTTGTATCTGTCTAGACCAAAATGCCACTAACAATGAGATTATTTTAGCTTTTAATTTTATTTGCTCACAAACAGCTAAAGAACTCACAGTTCCCCAATCCCATTTGCCACCCAAGCCTCATAAATGGTTTGACAGTAATTGCTCTAGAGCCCATAAAGACCTGAAAAATGCACTCAAAACAAAGCCGAGGGATAAAACCTTAATCTCCAAATTAAGACGGGAGTATAAGCTGGTTATCAAAAATAGGAAAAATACAATTAAAAATAATGCCTGGAATGACTTGCTTGATGTGGATGTACTACGTAATAGTAAGAGATTCTGGGACATTATAAATAACCAATTCTTCTCTGGAGAGATTAACACAATCTCCGACTGCATTATCAGTGATGAGAAATGGGTTGACCATTTTAAAAACATATACGGCGGTAATGACTCTGTGGATGGAAATGATATGGGGCCAATCAGGGGGCTAGCGGCAGTAGAATTCAATGAGGAGGAGGTACACAAAGCTATAATGGACTCCACAAAGAATAAGGCTCCGGGCCCAGATGGAGTCCCGGTAGACTTTTTTATATACGCCCCAACCACCTGGTCTAAAGTCCTCACAAATGTTTTTAGGGCAACAAATGATGGATGTTTTCCAGAAACTTGGAATACATCTGTCATAGTGCCCATTTTTAAAAAAGGGGATAGGGAGAATCCGGGATGCTACCGCCCAATTTCTTTAATAGACTCTGCCTTTAAGATTCTGGGCAGAGTACTATTGACTAAATTGAGAACAAACCTGGAGCTTTGTGGGGGCCTCGCAGAGATTCAATATGGTTTTAGGGAGAAACGGGGAACCTTAGAGCAATGCTCAAATTTACATCTCCTAATATCCAAGTATACAGTAGCCGGGGAGGGTTCACTATATTTAGCCTTTATGGACCTCTCCTCGGCCTTTGACTTGGTTAATAGGGCCAAGCTCTGGGCTATACTCCGTGAGCTTGGTATTGAGGATTCTTTGGTGGCCCTCATAGCAAGTTTGCACCAGGGACTCTCTGCGAAGGTCCGGGTAACCAGGGAAGGGCGATGCTCAGACAGCTTCAGGTCAAATAAAGGTGTTCGCCAAGGCTGCATCTTGGCCCCACTTTTATTCACCATTTATATTAATGATCTAGGGAAGTCCTTGTTAGCAGGCAACGCAGACGTCCCGCGGGTAGGTGGGAAGCAGATCCCGGCTCTCCTATATGCGGACGATGCCGTTCTCATCGCCCGCACGGGCATTGGTCTACAGACCCTTCTGGAGCTTTTTGGTTCCTTTATGGCTAAATTAGACTTAAAAATCAATGTGACCAAATCACACACAATGATCGTGGGTCCACAGAAAAATAAATCACACACAAAAACCTTTACCTGTAAAGGCGAGGTTCTCTCCAGGGTCCCTGTCTTTCCATATTTAGGGGTCCTGTTTGATGAGAAAGGCTCTTGGGTTCCGCAAATTAAGGCCAAGAATATTTCTTTAGCCCGGTCCACAGCAGCCCTGATGGATTTCACTAAAAGGCTAGGGGCTAAACCAATGGAGGCTGTGTTAAAAGTTTATAAAAGTAAATGCATCTCCATAGCTTCATATGGTGCAGCTTTGTGGGGTTATGCCAACCTGGATAGTATGCAGAGGGTAGAAAACAAGCTTATTAGAAGAATCTTATTGGTTCCTAATTCTACACCTACCTACTCCATACATGAAGAAGTTGGCCTACCCTATATTATAGATGGATTGAAATTGGCCCCTTTACTTTTTTGGGCCAATACCTGGTTAAATACTGAATTGTCTCTAAACCACACAATTCTTAAAGATGTGATTGCAAGGGAGGGGGCAATGAAAATACCCTGGTTGAAATATATAAAGTCATCATTCACTGCCCTCGGGAGACCTGACCTATATACAACACCGTCAATAATTAGGAAAACGGACATTGCATGGATTAAGAAGGAATTCCAGGGGAGGACACGTCTAGAGAGAGAGGAGTCTGAAGTTAACAAACCACTAGTAAGAGCACACTTGGTTTTGTCCTCTTCCCCCTCGATGGAGCCATACCTGCAATTTGTTTCTAAACCCTTGCACAGATTTTTACTAACCAGATTTAGAATGAATCTGATCCACTATTCATTAGGCACCTTCCCTACGTGGGGTAAACCGGAGCATGCACCACCCTGTGAGTGTGACCAGTTTTCCTATCAGGACACTCTCCACTTTCTGTTTTTTTGTGCATTTTATAATACGGAGAGGAGAAAATATTTAATTCCCCTCCTGAAAACTCTTGGCTTCATACAAGTGAGACCAGCCTTGTTCTATCTTCAAAGATTACCGGATGCACACGTCACTTTCTGTGTTGCAAGTTTTCTAACAGCCGCATACAGAGGAAGGAACAAAAGAATCCCTAGAACTGTACTGTTTTAAACTAAAAACCAGCATATCAATTTGAACCCCTTTTTATATATTATGGTGATTAATCAAGTGACTCTTTTTACGGACACTGTGTAAAACAAATGTATTGTGGGTATTTTTAAAATGTTTTTAAATGTATGTATTTTTCTTGCCTTTTATGATTTTAACAAAAATCGAATAAAGTGTATTTTGACTGACTGACTGAGTAGTGCGCTATACAAGTATCAATTTACAAGTATCAATTTACATAAAGGCTTTAATTACTGGAACCTTGAACAAGAATAGATGTCTGTTTTGCAAACATGCAGCTGTTGCTGCAAGATGCAAACAAATGGAAACGTAGGCTAAATCAGCCCGCTGTAAATGCAGAAGGTAAACAAATGATATTTTGAATAGATGCATTTAGAGGATCAATATTGTTAATATTACAACACATAACAAATAGTTTCCATTTAGCTGCATAGAATTATCTGGTAGTAGGATTTTTTTGCTTCTTTAAGACTGGTAATGCATTCTGGTGGTAAGTTAAGAAAACCAAACTTTATGATTTCAGGAGCCATATCGCTAGATTGGGCTCCTCGGCATTTGGATGTCTGACTTCTCCATGGTTCTGCCTGAGAAGACAGGAATTGAGATATAGATTTTGATGAGGAACTACTGACAGTTCTAAAAGTGTTGTGAACCGCGGTTGACGAGCCCAAGTGGGAGCTACTAGAATCAGTATGAGGAATGTTTGCCTGAGCTTCCGAACCAGAAATGGATGGAGTAGGAGAGGCGGAAAAGTGTAGACAAATATCCCAGACCAATTCATCCACAGGGCATTTCATTTGGATAGAGGGTGTGGGAACCTGGAGGTGAAGTTTGGACATTTTGAGTTGTCCACTGTGGCAAACAGATCTATTTGTGGGAATCCCCATTGTTGAAAGTATTGAAGGAGAACTTGGGGATGAAGTTTCCACTCATGAATTTGTTGCTGCCCTTCTACTTAGGAGATCGGAAATCTGATTGTCCACTCTTGGGAGATGCTCTGCCAGAAGATGGACTTGGTAATGAATCGCCCAATGTCAAATCGTCTGAGAGAGGCATGACAGTTGCAGAGAATGTGTGTCCCCCCCCCCCCCCCCCCCCCCCGTTTTCGTAGACAGTACATTGTTGTCATGTTGTCAGTTCAGACTAGGACAACTTTCCCTATGAGGTGAGACTGAAAAGTTTTTAGTGCTAGATATACAGCTAGAAGCTCTAAATAATTGATGTGCAGAGCTTTGTACATGTTGCCCCATAGACCTTGTATTGTCAATTTGTGAAGATGGGCAGCCCAACCTGTGAGGGATGCATCTGCTGTTCGCATGATCTGTGGAACAGGGTCAATGAAAGGATGCCCTTTTAATACGTTTGGTTTGTTCCACCACAGCAGAGAGCAATGGGTGTGGCTGTCTACCAACACTAGATCTTGTAATTGACCCGGAGACAAATTCCACTGACGTGCGAAGCACTCCTGTAGAGGACGCTTGTGCAATCTTGCATGAGACACTATTGCGATGCATGATGCCAGCATCCCTAGCAGTTGCATGAACGTTCTGGCTGCTAAGTATTGATTGGCCTGAAACTGTATTAGCAGAGACTGAATATTCTGAATTCTGGCTGCATTGGGAGAGGCTAGAGCTGTGCAAGTGTTTAGAGTTGCTCCCAGATAAGACTGCATTTGTGAAGGCTGAAGGTGAGACATTTGAGCACTGACAGTGAAACCTAATTGGTAGAGTAGATTCAATGTGGTCTGAGTGTGGTGTAGACACTTTTGGTGTGTGCTGGACTTGATGAGCCAGTCGTCCAGGTATAGGAAGACATGAATCTGTTGTCTTCTGAAACGTGCCACCACTACCACTAGACATTTTGTGAATCCTCAGGGAGCAGTAGTTACTCCGAACTAGGAATACCTTGAATAGATAGTGTTTTCCTGCTATCACACATCTTAGGTATTTGTGATGAGTTGGGTGAGCAGGAATATTAAAGTATGTGTCTTTGAAGTCTATGTGGACATAAAATCCCCTTGCTGTAGTAGTGGAAGGACCTGTTGAAGCGTGACCATGTGCAAATGTTCTGAAAGTATATACAGATTTATCGTCCTTAGATCCAAAATTGGTCTTAAGGATGCGTCCTTCTTGGGGAGTATAAAGTACAGAGAGTACACTCCTGAACCTTGGTACTGTAATGGAACTGGTTCTATAGCTTCTTTTGTTAAAAGAGCTTGTACCTCTTATTTGAGAAGCTGCAGGTGTTCTGACGAGAGTTTGTGAGTGTGAGGTGTAATGTTGGGAGGATTGCTGGTGAAGTCCAGGCAATAACCATGTTAGATAATGTCTAGCACCCTTTTGTCTGATATATGGATTGCCAAATGGGGAGAACTTGTTGAAGTCTTCCCCCGACAGGTGTTAGATGATCGGGGGAAAGCATAGGCAAGTCAATCATTTAATCAATCAATCAATCAAAGCATTTATATAGCGCACTACTCACCCGGAGGGTCTCAAGGTGCTAGGGGAGGGGGGGTCCGCTACTGCTCGAACAGCCAGGTCTTGAGCTGCTTCCTGAAGGCAAGGTGGTCCTTGGTCAGGCGGAGGTGGGTCGGGAGGGAGTTCCAAGTCTTGGCGGCCAGGCAGGAGAAGGACCTTCCTCCGGTGGTGGCTCTTCGGATGCGGGGGACGGCGGCGAGGGCGTGGCCGGTTGATCGAAGCTGGCGCGTGGGAGCGTAGAAGTTGAGGCGGCTGTTGAGGTATCCTGGGCCTTGGTTGTGTAGGGCTTTGTGTGCGTGGGTGAGGAGACGGAAGGTGATTCTCTTGTTGACCGGGAGCCAGTGCAGATCTCTCAGGTGTCCGGAGATGTGGCTGCGACGGGGGATGTCCAGGATGAGTCGTGCTGAGGCGTTCTGAATCCGCTAGAGTCTCTTCTGGAGTTTGGCGGTGGTTCCGGCGTAGAGGGAGTTGCCGTAGTCCAGACTGCTGGTGACGAGGGCCTGGGTGACAGTCTTCCTGGTCTCGGTGGGGATCCACCGGAAGATCTTACGTAGCATGCTCAGGATGTTGAAGCACGATGAGGAGACGGCGTTGACTTGTCTGGTCATGGAGAGGGAGGAGTCCAGGATGAAGCCCAGGTTGCGTGCGTGTTCTGTTGGTTTGGGTGCGCTGCCCAGGGCGGGGGGCCACCAGGAGTCGTCCCAGGTGGAGGGTGAAGATCCCAGGATGAGGACTTCCGTCTTGTCCGAGTTCAGTTTCAGGCGGCTGTTCATCATCCACTTGGCTACGTCTGTCATCCCTTCGTGTAGGTTGGCTCTGGCGGTGGCGGGGTCATTGGTGAGGGAGAGGATCAGCTGGGTGTCGTCGGCGTAGGAGACGATGTTGAGGTTGTGTTGGCGTGCGATGGCTGCGAGGGGGCTCATGTAGATGTTGAAGAGGGTTGGGCTGAGCGAGGAGCCTTGAGGAACGCCGCAGATGACTTCGGTGGCTTCTGATCTGAACGGGGGAGGCAGACTCTCTGTGTCCTTCCGGCGAGGAACGAGATGACCCATTCCAGTGCCTTCTCCTGGATTCCGACGTTGCTGAGGCGCCGCACTAGGGTACGGTGGCAGACAGTGTCGAAGGCCGCGGAGAGGTCTAGGAGGATGAGGGCCGCTGTTTCTCCGTTGTCGAGCAGGGCTCGGATGTCATCGGTGGCTGCGATCAGGGCGGTCTCGGTGCTGTGGTTGGCCCGGAAGCCAGACTGCGAGAGGTCGAGAAATCCGTTCTTCTCGAGGAAGGCGGCCAGCTGCTTGTTGACGGTCTTCTCGATGACTTTTGCAGGAAATGGGAGCAGCGAGATGGGGCGGTAGTCACTGTTATTAGGAGAAGGGGAGCTACGTGTTGACGTCCCCTTACCTCTAACTATAAAAAAAATTCCCCTGTACCATCCTCTAAAGAAATTTCTACCGGAAGAGGATTGCGTGTTGGACTTGTACGAGGAAGTGTTAGGGTCTGAGAATGTAGTTTTAGACCCCGCTCTATAAAATGAGCGACAAAAGGAGCCTCTGCTTGAAGGAGATTGAAGTGGTCCCATGGATTTCGCAATATCCGTGTCTTTTTTCATTTTTTCTAAAGCCTCCTCAACCTGAGGTCCGAAAAGATTTTGTTTGTTAAAAGGAGTGTTTAAAATAGACTGTTGTACTTCTGGTTTAAAACCTGAATTTCTAAGCCAGGCATGCCGACGTAAGAGAATGCTGGTGTTAACTTCTCTCGCTGCAGAGTCAGCAGCATCAAGTTTACATCTAATAGAAGAGTTAGAAATGAGCTTCCCTTTTTGAAATAGCTCTTGAGCCTTTTTCTTGTGCTCTTCTGGGAGGTACTGAAGTAGACCTTCCATCTCATCCCAGTGTGCCCTTTAATACCTAGCTAGTAGGCACTGCTTGTTGGGTATTCACCAGTGACTAGCAGTTTAAGCAGCTTCCCTTTTCCCGGATGCGTCAATAAACTCAGATTCTTCATCTGAGGGAGGAGTATCTCCAGATATCTATGAGTTCGCTTTTTTACGGGCGTAGTAAACCACCAGTGAATCTAGAGAGAGCAATTCTTTAATAAAAAATTGTCATCTAAGGTCTCTTTATGCAGTGTAACTCCATGATATGCTGCTGCTCTGGAAATTAGCTCTAGATAGGAAATATTATCATTTGAAGGTGAAGGATTTGTAGGGTATAGGTCAGGATCATTATCCATAGGTGGATGAATATTATAATGATTCCACGGATCTGTAGGTAAAGGAATATTGCATTCGTCATCATTATCATCCCATCTCCTAAATCAGGCTGTGTGTGAGGAGATCCCTGTGGTGTTATGTGTAGTGGATCTGAGCCTGGCAGTATTGGTAAAGGTGAAGATGGTGGAAGTGGTGGAGGGGATGGAAAAGCAGTATAGATAGGACTTATAGCAATGTCTTTCCTCTGCTTAAGGGGGATCTTGTATCCAGGGTCCTCTGAACTGACTTTCCTTTTGGAAGGGGTTTTGGCTTATATACGTCCAATGTCTGGATTAATGTAAAGCTTTTTCTGCTTTGAATCCGATCTGTCTTTCATAATGTCTAAAATCGGTTCTAGGTGATCTGAAATATCTTCTTTGGATGTAAGAACTGGACGTTTCGCTGCCGAAGCTGACTTGTCTACTCTTGCCTTTGGAAGCAGCAGGTTTCAGCTTTGAATCAGAATTTTCTTTAGAAGCGGAAGGTTTTGGCTCCAAAGCGAACTTTTGTTATAAAATGGAGGATTTCAGCCTAGAACTAGATTTTTCTTTCGCAGAGGAATGTTTTGGGTCCAAAGACGATCTGTCTCTTTTTGATGCCGAGCCGGAAGGCTTGACTACTAATTTCGGTGCCGGGCCTGAGGGCGGGGCATCAGAAACGGTGTGTTGGTGCCGACCAAGGCCGAAGGCAGAGGTGATGCCAAAGCCTTATGTTTAGTGGAAGGTAGCTTATGGGGTGCGGGGGATTCTGTGACTGAGAAGCCCTCCTCTTCTTCCACAGCTGTGACTTCATGTTCGGATTCTTCTCCAGAGATATCAGGAGTATGTTGAGTGCTTTGACGCTGAATTTCTCGTTGACGAGCCCGACTATCTTGAAGAGTCTTTTTTGTTCGGAACAACCGATATGCCTCGCAATCTTCTTGCTTGTGCTCCAGTGAGAGGCACAAGTTGCACACTTGGTGTAGATCGTGTTAGAGTATTTGGCTGGCACGGAGGACAGAATTGAAACAGGGTCCGTTCCATCGCCAGAAGAATGAATCGATGTGGTTAGGCCCCAAGACCACCAACAATGTTTTTGATCGAAGACTAAAGATTTTCCCAATCGAATGGATACGCGGAGAGAGGGAAATGTGTAGAACAATACAGTCAAGGAAACAGTGGATTGCACACGAGGGGACCCGAAAGACTGTTTTGAACCGGAGAGCAGCAATACACGTTCGAACCCAACGGCGGAAAAAAACAATCTAACAATGGAGTCGATGTCCATGCACACTATCACCAAAAGGAGGAGTCACCTCGCCTCGTGACTAGAAAGTTTCTTTGAAGACAAACAACTTGCAAACATCTGGACCCAACACTAGACGGCAGGAGTAGGCAAAGCATGTGTATTCATAGCACATATGCCTTAAACAGAACAGTTACTTTAGATCCACATCAGTAAGGTATGGTGGGGCATGAAAGTCTTCTTGGCTTTGAGGATGCTGTTGCACAGCACCACCAGGTGCCAGTGATATGCTATGGCATGTACATTTTGTAGATACAGTTGTCACCTGGAAGGGAGATTCAAGTATAGTATCTGAAGGAGCTACCCTCCGTTAGAATGGGATATGATGACCACCCCTTAGAAAATTCAAAAACAGAGGTGACATTTTTTTTTTCGCTCAACCTGCTTGGTTCTGATAGCTGCAATGAGTGTGGGCATAGTAATTTGTTGACGGTGGGTTTAGAAGAAAAAAACAAGGACACAACTTCATTCACAGCCATTTTTTCTCCCAATTTTAAACAAAAAAAAACGTTTCCATTATTTTCGCTGTATTCTCAGGCCAAATGCAAGCAAACTGGGAAGATGGAATAGATATCTGAATGATTGACTAATAGGGGACTATTAATTCTCCTATACCGGTGGCAGTTGCCCACTAACCTGCTATTTTATAAATAAAGATACCATCACGACTAATGGAAGACGTGATTACATATTTTATTTATCGTAATCATACAAAACCATTATTCAATAATTTCAGTAAGTTTCAAATTTATATTATACACAAATATACATACATATGTACACAAATATATACAACAACAAAAAGACAAAGTACACTAAATTAATACAGGCAATACATGATCACAAACAAATCCTTCTTCACCCAGAAAAATTATTAAAGCAAAAGCTAGGTGTCCTCCTATTAATTCCAGGAAGTACACTCCAAGGTAGTCAGACACAATCGGTTTAAAACGGAATATGTAGAACCTAAATATGAGGAATGTGTCAAAAGGCCACAGCAAGGTACATCACAAATCCTTAACAGCACTTTGATCCCAAACATGTGGAAAAAAAGCACACACATTTTACCTGAAAACAATTTGTAGAAAATATTTTAAAATATTTTATAAATGCTTAATCGTGGCCCAAAATGTCAAAATAACGGCTCGGCATTTGGAGAGAACAGTCTCAGCATCTAAAGGGTAATCATTGAGTGGTAAACACCATATTTAAAAAAATATTGTGTTTTTATAACTGAAATAGCATTGTGCTAACCGCATGGTATGGGGGTGACAGTTAAAAATGTAGTAAGACTTCAGAATGTGAATTTAAATTGTCATTCTTCCTTAAACCCATAGAGCACTCACAGGATATAATGATTAAAATAAATGCTTTGTGGAAACTAACTCTTGATTGAATTCACATCCAAGGCATTTATTACTCTGTTTAGCACTGAATTAAATCACAGCATGTACATGAAAACTTCTCACAGTAACAGAGAATAGAAACCTCTCCTTTTATGGTGTCCACTGCCAACACATCAACCGCCTCTTCCTCAAGCTTTGTCCACTAGGATCACATCCCAGAATATTACTTACCATGTTGGAGTGGGCCCTTCGAGGCATTTTCTCACTGGTGTACAGATAGAGGAACTTGTTAATCTGAGAGGAGGCCAGGCGGTCACGGATCTCTAGTTCCTGCACAATGAATACCTGGCGTGATATGGGAAGCTCCTCTAGGTCAGAATTGCACACACGCTCTGCCAGAGCTTTTTCTGTGGGCAATAAAGCAGCAGGATAGGCTTCATGCTGGAAACTCACCTAGATTATAAAGAATAAACAGACTGTAAATTTGCAGATCTCAAACCAGCTGTGTTGTAACAGTGGCATACTACACAGTTTCTAATGGGTTTCTGCAACAATGAGTAGCAAACAAGTTACTTCCACACAAGTCCACTGGCATCCCCATACTGGTGATTTTCCAATGGTCAACAGACATCCAATGTCCTTAAATGGATGCAATCCTGTCATTTTACCACAAGAACATATTCCTTTTTTTTACATGCAGGCCCAAACAGTCTTATAATTGGGACCTTTCATTGGACAGTAATGTAGAGGAGGAGCCCTAATACATTAAAAGGAGAGAAGTGTAAAGTACTTGACAGTTGACAGCACTGCTGACCCCCAGGCTCCTTTATGTTGACCCCAAGCTTACTCCGGTCACCTCCAATCTCATGTATCTATCCTAAGCGGTGACAGTAGTATACTTTTAGTTCATTGGGTTTTGAAAGAAGCCAATAGGGCTTTTGGCAACTTTGATAAGATAGCAAATGTAGAACAATTTTTCATTTGTGACCTAAGAGTTCAAGCTTTCAGTATTTAAAATCCTTTCTCTATTCTACTGAAAAAGATAAAACATAAAATGTAGTATGGAAGTGGGAGTGGTCAGAGACAAACTATCCATCAGACTCTTTCAAAGACAAGCTACTTTATCTTTTCTTCATTGTGAAAACTGCTGAACAAATCTGTTGTTCCAACAATACTCAAATGAAAAAAAGAGCAAACATTCTGAAAGCTAAAGAACAAAGCCCCAATACTAGTCCAAAGGCTTTATCATGTCTGCAATAAATAGTTCAGAAGCCAAGAACTGACTTTATAAGCAGAGAGACAAAAGCCTTTTCTTTCAAAGTGCAGCCTCAATTTCCTTGTGAAAGTCAAGAGTTTCTAATCAACTCACCCATGAAAAAAACCTTTCACAATACCCTTAAATATATGGATTTGCCAAGGTTTTGGCTTTTTCACTTCTGGTTGACATCCTCAACTTCCTTTAAATCCCATCTTTCCAGGACTACAGTGCAATTGGAGGTTTTGAAAACAAAGTCATTTCATCTTTTGAAGTTAAAAGTCACAGATATACTGCCATCACTAAATAATATTCTGCTTCAGCATGAGATTTTTCAAACACTCACAATTGCAGGGCCACATTTTCCACTTTAGCTTCTCTTCTGGATATTCATTCAATAGTGCTTCATTGTGGGTGTGGTACACCAATGTAAATCGCCATTTGTGAGTCATTCCTCTGGTGGAATGTGCAATATGTATTTTATTTAACCTATTGTGAAAAAGGTAATACAAGAGCAGATCCTCAGGGAATAATAGAATAGAATAGAAGCCATTTATAAAGCGCCTGGTTACTCAAAAACAGAGTGTCCCCGCGCTGAAAACCGCAAAGGAGCTCAGAGGAATGAACACAGGTAGAACGGATATGGGCAAGGGAGGAGGAGATTAGATGCGGGGGAAGAGGAAAGTTTTCAATTTTCCTCGAAATCTAATTTCAGAGGGTTCCATCCGCATCTCGAGAGGGAGTTCATTCCAGCCCTTGGCAGCCAAGTATCTGAACGAGGAACCACCCATCTTGGCTCTAGTTATCTTAGGGATTTTGAACAACATCGTACCAGAAGATCTAAGGTTCCTGGTAGGCCGATGTATAGTGAGTAGGCAGTGCAGATAACCTGGACCGGTGCCATGGGCTATACGGTGGGCAAAGCATAGGGCATTGAATTTAATTCGCTCCTTGATGGGGAGCCAATGGAGTTTGGACAAGGCCAGTCTCCCTGAGGCTCTTCGAGGAAGCTTGAGCACAAGGCGCGCAGCGGCATTCTGAGCGCACTGGAGTTGGTTGGTACCCTTCTTGCTCAGACCCAGTAACAAGGCGTTCCCATAGTCCAGATGGGGGGTGACTAGGGCATGGACAATGGTCTTTCTTGAGTCCATGGGAAGAAGGTCTAGTACCTTCCGAAGGACCCTCAGTACGCTGAAGCATCTTGCTGTGACTTTGTTAACATGAGGTTTGTATGACAGGTTAGAGTCCAATGTTATGCCCAAGTTCCGCACCGAAGCCACAGGACAAGGCAGACTGCCCAGTTCCTCAGGCCACCACATGTGGGACCATGCGGAAGAAGATTTTCCTACCACCAACAGCTCAGTTTTGTCGCCATTGAGGCGAAGACAATTGTTGTTCATCCAAGCTGCCACGGAAGAGAGGCAGTTGGAGAAATTGGTGGCATCTTCTCTGTGGTCGGGCATAAGTTTGAACACCAATTGGGTGTCATCAGCGTAGCTGACAATGCCCACCCCATAAGTCTCTACTATGCGAGCCAGGGGTTCCATATAGATATTAAACAAGGTGGGGCTCAGACTCGAGCCCTGAGGAACCCCATGGCTCGCCTTTCTGAGAGAGGACTTAAAGGGGGGGCAATGCAACTGAAAGTTTCTGTTGGCCAGGAAGGACTCCAGCCACGCAAGGGCTGACCCCTTTACTCCCATTCCAGATAGCCGAGACAGCAGCGTTGAGTGCAGCACGGTGTCAAAGGCTGCACTTAGGTCTAATAGTACCAACGCTGCTGTCTCTCCCTCATCCACTATGCGCCTAAGACTCTCGGTGGAGAAAAGTAGGGCTGACTCAGTAGAGTATCCGGCTCTGAACCCTGATTGAGTAAGATGTAAGAGCGAGTGATCTTTCAGATAACTCATGAGTTGCCTATTCACTACTTTCTCCACAATCTTGGCACAACAAGGGAGGAGGGATATGGGGCGGAGATTCTGGAATTGGGAGATGTGGATGTTAGCCTTTTTTTTAAGGGGGATTACTTGGGCAATTTTCCAGGCATCTAGTACCTTACATTCCTTGAAGGACAGCGATACAATAAGACTGATATAGTCAATTATTGTAGACTCCATGACTCCTCTGCAGCGAGTCGGTGGGCATACATCACTCGGAGAACCGGATTGTATGCTGTTAACAATGCTGAGAAGCTCTTGTTTCTCAGGAGTGATGAAGCACGTGAGACCAGGGGTCCCCGTGTTGCTATTGTTGACTTCTGCCGATTCGCTAGAATTGGACTCATCTTTTGTGAAGGTGGCATCGATTTTGTCAATCTTGTTAACAAAAAAATCAGCAATGGAGTCACATAGTTCTTTCGAATAAGTGTCCTGAGCTTCCAATCTAGTAGGAATAGTAAGTTCTTTATAGATCGAAAACAGTTCTTTGGTAGGATTATCCGCTGAATCGATTCTATTTATGAGGTGGCAGCTTTTTTCCGATCTCACTAATTTATGATATTTATGAAGTTCAGTCTTATATAGCATTTTATCCTCGAGATTGTAATGTTTTCTCCAGATGCGCTCTAGAGTTTTACATCTGGCTTTGGCTAGTTTAAATTTTTCAGAGAACCATGGAGCGGTTTTAGACTGCCTGGCGGGGGGCTTGGATGTCCATCCAGGGCATTGGACAGCCAGTTATCATAATTTTCGTAGGCTTCTTGAAGAGAGGTACTTAGCGAAGGTGGATTTTTTTGGAGAGCAAGTCTGAAGGCTTCTTGGTCAAACTTCTTGCAGTTTCTTCGTTTAAGGGAAGGGGATTTAAGGATTCTATTATCTATGGGTGTATTATCTACCAGGAACGGAATGACAAAATGGTCGGACCAAATTATTTTTACCTGAGGGAAGGCAGTGATGCCTTCCCAGTTGGCAAAAATGGGGTCCAGTAGATGGCTGTGTTGGTGTGATGGGGCAGTAGATTGTAGATTCAGTCCTAACGACGCCAATGCCGTGGCCACCTCCTGTGCCTCCTTAGACTCCCTATCCTCAAAATGGAGGTTTAAATCACCTAAAATTATAAACTTTTTGTAACGGAGAGCTGGCTGCGTGATATAATCAAGAAGATGACTTTCGAATTGTCCAGCTGCTTCAGGAGGACGATACATCAGCAGACCGTTAATGATATTTCTCGGTCCAAGTTTGCTGGTAAATAAGCCGCTTTCACTGTGCAGTATAGTGGCTTTTGTTAGGGTGCATTCTAACTCAGCTTTATGAATGAGGGCGATCCCTCCCCCTCTTTGTTTGTGTCTGTCTAAACGCAGTAGACAGTAGCCAGGGGGGGTAGCTTACACCGCTCCCGGGGCAGACTCCTCATCCAACCACGTCTCAGTTAGAAATAGCACTTCGGGCTTATTGCTGGTAATTAGATCGTGGATTTCCAATTTGTGTTTTTTCATCGACCTACAGTTGAGTAATAGCATGTTAGGTTTAGCTAAGGGCAGTGTATTGCTTTTAGGTGATGAAAAAGTGTGGTTACAATAGTCGCAGGTGGTAGGTAAACTATCGGCTGGATAGTTATGATCACAGCCATTGGCCATTTTGGAACGTAGAAAAAGAAGCTCCTGTTTCGTGTATTGCACGAGGTGCCTTACCGGTTCCGGGACATCAAGTGGAGTCAGAGGACTAAAAGGAGTCGCCCCGCGCCCAGGACTGTCGCGGACGGGCGCAGACGGGCTGGACTCTGGCTTGACTCCGGCGCGAATACGGCGCGTCCGCTGCGCGGAGTCATAGCCGTTTGTTTTTATACTTTTTCCTCTCGCCCCAAGGGAGGAAGCCCTACCCAAGATGGCGGCCGCACTAACTCTGCCCGAGCCCCAGGTCGAACAGCCCCAAAATCGGCCGGACCCTCTGGGGGAGGTAGCGCTAGATGTGGCGAGTACAGACCAGTCAGGATTTAAATTTAAAATGAAATGAAGTCTTCACCCAAAATCGGAAAAGACAACAGCGTCGCGATAAATCCGCGCGCTTAGTGCAGGGGGGAAAGGACACAGAGGGCAGTGCACACAAAGAATAATATTTTTAAAACAGGCCTAGAGAAGGAGTAAGAGTAACCGCCCGGCTCAAGCCTCAGGCGTCAATTGCAGGATTCTCGCGAATAGAGTCCTTCTACTGTTTTTATACTGTTTCCTCTCGCCCCAAGGGAGGAAGCCCTACCCAAGATGGCGGCCGCACTAACTCTGCCCGAGCCCCAGGTCGAACAGCCCCAAAATCGGCCGGACCCTCTGGGGGAGGTGGCGCTAGATGTGGTGAGTACAGACCAGTCAGGATTTAAATTTAAAATGAAATGAAGTCTTCACCCAAAATCGGAAAAAAGACAACAGCGTCGCGATAAATCCGCGCGCTTAGTGCAGGGGGGAAAGGACACAGAGGGCAGTGCACACAAAGAATAATATTTTTAAAACAGGCCTAGAGAAGGAGTAAGAGTAACCGCCCGGCTCAAGCCTCAGGCATCAATTGCAGGATTCTCGCGAATAGAGTCCTTCTACTGTTTCCTCTCGCCCCAAGGGAGGAAGCCCTACCCAAGATGGCGGCCGCACTAACTCTGCCCGAGCCCCAGGTCGAACAGCCCCAAAATCGGCCGGACCCTCTGGGGGAGGTAGCGCTAGATGTGGTGAGTACAGACCAGTCAGGATTTAAATTTAAAATGAAATGAAGTCTTCACCCAAAATCGGAAAAGACAACAGCGTCGCGATAAATCCGCGCGCTTAGTGTAGGGGGGAAAGGACACAGAGGGCAGTGCACACAAAGAATAATATTTTTAAAACAGGCCTAGAGAAGGAGTAAGAGTAACCGCCCGGCTCAAGCCTCAGGCGTCAATTGCAGGATTCTCGCGAATAGATCCTTCTACTGTTTTTATACTGTTTCCTCTCGCCCCAAGAGAGGAAGCCCTACCCAAGATGGCGGCCGCACTAACTCTGCCCGAGCCCCAGGTCGAACAGCCCCAAAATCGGCCGGACCCTCTGGGGGAGGTAGCGCTAGATGTGGTGAGTACAGACCAGTCAGGATTTAAATTTAAAATGAAACAAAGTCTTCACCCAAAATCGGAAAAGACAACAGCGTCGCGATAAATCCGCGCGCTTAGTGCAGGGGGGAAAGGACACAGAGGGCAGTGCACACAAAGAATAATATTTTTTAAAAAGGCCTAGAGAAGGAGTAAGAGTAACCGCCCGGCTCAAGCCTCAGGCGTCAATTGCAGGATTGGGAGCGGTCTATTTTTGATACTCCTGCTCTTTCAAGGCATGACCAATTAATTGAACAACTGGAAGGCTTTCCTGAATTATTTGCTTCTGATGAGTTAGTACAAAAAAACCTGCTTCTCATACACCAAGCAAGATTTGTACCCTGTACATTTACGTTGTGAGATAATATAAGATGATTACCTAAGTAGTGGTGGTGATAAGTAGAACGAGCTTAGGATATAAAATAAAGAGTTGCTTTTCAGAACCACCTTTGTGCTGGTAAACCTACAACTTAAAACAAAGGCTGTCTTGCAGGTGACATATTTCAGCTCTCTCTTCAACATTTGTTTAAAATGATGTGCCCGGACTGTTCTGTAATCGTACAATGCAGTGCACTTTGCAACTGGTGATTGAAAAATCTCTCAAATTCATTCAGCAATCCATTGGAAAAACAGAGAAGTCTCAACTGACCTACACATGAAACTGCAAAGTGCAGCAAGATGTATGCTAAAAGAGGACATCTCTAGCCCAAATTAAATCAAAATGTTAACAATTTCAAGAAGTATGTACATCTGGTGCCATTGCTAGTATTAATATACCTTTGATAACAACTTCTCTGGTAAATACTATATATTCCCGCAGATTCCTCACCTCATAATTATTCCCCAGGCACCAGACTGGCCCAGAAGCCTTTTCACCATCAATATCTGTCCGGTGCCAGTAGGTGGCAGCGAACTGCCTCAGCTGAGGCTTTGTCATCCCCAGAAATGATAACATCACATTATGTATGTCGTTTGGCGGCGCCAGTTCCCACATGTTTCCGCATTCCACCAAGGAGTGCGGAGAGGAAGCGAGAGAGCATTTACGACAGTGACAATTACAGCAGAAGATACAAATGTATAACTTGGAATCTTATTAATAATGGCACTAACTCATCAGGGGAGGCGGCAAGGCAGTGGGGAATCTACTGGAAGATACCAAAGCAACACCCCAAGGAAGGGGAGATGAACAAGTTACCTACCTTCGGTAACAATATATCTGTAAGAAACATTAGTAGTGATAGATTCCTTATCTTAGAATCATCCTCAGGTGTCAGACTGGATCCGGAAAGTTTTCGTCAGCAGTACTCCTACGCGTCGGTAGGTGGCGTCATGCGGCTCTGCGTCCATCGGTGGCGTTGTGGTCGCCGAGATGACGTTGCAGACACTACTTAGACGCCGCCCACGCGCAATGACATTCAGTTAGGTACACGACTTTCCACGGCAGGAACGCAGAGCCATGCAAGATACTGACCACTGGTGCATTGAAACTAGGGCCCTGAAAGGTATGACCTTAACCCTAGAAATCAGTTTGCAGAACAAGGAGGATGGGTGGGGCGGTAAGGAATCTATCACTACTAATGTTTCTTACAGATATATTGATACCGAAGGTGAGTAACTTGTTCATCTGAAAGGAACACATAGTGATAGATTCCTAACCTTAGAATAGATACCCCAGCAATACCAACTCCGGTGGTGGGTCTGTGAACCAAGATCACACCAGGAAGTCCCGGAGAACAGAATGGCCAAAGAAGCCGTCTCACCGGACTTGGCTGTCCAGGCAATAATGCTTTGTAAACATGTGCAGCGAGGCCCACGTGGCTGCCTGACAGATCTCCTGCAGGGAGACACAATGTACCAATGCAGAAGTGGCTGCAGTAGCTCTAGTGGAATGAGCACACAGTCCCGACAGAGGTTCTTTTTTAGCCAAAGAGTAACAGGCTTTGATACACAAGACAACCAAGGGAGAGACAGTCCTCTTGTGTACTGCTCAACCTTTCTGGGTGCCAACGTAACCAACAAAGAGTTGGTCATCCACCCAGAACTGATGTGTGCGGTTGAGATAAAATGAGAGCGTACGTTTTGGGTCCAGACCGTGGAGCCTCTTCTTCTCTGGAAGGATGCGGAAGCGCAAAGAAGGTGGACAAGGTAATAGTCTGTCCAATGTGAAAGGCCGTAACAACTTTTGGCAAAAAGGAAGGACGGGGTCTGAGCACAACCTTGTCTGGATGGATCGATAGAAAAGGAGGCTAACAAATAAGAGCCTGGAGCTCACTCAGTCGCCTAGCAGAGGTGAGGGCCACCAGGAAGGTAGTCTTCAAGGTCAAGAGACGAAGAGGACAGTTGTGAAGAGGCTCAAAGGGAGCGCACACCAAGTATGGAAGAACCAGATTCAAGTCCCACTGTGGCATCGCAAAAGGAATAGGAGAAAAAAGGTGTGTAATGCCTTTGAGAAATCTATTTACAACAGGGGACTTGAAAAGAGAGTGCTGATCAGAGAGCCTGAGAAAGGCCGAAATAGCAGAAAGGTAGCCCTTGATAGTGCCCAGAGCAGCCCTGCTGGGGCAAAGAACGAAGAAACTAAAGGTATTCTGAAAGAGGGGCAGAAAGGGGATCCACAACCTTTGCTGTGCACCATGCCACAAACTTGTTCCACCTGCAGGTATACCACTTTAGTGGAGGGACGCCTGGCTGCCAGAATAAAATCACAAACTTCAGTAGGCAAGTCGAAAGGAATCAACTGCCGCTGCACTATCTCCTCGCAAAGAGGTGGAGGCTGGACAGGTTCGAGTGGAGGACCGTCCCGGGCTGTTGCGACAGAAGATCCTCCCGAAGAGGCAGTCTGATTGGAGAATCGATGTTCATACTGAGTAGCTCGGGATACCATACTCTTTGATCCCAGTCTGGGGCCACAAGGATTACTTGTGCTCGGTCGCGCCTGATCCTCTTCAGCACTCTGGGCAGAAGTGGTATAGGTGGAAAGGGGTGCAACAGACCCCTACTCCACTCGCGACGAAAAGTATCGCCGTGCGAGTGGCGCCTTGGAAATTTTAACACGCAGAATTGCTGACATTGCGCGTTCTCTTCGGTGGAGAATAGATCTCACCAAGGCTCTCCCCACTGCTGAAGAGACCTTGCACCACCTCCGAGTGAAGACGCCATTTGTGATCCATCATGCACAGGCGGCTGAGTTTGTCTGCTCTGGCGTTCTGAGAACCTGCCAGGTGTTGAACCACCAGGAAAACGCCCTTATATTCCAGCCATGGCCAGAGGCCGATTGGAACTGTGTCGTTCCACCTTACTACTTTGTCACTAATATGGACAGGACGGGGAAAAAGGGAGGAGGGATCGCCTTAATTTCTCGAGCCTGTTATAAGGTGAGAATGTCAACAGAGCCACTACTGGACGCAGAGGCTGTGTTTTTAAGTATAAAATTAAACAACATGGAATGCTTCCAAGGAATCCTAGTATACAGACCCCCTGGTCCTAGGTCATCATTTATCACTACCTTTCAAACCTGCATCGAATTCTGTTTTAATGAGAACTCCTTTACGCTGCTGGGGGATTTTAATTTTCATCTAGAAGTAACAAATAATTCAGATACTTCAAGTCTAAGTTCAGTTTATAACTTTATTCGAATGTTTAAAAAACATCATAAAAGTGTACAATTTAAAACAATACATACACATGGTACTCGGAATACAGAAACAAAAAATAACATTGTCACATGTTGTGGGGATTGCTGCACATAAAATTACAGGAAAACCATGCTAAGTCTAGCTCTGATAGATTTCAGTATAAAAGTGGCAGTATAAAAACATATATCTGGGCTTGAGAGTGAAAAGAGAAGCCTCAAAGCACTATCAGTAGTATACATGTTATATTTAAGGAACATAGGCTTGAGGAAACAGATGCGTTGTGCTTTATACAGAGGACAGAGTAATAAAAAGTGCATTGTGCTTTGTTTAGAAGAGCCATCACATGGACATGGGGTAACTGGATGGGATTTCATAATCGGGAAAGCAACCAAGTTATGCACTATACCTAGTCTTAGCCTTGAAAGAACAAACTGGTGGGACTGTCTGTGGATAACATTGAGGTACATAGGAATACCCCGACTATCATCATTCAGGGACAGGTGGAAAATATGTGTGGAATATTCTCTAGTAGCATAACTTCGCACATCCGATTTCGCCCTAAGATAAACATTTTTTAGTTCCTGTTTGTCTAGAGTGTTCAGACTGGTAGGGTCATTTCCTAGGTCCATGTCAAACAGGTCTTTAACAGTCGAAACTACATATTTTAACCATGGAATACTTAAAACTTTATCCAAGAGTAAACAGTCTTTGATGATATCTTTGGTAAATGCTGTTTCCGGCTTGGTAAAAATGGATTTCCATACCAACAGTGGCCTTAATCCAGTGAGGTCGGACAGGTAATCCAGATCTAGTTCCGAATGAGTTAGAACAGTAGATGCCGAGGTGGGGAGACAGAGCAGCCGTTTAATGAACTTGTTTTCTTCAATTTGCAGGGCCTTGGCATTGCAATGTCCCCATACCCCCGAGCCGTACAATGCTATCGAAGTACATCTGTGCTTGTATATAGTCAGCATATCAACAATACGGCGGCTTCCTACTTTGGAGGCAAAGCGGAAGACGCCTAAGGATGCTTTCCCCATTCTGGCTTTGACATTTGTTTCCTCGGGGGCCCATGATCCTCTGTCATTGAATGTGACTCCCAAATAGCAAAAATTTGTGACAGTTGCAATATGGTTTTCCTTAAAAGAGAAAGGTTTAAAAAGTTTCAGCTTTTTCCCACATACCATGACAAACGTTTTAGAATTATTAATTTTGAGTTTCCTTTTCAATATAAAATCATAAAATCCATCCATCAGTTTTTGTAGGCCTATAGGGGTCCTAGAGAGAAGAACTGTATCGTCGGCATACAGTAATACCGGTACAGGGGTGCCTCCTACTTGGGGGGCATCAGCATGGATTTGCTTTAGTTCTTGTTCCACCGAGTTAATGAAGAGTGAAAAAAGCAACGGGGCTAGTACACAGCCCTGTCGAATGCCAGATCTTACTCTAATCTTCCGTGTGCACTCACCCTCAGGACCATAACGAATTTGGGCGGATAGGTTAGAATAAAGTGTGGCTAAGAAATAGATGATATTGGGGGGGGCTCCCATACCCAGCAGGGTTGTCCATAACAAGGCATGGTCGACCAGATCAAATGCGCTTGAAAGATCTGCAAAGCACAAAAATAGTGATCCCGGCTTGGCCTTGGTATACTTCCCTATTAAAAGGTTCAGGTTAATACATTGTTCGATCGTACCAAGGCCCTTTCTAAAGCCATATTGGGATGGGGCAAGAATGTTATTGTCTAAGGCCCAATCTTCCAGGCGTGCTAACAGGACCCTACTCAAGATTTTTAGTGAGGAATCCAAAAGGGAGATAGGGCGGTAGTTCTTAGCCTCTCCTCTATCCCCCTTTTTATAGATTGGAATAATAATGGATTCACTCCACGTAGAAGGGGTCCTGTTATTCATAGCAGCATTAAAGGCTATGGTCAATAATGGGCTCCAGAGGGCTGGATCATATTTGTATAGGTCGATCGGTACCCCGTCTGGGCCAGGGGCTTTTCCCCCTTTACTATTCCTTATAGCCAGATCCACCTCATGAGTCGTTATTATCGGGGATTCAACTGGGGTAATACAGGTGATGTTATCATTGGCTAGGGACTCTCCAGTTGGATCGAAGATCCCTGAGAAATGGGCCACCCATCCATCTTCGTTAACTTGGGCAGTGAGAACAGGGAATTCCTCTTTTTGCAGGAATGGGCTATTGATGGTGCTCCAAAATAGTTTACTGTCCCGGAGGGCTGCGGCTTTGCTCAGATCTTCCCAGGCTATTTCTCTAAGTTCTTGTTTCCTGGTTTTGAGCGTATTTTTATAATCGGCCCTCAGGGATTTAACCACATCCCTGTCTCTCGGGGTAGTTGAGAGGGCAAGTTTGAGGGATTTTAGTGCCTTTGTACATGCTTGGTTGAACCAGCCCTGTGTGGCCTGTCCGGTTTTAGCCTTCTTTGAGGTGAGTGTTTGCTTAATTATGATACCCAGATTCTCAAAGTTATTTATTGATTGTGCTGGTGGGGCTTCCGTATCAAGACAACTGAGTATCATATTTAGGCCAGCTTTGACCACCCTGCGATGTAAATCCTCTGCTTTTTCCCCACTCCACTTTATGCGAGTCCCGTTAGGTCTGCATGGGGTAATGTCATCGACAACCCTACCAGAGAATACATCCCTATGGAGCTCACAGTATAAGACCATGGTAAGTGCATTGTGGTCACTCAGGTCGTGATCTAAGATCTGGGGAACCGAACAATGGGGAGCTACCCGGTTGGAGATGATCAGGAAATCAATAATGGAGGTGGTGTTTCTCCCCGTAAAGGTAGGCGCCAGATTGCCCTCCTTATCAGGTGCATGGTGATGGATTGATATATCAATTTTTAACATCAAATTGTTAAGGGAAGTGCCATACGGAGAGTGTAAAAAGTGGAGTAAATTTTCCCCATTTTCCCCATCATAACCACAGGTAGTTGAATATGAGAGAGGACAAGTTCTAATATTAAAATCTCCTCCCCAAACAATATCATAAGATACAGTTGTTTTACAAAGAATTGAATCCAGAGCTGATTCTAGTTCGTCTACTACAGTGGTGCTGGAGGGGTCAAACGTGTTATTATAGTGATTAATCAACAATAGATTTCGGTCCTTGCCTACCAACATTTCCAAAATTTGCGAATGGGACCCCACAATATGACTTTTTCTTACTCGTAAAGGTAGATGTACAGAGAGTAAAATCAACAATCCCCCTTTGGCCCTCCCCATTGCAGATTCCACCGCATTACAGTTATAAGAAACAAAACCATCAAAGGCAATATCTTCCACTGACCACGTTTCCTGCAGACATAGAATATCATGAACCACAATATGTTCCCTCCAACTCAGTACTGAAGCCTTTTGCCGCCACCCAGCAATGTTCCAGCTCATCAATGAATAACCCTTAACCCTTTGGTCCATAACTGTATTAATGTGGATAGTTGAGACAGAGGGTGTGGTACGGGTCGTATCTAGCGGGATCAGATCCGGTACAGTGGGGGTAGCTGGGGCAGGGGTGATGGAAGTGATTTCGGAACATTGTATGGTAGGGGTTATAACGGGTGTAGTCTGGGCCAGATTAGTGGGGATAGCTTCGTTAGAGGTGGTTAAATGGGCCATGGAGGGAACATCAGGTTTAGCCTGATTGTTGGTCGGCTTCAGAAAGCAAGAGACAGGGTGTAGTCAGTCTACTCCCTCTAGGCCATCTAGGCAACCATAGCGGTTATGATCCATAAAGGGGTGGAATTGGGGTGCGTATTGGGGTTGTCTAGGTGGTCTAGCATCATATGCTCGTTGTCTGCCCCTCCGTTCCACAACGGACCAATCCCCTCTTCTTTGTTGGGGGCGAAAGTTGGTTGGTGGGAAAAAATAGGAAACGGGAAGGGTCTGGATTGTTGAGTCGAAAGACCTGTTGAAACCTGCACATATATGGGATACTGTGCGAGGGTCTCTAAAACTGACGGCTAGGCAGTCCCCATTGATGTTTTTAGGGGTCTTGCCTATCCAGGGGACTCTCCTTACCATAATTATTTCATTGTGCAGGTGGCCCGGGAGAGGTCTATTCCAGTTTAGCCATTTTATTACTTTGCTCTTCAGGGAGCTAAAGGTTTCTGATTCCCCTGTTTCTAGTGGTGGTACTCCGGCTAAGATGACAGTAAACCGGTTAGCCTCCGGTGGTAAATCGGGCCGCCTGAGTCTAGGGGTATTGAGTGCCTCACTTGGTGCTCCCTGGGTCCCCCCGGCCATATGGTCTGGTGGGTTAATTTGGCTTGGTTGTTGACTCGCCCCATTGTCAGTTGTTGAATTATTGGACTGAGGTTGGATAAGGGGTGGTATACAGGTATTAGGTGGGGGGATATTAGGTTGATTCAAAACTGGATTGGGGGGAGCGGGAGTAGCAAGGGTTATGGTAGTCGTTGGAATGTGTTGGTTCTGAAGGTTACCAAGGGTGGCTAAAATGGAGGCAGATGTTTTCTCTACATTTGATATTCTGGAGCAAAGCCTATCCAGTTTAGCCTCTAATGGGGATATGATTGACTTAAGTAGTGCCACGGCCCATTCCATGGATATTTCTCCATTCGGAAGTTGAGCATCACGAGGGGTAAATGTGGTCTGGGGTGGTGGTTCCTCCCGTACCTTAGCAGTTTTAGCAGCCCTTCCTGATTTAACTTCTTTTTTGTTGTACACTCTTTTCCGTTTCCTCACGGCACCCTCTCTTTCCCCACGACTCTTGGACTCGATAGTACTCACATCAGGGTGGGAAAGAATGGGGACATTTTCACTTATGGGTACACAGGTAGGGTCAGCAACGATGTCAGTTAATATAACCGGGGTGGCTAGGTGGCTAGGGTCTTCTGTGGGCGGGGATATTGTATCCGCAATAGCAGACTGATCGCTATCTCTAATGGGCGTTTTGGCGCTAGCAAGGGGTCCTATGGATGATCGTTTAAGGGAAATAAGTTCAGTAGATAAACGCTTTTCCAATATGACTATCTCCTTGTCTATAATGTTATTAGCCCTAATGAGAAATTTCTCCATACCTCCAGCGGTTGACAGGCTGCCAGTTAAGGAGGATTTAATCCTATTGTCTCTGCCAGCCATGGTCCTTAGAGATGGGGACGCACACAGGTTAGAGGGGTGGCCCGGTCCGGTCACTCCGGGTCACGAACGGCCACAAACGGTCCCGCCCTTGTCCCGGGCTTCTCCCGGCGCCCTCCCGCGCGCTCCCGCGCAGCGGGTATGTCCGCTCCTCTTTATGGGTAGCCTAGGGTTACCAAGGGGGCGGGGCCGGCAGGGAGAGGAGCCCAGCTGGAAACGGGCGCGCGGGGACTCCTGGTCCGTGGAGTCCACCCGCTGTTTCCTCGCAGCCCTGCCGGTCACCAGCTGATTCCCCTTACTTGCAAGCAAACAGCCGCTGACACCGCGAAGCGGGACCCGCGCAGCGGGTCCGGCGAGCAGCAGCGGGTCAGCAGGCTGATTCAGGCGAGGTGTAGCTCCAAACGGCGAATCAGGGCCGTCAACAATACCGGCGTCCTGTCGCTTGTTTCTGCTTTGTTCCCCGTCGTGGTTCTCATTGGCCTAATATATACCCTGGCCAGTTTTGGAATGACGCAAATTGTGCGGGAACCTACACATCAGGCACGACATATTCTGGATGGCGTTATTACTAACAGTGCCCATATTGAAGTGATCTGCGCGCTGCCCTTACTTTGGTCAGATCACTCTGTCAATTTTATCATTAACATTTCCAATAATAAAGTGTGCCATAGGAAGCGACCCCCTCTGAGCAAGGTGCATTCTTGGAAGAAAGTATCTCAACAAGAACTAACTACGGCCTTGAAAGAGAATCTAACCTGTAGTGCAGATCCCAATCAGGCTGCCACGGATTTTAAGAACTGGATAACCCAGGCAATTAATGCGCTGGCACCGGAAGTTACAAAGACGGCCAAGAAAAGACTGGTATCCTCTCCTTGGTATTCAGCAGAGTTAAAAACAATAAAAAAATAAAATGCATACTCAAGGAACGCATTTGGCGATTCTCATATAGCTTAGCGCATAAGATCGAATACGGCTCTGCATTAAAAGAATACAAGGGAGCAATAATAATATCATATCAATCAGCCTACTTCACATCTAAAATTCTAGAAGCCACAAACTCCCCCAAAGAACTGCCAAAACAGTTACAGCGCTGTCCAGCCGTCCGAGAGACACTGTCTTTGCATCTGACCAAGCCTCCGTGGATAACCTTGCGGTTTTCTTCCAGGCTAACGTCACAATGCTTTATGAGGAGCTTCTGAATTCAGTGGAGGCTAACAGTACGAACCTTTTACAGACATAGGAAAAACACCCCTGCCACGGTAGTCTTACACAATTCACCAGTTTGGATGAAAAGCACGTGGTGGACATACTTTCACTAACCAAGAAAGGATTCTCACTTGACCCTTGCCCCCCATACATTCTACATTTAGCCACAGATGAGGTTGGCGCATCGTTGACCCCTCTGCATAATCTAGCCATTGGAACAGGGATCTTCCCAGCAGGATGGAAAATGGCCTGTATAAGGCCTATTTAAAAAAAAACTTCACTTGAACCTTTGGAGACTAAAAACTATCGCCCCATCTCCTGTTTACCTCTACCATCTAAGGTCCTAGAGAAAGCCATTAACGTGGAACTGACTACCTATCTTGAAGAGAATAACATCCTTGATTCCACCCAGCATGGGTCCAGAGCCCGGCATTCCACTGAATCAGCTCTGATCATGGCTACAGAGGAGATTAGAAGGGTGTTGGATGAGGGTGGTATGACGGCCCTGATATTGCTAGACCTCACGGCAGCGTTTGACACTGTAAACCATACAGTGTTAAAAAATAGGCTGCAGTCCGTGGGAGTCAGTGGCAAGGCCCTGACCCTTCTTTCTTCTTTTCTCAAATCCAAAGAACAAATAATATACTGGGAAGGTCTGAGATCGGAACAGTTCATCCTCCCGGGTTGAGTCCCCCAGGGCTCGGCACTTTCACCCACCCTGTTCAACATCTATGTAACACCATTGGCAAGGCTAATTAAAAGTCACGGTATAGCGCTTGTGTCTTACACTGACGACACACAACTGGTGGCGTCAGTCACTCAAAATGACAGTATGTCAGCTAAACAGTTTAGTGATCGTCTTTCTTCTGTGATGTCATGGATGAATGCTAACTTTTGTAAACTTTTTTTTAATGATTTATTAATTAGGATTTCAAAAGGAACAACATACAGCGTATATCCTTGGGTCATATGCATATCACGACCAATACACATCTGTATAAATCATTAGGATGTAAACGCTCCAGCAATATATCTCCATGTATGGTCAATCCATTACAATAAATGAGAAACAACCCAACTCCCCCCACCCTCCCACCTCCCCTAACCCATCCACCAGGCAATACAAATATCGCAGAGCCCTCTCACCGAGACAACTCTGTTACGACATGTGCTACATGACCGCTAGTTCTTACATTGAGTATCAGCGTAATCATTATAATACAACATTCGGGAGAGGTGTGGTGCAGCGGCCAGGGCAGCTGACTTTGGAGCACAGGGTTCACGGTTCAATCCCTGGCTCCGGCGGCAGCTCAGCTCAGCACCATGTGACTCTGGTCAATAGCTCACTTAATTTCCACGACGGCCCCCAGCGCCTTGAGACCGGTAAGGGTGAGTAGTTTGCACTATACAACTACAAACAAAATATTTACATTACCCTGCAGAATTTGTCCAGACTGTGACAGATCAAAGATAAGGACTGCAGCGGCACTATGAATGGGGACGCGCCTCCCCAAATATATCAGGATGCGCTACCATATATGCTGTCATGGGGCTCCAGAAGTCTTTAGGGCGGGAAGCCTCAGACAGCTCTTCTCCATATGCCTGCAGCTGGTCTCTACAATAGGCTAGATCAGTAAGCTACAATTTTATAGTTGGAGCAGACCGTGAATCCCATCTCTTCGCTACCACCCGCTTTGCCATCAGCGTGGAGATCGCTACGAGGCGCCGGCTAGCAGGCTTCAAGCGGCTTATATATCCCAGTAAACATATCTCAGGTGAACAATCAGCCAGTTCTAGCACCACTTCCGACAGTATGCAAGCCACCTCCGTCCAGAACGCTAATACTTTCTCACACAGCCAGGCCACGTGAAAGAAATCCGCATCAACCACCCCACATCGCACACACCTTGCTGATTCTCTTAGACCATACCTATGAAGTTGGAGAGGCGAATAATATATTTGGTGCAGGAACTTAAATTGAATAATTCTGAGATTACAATTGGCCGTCAGTCGACCAGTGAGTTGACAACACGCCAACCATACCTCCATCGAGATCGGATTGCCTATCGCGGTTTGGCAGCGTTGACATGATTGATGGTCCTCAAACTCTTGTTCCCTGTGGGAGGCAGAGTAGAGTCTAGTAATAAGTCCCTTACGGCTCCCCCCCGCCAGCCTTACCTGTAATACCCTAAGAGCCGTAGGCTCCTCCGGAAAGTTCGGGTATACATCTAGGACGGCCTGCCGATCACGGACATACATGAATCTAAACAAAGGATCGAATAACGTCATTTTGGACTGCAAAAAGAGTTTTGAAACGACCCCCTTCATACAGGTCGCCCAAGCGTACTATACCGGCAGCCGAAAGCTCCTTCAAGGCTCCCTAGCAGACGAAATACTTGGATGCGAAGCTATGGGCAGGAGGGGGCATACAAATACGGAAGCTGAGCTCTAGCTGCCAGAGTCTTCCACGCCCAGGACGTACACAATGAGGGGTTGATTTCCTGCCTAGGCCCGCCAGAGCCACCCGATAAAACCATAGCTTGCACAGGAATGGGAAGTACAGAGTCTGCCTCAATAGCTACGTGCGGCGGAAAGCGTTGCGGAAAATGCCAATAATGAGCAAAATGCGCTTGAGCGCAAAGGTAATATAGGCGAAGATCCGTAGCCTCAAAACCACCCCGATCAAAGGGCTGCACAAGAAGATCCCTTTGACAACGTGATTGCTTACCCCCCCAAACAAATGTAAGTAGAGCCGACTGCAACGTTTGGAAAAAGGCCAGATTTAATTTAATTGGAACATTATTAAAGAAGTACAGCATCTTGGGCAGAAACACCATTTTAAGACAGCAATCCTATCCGCCAGTGACAGGGGGAGACGGGCCCACCTTTCTGTCTGCTCCGTTATGCGCGTAACAGCACACCCATAATTGTCTGCTTTCACCACAGCTGGCTCTCTATGGATCATCACCCCCAGGTACTTCACTGGCTCTGAAGTCCACGACAGTGGGAAGTCCAGTTCAACCTCCTTCATGCGTTCAGTTATTGGAAAGACCACATTCTTGGACCAATTGATGCCCAAACCAGAAAACCTCTCAAACTGGTCATACTCCCTCAGTAGCGGGGAAAGATAGATTGATGGCTCCCGGACATAGAGTAGCATGTCATCCGCATACAGAGAGACTATTAATGGGCGTTGTCTAAATCGTAAAGCCGTGGCTGAATGCTTTTGGAAAAGCTTGCACACCAGGGGTTCTAATATCAAGGAGAAGAGAATGGGAGACAGGGAGCAACCCTGTTGAGTGCCCCTTTCTATAGAGAATAGGGACGATACCCAGTCATTGACACGCACTCTGGCGACAGGCCCGCTACAGAGAACTCAAATCCATTGGAGAAAGAAGGGAGGGAACCCCATTCTGCCCAGTACTCTGAACATATAGGACCAATGCACGGAGTCAAAGGCCTTTGCTGCGTCAAGTAACACAGCAACAGCTTGAAAGTCAGGTTCGAAATAATGCAGTGTGTAAAACAGTGTACGCAGATCATGCATGGTGGATCTCTCCATCACGAAGCCCGACTGATCTGGCAAAACCAGCAGGGGTACCAGAGGTTGAAGTCTAGTGGCTATCAGTTTTGCCAATATTTTGGTATCAAGATTAATGATGGCGAGCGGTCTGTACGATCCGCACTGATTAGGGGGCTTGTCAGGCTTCAATAATGTGACCAGTAAGGCCTCGCGGAGCGATAGAGGCAGAGACCCGTTGTCGTACGCCTCAGCATAGACCTCCAACAGCCGTGGAGCTAAGATTGTAGCGAATGTCTAAAATTCACTGGGCAACCCGCGGGGCCTAGCAGCCTTACACGTAGGTAAAGCCATTATAGCCTCCCTCACATCATCCTCCCCGAATGGTTGTACTAAATATTCACGATGTGCATTGGACAACCAGCCCAGCGCCACATCATCACTCATGTGTTTCCTCATCCGAAGGAGGCCAGGAGACAGACCGACCCTCTCACCGTGTCCGGCACAGTTGTCCGGGAGTGCTGGGGGCGCCACACGTCTCCACTCCCTGCTGCAGGCCTCCACCTGACTCTGTCCACACAGTCCAGGGGCGCCGCTACACGTCACTGAGAGACCGGGAGGGCCCAGGGCACACCTACCGCATCAGCCACCATTTTCCTGCAGTCACTGCCACCTTCGCTGCGTCCTCCTGCACATCGGGGGCCGCACTCACCACCACCAGGACAGGAAAGCTACAGGCACGCCTCCCGCATCCGCCACCGCAGGCTCGCAGCTACGCCAGGATCCAGTGAGGCCGCGCTCGATCCCACGGAGGCCGGGAAGGCTCCAGGCTCGCCTCCCAGCCGATATTCAATTGCCAGCAGTTAGCACCATAGGATCAGCACCCTCCGATACCAAGAGGGGGCCGCGCAGGCACACGCAGGTCCCCCGCAGCTTCTTCTCACAGCGGCCCACTAGCGTCCAACGGCCACCACAGGCAGAACAGCAACCACAAATCACTGCAAAAAGCGGATGGCTGGCGCCGCAAATTATCTCAAACAGCACAGGAGCCAGTCAGGATGGCACACCAGGCATTCAGGGACCCCAGGAGCACAGGATGTAGCGGATATTGGTCGGATATATTCTCGGTCATGCAGAGCCTCACAGCAGTGCGGCCATCTTGCTATTAGCCCTCTAGCGCCCCCCCCAACTTTTTAAAACTTAACACCGAAAAAACGAGATTCTGGAATTTGACAAGAAACCTTCAATCTGGAGCCAGTGTTGGTGGCTCCCTGAAGCTGGCACTTGCCTGTCGCCAGTGGCTAAGGCCTGAAACCTCGGTTTTCACATTGATAAATATCTTACTGGTGCTTCCCAAATAAACCAAGTGGTCTCTGCCTGTTTTTTTACACTCAAGATACTGCGTAAAATTCTTCCATTCATCCAATTTTCCCTTAGGAAAACGGTGGTTGGCGTCCTTATCATATCAAGGATAGATTACTGTAATGCCCTTTATTTGGGTGCTGGAGTGAAACAGCTGAATAAGCTTCAGTCACTTCAAAATGCTGCAGCTCGACTTTTGTATGGTCTACCCAAGCATCACTCCACCTCGGCCAGCATTAAACAACTACACTGGCTCCCGGTGAGACGACGGGTGGAGTTCAAAGCCCTATGCCTAGTGCATAAAGCCCTCTATGGAGGCGGGGGGGAAGATGTAAAATTACTATTCCCCTGATGCATTCCATCACGTTGCCTAAGGTCTTTAGACACCGGGCTGGTTCTTCCTCCCAAGACGAAAAGGGTCAGTTGGGGAGGAAAACGTTTTTCATTCTTGGCCGCCAAATTATGGAACTCCCTCCCCATCTCGCTCCGAGTACAGCCCTCACGTACCATCTTCAGGAAAGCTATTAAAACCAGGCTCTTTAGACAATGCTAATGAACCACCATATATGGTTCCAGCGGTTCACTTTGTCGTCTTCCCTGGTGGATCCAGACTTCAGAGCCCGATGAGAACCGGACTTCCAGACCTCTTCGAACTCTACCTACATCTGCAGCACAGCTGAGATCCGTGGGTGCGACGAGACACTTGGGACCGGCCATCTTGGAGAAACTGCACTTCGCTTCCAGCACGACTTCAGAGGCATCCTCGACGAACTGCTTTGGGGATTGAGAAGCCCCAGCCCCGAGCAGCTCCTGCACAGAAGATCAGCCCTCCAGTATCCACGAGATCTGCGTGGGGCCCTTTTGCTTGATTGCTGCTCGACGCGTTGTCTGGTCGCTTGCCGGCTGGCTAGTGGCCTCCTAGATGATGATCCTTGAAATCCACCCCGCTGGTCTGGTTGCTCCAGACTGGCCCTTGCTTCCCTGCAAAGGAGAAGCACCCCGGACCCTCCTGGTCCGCACCAGACGCCTTTCCCACTCACCGCATGGGTTGCCTTTGCCAAGGCCTGTTGACGCCGAATCCGGAACCAACACCGCCGACAGTGAGAGCCTGCGTGGGACAGCTCGTGCCTCCATCCTGGTCGTCGAAGACACCACCTAGTCCACGTGGCTGCAGAGTCAAGCGTCCACTCTTCACCTCATCGCGTAACAGCATCTGTTTCCTTCCTGGTTCCACTCCAGTCACTGGCTAGTGACTTTGAACATTGTCCCCTCTGCTTTCAGGTCCTCATCTTCCTTGATCCACCCTTGGATCACTCCGGACAGCTTCCTCCTGGTCGCCTGCAGCATCTTTCTTCAAGGCTCCATAGACTTCAACGTGGAAACCCGACACACTTTGACACCTATGCACCCGCAGCCCGTGGGTGAGGTAACAAGAGCATTTTGGTGCTCAAAGGTAGATTAGCTCTCCTAGTGTCCAGATTTCCAGTCGTTTTGGTCCTAACTAGTCAGAACTGTCCGTACTCACCTTTTTCGTAAAGTGTACTGTCCATTGACTTTGTTACGCATCTCGCGTGTGAGTTCACACTCTGCACACGCATCCCGTGGGCCTCCTGCTACTTACCTAAGGTTAGGGTAGTGTAGTCCCAGTAATCCTACAGCCTCTGGACAGCTCCATTCCTTCTATCGATTTCTTTATACCACTTGTTTAGTATATGGTTTGACGTGCAACTTAAACGTATTTTTCCTAAGAGACTTGTCATGTGCTTAGCCCTCTGACCTCATAAAGAGTTCAGAGGTGTTTGTTATTAATAAATATATTGTTTACTTTCATAACAACCTGTGTGGTGTCCTTTCATCTGGTATTCAAGGGGTTATATGTGGTAAAACAGCTGGCTTCACATGCCAAAAGAGTTTAGCCTAAGACTGCTTTGTCCATGCTACCATTAGGATAGCTGGTCTATAAGGTTGACTTACAACCAATCACCGTAAGGGTTGTTTGGACTGATACAAGGTGATCACTAGAACTAGTGAGCATCATATATCAGGCCAACTTCTCACAACCTGCACTACTCTCCCCTTGACAGACGGAAGGAATGCCTTCAGTGCAAGTCGGATCGCCTGCAGCTCCAGAAGGTTGATATGGAGCTTGGACTCCGCCGGAGACCAGAGGCTTCTGATCTCCGCCTCTCCCATGTGGTCGCCCCATCCAGGGAGGTACTTATCCGTCACCACTGTAAACTCTGGTTCGGGAAAGGGAGAGGGATCTGCCGTCAACCTAATGCCGGTTTGTGAGCCACCACTGCAACTGTCGTCCAGTGCCCTCCGAGATCTGGATGTGATTGGACAGGTTCCCCTGATGCTGCGCCCACTGGAACTTCAGGTCCCACTGCAGAGCCCACATATAACATCTGGCATGATCGATCAGCAGGATGCAGGAGGCCATGAGGCCCAGCAGCCTCAGGGTCAAGGGCTAAAAGATCAAAAATCAGAGCCCGAATACCCCGGACTCGCTGTTCGGGAGGATAGACCCGAAACTGCGCCGTGTCCAGAACCGCTCTGATGAAGAGGAGCTTCTGAGAGGGAATCAGGTGCCACTTCGACACATTTATGGAGAACCCCAGCAGGTCGGCCATAGTCTGGACATAGGACACGACCTTCTGGAGCGAGCCCACCTTCAACAACTAGTCGTCGAGATAGGGGAAGACTGAAACCCCTGATCTGTGCAGATGAGCTGCGACCACCGCCATCACTTTCATGAACACCCGAGGGGCGCTGGTGAGACCAAACGGGTGAACTGAAAGTGTTTGTGGCCTACCGTGAATCGCAGGTAACGCAGGTAGGCCCGCAGGACTGGGATGTGGAAGTAAGCATCCTGCAAGTCCAACGCTACCATCCAGTCTTGTGGATCGAGAGCAGACAAGACCTGAGCCAAAGTGAGCATCTTGAACTTCTCTTTACGGAGGAAGCCTTTGACGTTCCAGAGGTCCAAGACAGGACGCAGGCCCTTGTCCTTCTTTGGCACCAGAAAGTAGTGGGAATAACAACCACAACCTATTTCTGGTGTCAGAACGCGCTGGATGGCCCACTTGGCCAAGAGGATCGCAACGTTCTGCTGAAGAAGCACCAAGTGATCCCCCGACATGCAGTGGTACTGAGGTGGCATGGCTGGAGGAGTAGTCTCGAAGGGGCGGGAGTAATCTCGAAGGGGCGGGAGTAGCTCCTCTGGACTATCTCTAAAAAACACCTGTCCGATGTGATGGTGTGCCAGTGGGGGAGGTGATGGCGAAGCCTGCCACCCACTGGCGTTGGATGGGCCTGAAATTTCGGACAAGGAAGGTTTGGAGGCAGTGGTGGCAGACTGACCCGCCCACTTGCCCCGTAACCCACTTCGGCGGACCCCCAGTCTGCGGCTGCGCTGAGACTGTTACTGTGCAGGACGGGGGCTCTGAAAGGAACGCATTTGGGCCCCTCGACCCTGACCTCGAAAGCAGCGAAAGGCAGACCCCAAGGGAGTGCGCGTGGTGGCAAGTCCCAAGGACAGGGCCATAGCCCGGGAGTCTTTAAAGCGTTCCAATGTGCTATCCACTTTGTCACCAAAGGGGCGTGTGCCATGAAAGGGCATGTCCAACAAAGTGTTCTGAACATCCCCTGAGAAGCCAGTTGTTCTGAGCCAGGCGTAACGGCGGAGCGCCACTGTCGTGGAAATTGCTCTTCCGAGGGAGTCAGAGGTGTCAAGGCCACAAAGGATAGTGAATTTCGCAGCATCTCTCCCCTCTGTAATTGCGTGGGAGAGCCCCACCCGAGCTTCCACCGGACACTGAGGCAGCACCTGTGCCACTGTGTCCCACACAGAGTGGGAATAGCGGCCCAAAAGGCATGCAGTATTCACCGCCGGCAATCCTGAACTGGCAGACGTGAAAATCTTTTTCATAAACGGCTCAAGGTTTTTGGATTCCTTGTCCGGAGGTGCGGGAGGGAATGTGCTTGGAGTGGCAGAGGCCTTGACAACCAGACACTAGGGTGTTGTGTGAGGAAACTGGGGTCACCCGGGGCAGGGTGATGGCATTGTGCCACACTCCTATTCACAGGAATACCTGTGTTAGGCTTGGTCCATGTGCTCAACAGAATCTCTGTAAGTGTGTCATTTAAGGGCAGTAGCAGCTCCGCCGAGGAGGTCGCCGGCTGCAGCACATCAGTCAGGAGATTGGTCCTGATAGGCACCATAGGGAGCTCGAGGTTAAGAGCCTCAGCCACCCTACGCAACACCACAGAAAAAGACCCAACGTCCCCCGTAGCTACGGAAGAAGGGCACAATGTACCAGGGTGCAAAGAAAAATTCAGATTGCCTGGACCCTCCCATCACCATCCCATTCCAGTTCATCCTCACTGAGCTGCGAGAGGGTCCTAAGACCCCTCCCAGTACTCCCCTTCATCCAATGGCTGTTAAGAGGCTGGTAAGGACGAGGGGCCCGGGGAAAAGGAATAAACACCCCCCCTGGAATAAGAATCAGAGGATAATAGATCAATCCAGGCTCGAAGTAGTCCAGCCCTGGAGGCAACAGCATTGTGTCTAGCCTCATAGGCGGTGCCGAGGCCGGAGCCAACGGCGCCGCAGGGTAACTTGCCGGCGTAGCCGGGGCCAAAGGCGGCGGCACGAGACAGAGCCACCCAACAGGTCCACAGGGCCTGAAGGAGCTCCAGAGGGACTCAATGGGGCAAATAAATGGCCCATGGCTGACAGAAATGCCTGTATTTCTTCCGGAGTCGCGTACAGCCCCGGGAAAGGCGGGTAGGCCGCAGGCAACAACTGAGGCTCCCCAGGAGCTGCGAGGGAGTGACCACCCACCGCCTCCATAGTGTCCCGCGTCCGGCGAGGGGTAGACGAAGAGCGACGCAGCTTCTTTGACTTTACATGGCGCTTGGACTTACCTGCCGATTCTGACGAACAATGGTGTCGGCTCCACGACCAATCCCTCGACCTCCCATGGGAGTGGGACCCTGAGTGGCGTGGGACTGAGTGCCGGGCCTCCAACAACTTTTGAGAACGCTCCCGCAAAGCCTTCGGCGCCATGGTTCGACAATCAGAGCATGTCTCGGGGTCATGGGTGTGACCCAAGCAAAAGAGACACACGTTGTGCGGGTCCGCCACCGAAATGTTCAGACGGCAGTCCCTAAAGGGCTTAAACCGGGGCATCCCTACTGCACCAGAAGTTGATTACTCGACAAAACAAGAGAAAGAAGTCTCAGAAACCAAGTCAAAAATATTAACTAGCGAAACCGCTCTCTCTCGGATCTGCGCTTGCTGGTGCGGAAAAAGAAAGAACTGACGTCAGCGCGCGTGGACGCGTCTAAGTAGCTCTAACGAAGTCATCTTGGTTACTACAACACCAGCGACGTACGCGGAGCCGCACGACGATGCCTACAGATGCGCAGGGGTACTGCCAACAAAAACTTTCTGGAGCCAGTCTGACGCCTGGGGAAATTCTAAGGTAAGGAATCTATCACTAACGGGTCTCTTTCAGATGTTAAATTTTGCAGATGTGGCTTGAACTTCTAGACTGTCCGATGAAGGATCAAATATAAAAAAAAAGGACTTTGGGTCAGAAGGTGAAGGCCTTTGCTATTGTGACCTAGTTTTAGGACACCCCCGCGCCGCACGGCCACCAGCTGCTGCGTGTGCACCCCCTTCCTTTGTGCCTCGCTGCCCGACTGCCGGCTCGTGACCACGCCCCCTCCTTCGAGCGGCGTGGTCCGTGACCAGCGCTCCTCTCCCTGTGCCCCTGGTGTTGTTTTTACTGTGTGGTAACTGTAATTGTGGAATTGTAATTGTATCTGTCATAACTGTTGTATTCCGCCGTATTGCCTGTTTTTTCCCGCCTGTTGCCGCCCTCCGTCTTCCCTCCCCGCTTCCCGCCACCACCGCTGACCCCGCCCCTTTTTTCCTTCTGTTCCCTCCCCGCTCCCGCCTCCCAGCTGCTCCGCCCACCCGCGCACTTGGCCATATATGGCGACCGTGCGTCGCAGGTGAGTGTGACCTAGTTTTAGGACAGCCCCGCGCCGCACGGCCACCAGCTGCTGCGTGTGCACCCCCTTCCTTTGTGCCTCGCTGCCCGACTGCCGGCTCGTGACCACGCCCCCTCCTTCGAGCGGCGTGGTCCGTGACCAGCGCTCCTCTCCCTGTGCCCCTGGTGTTGTTTTTACTGTGTGGTAACTGTAATTGTGGAATTGTAATTGTATCTGTCATAACTGTTGTATTCCGCCGTATTGCCCGTTTTTTCCCGCCTGTTGCCGCCCTCCGTCTTCCCTCCCCGCTCCCCGCTTCCCGCCACCACCGCTGACCACGCCCCTTTTTTCCTTCTGTTCCCTCCCCGCTCCCGCCTTCCAGCTGCTCCGCCCACCCGCGCACTTCGCCATATATGGCGACCGTGCGAACGCGCAGCGGTCACGCGCAGCGGGTGCGCCGAAGGCGCGCAAAAGGTAAGCCCGTCTACGCCCGTCCGCGCCTGGACCGCGCCCAGTGCCAGGACCCCTGGCCCTCGAGGACCCCGACCGACCCGCCTGACGTACACCGCCGCCACCCTCATCGCACTCAACACCGGCCGAGTCCCGGGATGCTGCAGAGCCACCCCACGACGCGTCCACGGACCCTTCAGCTGCAACACCTGCAAGTTCACCTGCATCCGGACCTGCCCGACACCAGCACCTGCCAAGCCGAACACCAACAGCAACCACCTCAAGTGCATCCTGCTCAACACCCGCTCCGTCCACAGACACGCCATCGAACTCTGGAACCTCCTAGACGCCACAGCCCCTGACGTTGCCTTCATCACGGAGACCTGGATGAACGCCTCCTCAGCGCCCGACATCGCCATCGCCATCCCAGAAGGCTACAAGATCACCCGGAGGGACCGCAACGCCAACCAGGTGGGAGGAGGTATCGCCATCATCCACAAGAACACCATCCGCATCACGACCAGCACCGACAACAACCCACCCTCCGCCGAACACCTGCATTTCCAGATTCACACCGACCCGAAGACCACCCTCAGAGGCACCCTGATCTACCGACCTCCGGGACCACGCACTCAATTCAGCGAGGACATCGCCGACTTCGTCAGCCCGCACGCCCTCCCCTCCGCTGACTACATCCTCCTGGGGGACTTCAACTTCCACCTGGAGAACAACAACGACTGCAACACCAGCACCCTGCTCGACAACCTCGCCAACCTTGGACTCAAGCAGATGGTGTCCACCCCCACCCACCTCGCCGGACACACACTCGACGCCATCTTCTCATCCAGCAAAGACATCGCCTTCAGCCACGCCACAGAACTCCACTGGACGGACCACAGATGCATCCACTTCACCTTCAGAAGAACGACGATCCACCACCACCAGCAACAGGCTGCCCGAAGAAGCTGGAACAAGATCACAGCCGACCAGCTCGCCGCTTCCCTGAGCCAGCACCCTCCGGCCAGCTCAGCGAACCCCAGCCAGGCCGCCGACAACCTCTCGAAGTGGATCAGCAAATGCGCAGACGAACTCGCCCCTCTGAGGATCCCGCCCAGCAGACCCGGCAATAAGAGAGCCCCATGGTTCACCGACGAACTCAAGAGCTCCAAGAAGAACTGCCGAGCCATCGAGAAAGCCTGGAGAAAGGAACCCACGCCGGACAACAGGACCACCCTCAAGCTCGCCACCCGGAAACACCACCAATTGATCCGCACCGCCAAGAAAACTGAATTCAAGAACCGACTGGACAACAACGCACACAACTGCAAGGAACTCTTCAACATCGTGAAAGAGCTCTCCAACCCCAACGCCGTAAACAACGACATCACCCCCTCGCAAGACCTCTGCAACTCCCTCGCCTCCTACTTCCACAACAAGATCGCGGACATACACAACAGCTTCAGCACTCAACCGACGCACGCCACGACCGCAGCAACGCCACCCACCTCCACCCTCCGCGCCTGGACCCCGGTCAACACCGAAGACACCGTCCACATGATGAACTCCGTCCACTCCGGATCTCCGACCGACCCCTGCCCTCACCACGTCTTCAACAAAGCCGACGCTGTCATCGCACCCCACCTGCGGGACATCATCAACACCTCATTCGACACCGCCACCTTCCCCGAGAGCTGGAAGCACGCCGAACTCAGCGCTCTACTCAAGAAACCTACAGCAGACCCCACCGAACTCAAGAATTACCGCCCCATCTCTCTACTCCCGTTTCCAGCCAAAGTCATCGAAAAGACCGTCAACAAACAGCTGGCCGCCTTCCTCGAGACAAATGGATCCCTCGACCCATCGCAGTCCGGATTCCGTGCCAACCACAGCACCGAGACCGCCCTCATCGCCGCCACTGACGACATCCGAGCCCTGATGGACAACGGAGAAACAGCGGCCCTCATCCTCCTAGACCTCTCCGCGGCTTTCGACACGGTCTGCCACCGCACCCTAGTGCAGCGCCTCAGCAACGTCGGAATCCAGGAGAAGGCACTGGAATGGACCGTCTCCTTCCTCGACGGAAGAACACAAAGAGTCCGCCTACCACCGTACAAGTCAGAGGACACCGAAGTCATCTGCGGCGTCCCTCAAGGATCCTCGCTGAGCCCTACTCTCTTCAACGTCTACATGAGCCCCCTCGCGGCCATCGCACGCCAACCCAACCTCAACATAATCTCCTACGCCGACGACACCCAGCTGATCCTCTCCCTGACCAACGACCCCGCCGCCGCCAGAGCCAACCTGCACGAAGGGATGAAAGAGGTAGCCGAGTGGATGACGACGAGCCGCCTGAAACTGAACTCAGATAAGACGGAGGTCCTCATCCTGGGCTCCTCGCCCTCCGCCTGGGACGACTCCTGGTGGCCTCCCGCCCTGGGCACCGCACCCAAACCGACAGACCACGCACGCAACCTGGGCTTCATCCTGGACTCCTCCCTCTCCATGACCAGACAAGTCAACGCCGTCTCCTCGTCGTGCTTCAACATCCTGCGCATGCTTCGGAAGATCTTCTGGTGGATTCCCACGGAGACCAGGAAGACCGTCACCCAGGCCCTCGTCACCAGCCGACTGGACTACGGCAACGCACTCTACACCGGAACCACCGCCAAGATCCAGAAGAGACTCCAGCGCATCCAGAACGCCTCAGCCAGACTCATCCTCGACATCCCACGACACAGCCACATCTCCGGACACCTAAGAGACCTGCACTGGCTCCCGGTCAACAAGAGAATCACCTTCCGCCTCCTTACCCACGCACACAAAGCTCTCCACGATCAAGGCCCGAGCTACCTCAACAACCGCATCAACTTCTACGCTCCCAAACGCCACCTCCGATCTGCCAGCCACGCCCTCGCCGCCGTCCCACGCATTCCCAGAGCCACTACAGGAGGAAGGTCCTTCTCCTACCTGGCCGCCAAGACCTGGAACTCCCTCCCGGCCGACCTGCGCCTGACCCAAGACCACCTCTCCTTCAGGAAGAAGCTCAAGACCTGGCTGTTCGAGCAGTAGCGGCACCCCCCCCCCCCCCCAAGCGCCTTGAGACCCTACGGGTAGGTAGTGCGCTCTATAAATGTCTTTGATTGATTGATTGATTGATTGAGTGCAATTAGTCAGTTAACTTCCAGGCCCAAAAAAGTTTTCTTCCAGAAAGCCAAAATCGTCTCCAAGAGCGCCCCACTAAAAGGCAACAAATTTAGTTCAAATGTTGGACTTTTTTCAGCAGGCACAGGTAACTCCAGGGGTTCTGCTGCTACAGGTACATCTGAGGTTAACTAACAGACTGTGTCTAAAGGAAAGCCTGAAAGGTAAGATATGTCCCTTTCAGAAGATGCATTAGTTTTCCTTAGTGCACCCATAGCCTCCATAAGTGATTCCCAGGGCATCAGAATCTGATCTAAATAGTTGCTCTATCCATGCCAGCCTCTGAGCCCTAAGTAAATGTTTAGGCAAAAAGGGTAATCAAAGCAGACACAATCCTTCTTCCGAGGCGGTGCTGAAGACATGAAGCTTGCCAACATTGAGGGCATGGGCTTATTCGGAAGCAGTGGAGGCGCAGAGATGGGTAACATAGAGGTTACAGCTTCTGAAATGACCATACCTGTGGGAATGTGCCCAGCCTTGAACTGTAGCGAAGAGTGTCATGGGTCCATCTTGAAAAGTTCGAAATGGTCTCCTGAAAGGTCTCAGCCTGGGAAGGGTAAGCAGATGGGAGTCTGGAACACCATCTTCATCATATTCAGAAGTGAAATACGGTGGTACAACAATGGGAAAGTGTTGTGGAATAGTTAGTCTGTGAACAGTTCTGGAAGAAAGGCAGGCTTCAAAAGGGAGAAGATTACTCTTTCTATTTCATTTCTTGTGTTTTGCTGTAAGAACCCCTTGGGGAGTGTTCTTACTTGTAGAAGAAGTGAGGGATTGCTTTGGCGTATCTCTGTGGGCCCTAGCTAGAAATATTGTCCCCATGCTCCCTGATATCCTTTGTATGCATTGAAGAAAATGAGTTGCAGGCTGTGAGGTCACGTTAAAATCCAAGACACCTCCTCATACAGATGTTCTGTGGATCAGATAAGGAATTGTACAACAGTGTTCGAAACCTGGAGACTTTAAGGCCAGACATTTGAAGTCATCTTTATTGTTTGCTAAGAAAGTTTATCAATGAAACAACAGGAAAAGAAAGGAACCCTTTCAACAAGGGACAGAAAAATAGGAAAAGATGCCAGCGTGCCAGTCGGAGCTACATATAATGCCACAGATTCAGCACCTTACCCCAGGAGACAGGCGGGATGCGGAGACTTTTGCAGCAGCGCTCCCACATGCCACTAGGAGGTGTTTAGAGGTTCGCCTTTGGTTTCCTCCACCACGGAAGTGACATTGCAGAGCGGCATATAAGTGCCTATCGAGTGCACAATCTACAGTTTCTTATCTCTTCCCTTTTCTGCATCCTCAAAAGCACTGCATGAATAGTTGAGAACAATATGCTGAACACTAAAACTTGGGGACGTTTTGATGCTAAAAGGAGGCTACTCCACAGATTGGTGAGGTGGGGGGACAGTGAGGAATCTGTGGTTAGACCAATTATCCATCAGAAAGAATGTTATCAAAGTTAAGTAACTTGCTCTTCTGATGGATAATAATAAATACAGATTCCCCACATTAGAATAGATACCAAAGTAGTGCCTCCCCAAAGTGGAGGGTCAGTGGAGTGACCTTAGACCAAAAAGTCTTGTAAATGCAGATGAAGTGTCTTTCCAGTCGGTCCTGGTTGACAAAGGAGTAGTGCTTTGTAAACGTATCCATAGAAATCTACGTTGCAGCCTGGTAAATATAAATAACAGGTACTACTCTCGCTATAACACAGTCTTGGCAGCCTTTGTCCATGGTTGAATGAGCTCTCAATTCTATCATGGACTGCTTCTTGGCGAGCGTGTAGCTGATCGTAATGCAGAGGACTTTCACTTCTTTAAGGTTCTCTCCTGCACAGACTTTACGTTCTTTGCTCCAAAGAACTCAGCAAACAGTTGACTACACACTCGATGATCCTTCATATGAACTATGAAAAATGTAAAGCCCTTAAGAGGGTCATCAGATGGAGCCTCACCTCCACTTTCAAGAGGTTAGGGGCAGCAGAGCTGGTAAAGTGATGGACTGTCCAACTCAGAATTAAGTTGAGACTTTTGGCAATATAGCAACCTGACCCCACATCATTAGTTTGTCTGAAAAAAAAGTTTTGTACAGTGGGTGCACCATCAGTGCCTGCAGTTCACTCAAGCTATGAGCTGATGTAATCGTTATGAGGAAGACAGTCTTTAAGAGCATTACATGCAGTGAGCAGATATGCATGGGCTCGAAAAGCATATACATGAGGAGTATTGAGACCAAGTTAAGGTCCCATTGTGGCATCACAAATGGCTTGGGATGGAACATGTGGGTCAAACATTTAATAAATCTCATCGTAACCGGGGATTTGAACGACAACAGTCGGTCCGGTAAAAGCAGGAAGGCCTGGAGGTCCAACAAATAATCTTTTACAGTGCTCACTGCAAGGCATTGTTGGTACTAAAGACAAAACATAAAAAGGACATCCCAACAGCTTTGCCTGTAACTGGCCAATTTCTTGGGTACTACACCACGTTACAAATCTGTCCCAAGGCAGGGCATAAATGGGATTCCTGTAGAGTTGTCCTGCGCCAAGGAGGACTTCCACCAATTCAGTCGGCAAATCAAATTGGACAAACTGCAGTCACCATCTCAGATCATTAACTGTCTCTAACAATACCTGGATAGTGTCAGAAGGGCTGCTTAGATGTTAGGTCCCTGAGACTTCAGGTTGTTCCACTGTGGGGTTTGCATGTGCCACCTGGTATAGTGCAAAAGGATGCATGAGGATAAAAGATGAGGAAGCGATCCTAACCTGGCTTCAGGATCGAGCCTGAATCACTGGGATCATGGACTAGAAGTCCTGTATTTGTTTCTGAGGAGGAAAAGCTCTAAACTTCACGGTGTACAGTAACACCCCACCGAGTGGAAGCATCTGAGAGAAATAGGTGGAACTTCAGCTTCTTTATGCTGAAGCTCAATAATGCCAAAGGTTCTGCTATCATCCTTAGGCAGTTCATGAATGTCTGTAGCGAGCTTAGCTTCAGCAGACTAGTCGTTGAGTTGTGGGAATAGAGGTACTCCTGACCTCCAAAGATGTGCAGCAACCATCAACACCACTTTCATGAATATCCAAAGAGCACTGGCTGGCCAAAGAGGATACAGCAAACTGAAAATGCTCCTAACCCAATGCATGTGGGACTGCAGGACCAGTTAATAAAAATATGCATACTGCAAGTCCAAAGACACCGTCTAATCCTCTGGGTCCACAGCAGGTAGGATGTGAGTCAATGTGAGTATTTCTAATTTGTCCTTTCTCAAGAAGGCGTTCAAAGGGTCTTAAGTCCAAGATAGGGAGATCCAAATCCTACTTCAGGATGGGAAAGTAGCAGGGATCCAAGTAGCACTTCCACCACTGTGGAAGTGTCTCTCTGGGCACTGATGCTTCAATGCTGTTGACTAGCGACGAAACGCGTCACCGAGCAATAGCCGCCTTGGAAACTCCAGTGCGCAGTACTGCTGACATTCTTCTTCGGAATCAGAAAGTAGCAGGAATAACAGCCACTGCCTACTTCTTAAACTAGAACCCTTTCTATAGCTTCTTTGGCCAATGGAGCCGTAACTTCCCTTTGAAGCAGTTTTAAGTGATCCTCCACCAGCCGTTCCTGACTTGGCAGAATAGTAGGAGGAAAATAAAGGGAAGGAAGAGAATAGCCCTCCGGGATGAACTGCAAGACCCACTTGTCTGTTGTTATAGATCTCCAGCGGGTGAGAGGCTGACACATTCTCCCACCCACTGGAATAGTGTGGTCCTGCAGAATCAGCCTAGGAGTGCTTGGAGGCTGTGGCTGCTGGGGGCAGTGTGGCAGACGACTTCTGACCTCCATTCTGATGACGGAATGTACCGCGTCCACGCACAGCTTGGGAAGTCTGTGCGGGATGGTGGCTAGGATAGGGCTGACATGGCTAGAAACCCCTTCCGTTGCAGCGAAAGGAAGACTGGCCATGAGGAGTGGAGGAGAGGCCCAAGGATCTGGCCGTAACTCGAGAGTCCTTAAACCTGACCAGGGCCGAATCTGCCTTTTCCCCAAAAAGGCGAGTTCCATCAAAGGGCATGTCCATCAAATTGGCTTGGACATCCCCCAGAAGCCAGATGTACGAAGCAAGGCATGGCGCTTCAAGGCCACTGTCGATGAAATAGACCTGCCCAGCGAATCGGTCGTATCCAAACCACACCGAATGGTGAATTTTGCCGCATCTCTCGTGTCCTTGCCAGCCAGGGAGAGCACAGACGGGTCCTCCTCCGGGACTTGTGGCAGCACTTGCGCAACTGTCTCCCAAAGAGAGTGGGAGAAATGGCCCAGTAAGCATGCGGCATTCACCGACCGCAATGCCAGACTGGAGGAAGAAAACAACTTCCCCAAAGAGTCCAGTCTCTTGGATTCCCTATCCAGAGGGACAGAAGGGAATGCGCCCTGGGAAGCAGAGGCCTGCACCACCAAACTTTCAGAGGTGGGGTGTTGGCCGAGGAACTTTGGGTCGCCCGGTGATGGGCGATGGCAGCATGCAATCATCCTGTTCACAGGACCCCCTGTGCTAGGTTTGGACCAAGTTCCTAGAAGGACATCCGTTAGTGCCTCATTAAAGGGCAAAAGGGGTTCAGAGGTGGAAACCCCAGGTTGAAGCGCTTTGGTCAGGAGATTAGTCCTGACCTGCACTGAGGGCAGCTCCAGTCCAAGGACCTCAGCTGCCCTCTTAACCACCATAGCATAGGACGCCACCTCCTCCATAGCCCCTGTAGGTGGAGAGAGCATGCCAGTGTCTGGGTACATATCCAGATCACTGGCTTCCCCAAGTTCCCCATACCAGTCAATAGTCTCCTCAGAGACATCCTGGTTTTCTAAGGTGTCTCCGGACTCCTCCCATTTCTCTCCTTAGCCTAGCAGGTTTACAAAGTGCTCGGACAACAACATAGAACCCCTGGGCTGTTGACGTCGGAATCGGCGTTGCTCGATGCCATTACGGCTCCGTCTCGTCGGGGTTGGGGATTGTACCACCGACAGCTGCGGGCACCGACTTCGGGTTCAATGTCAGGAAAGGTCACGTTGGTACGACCGGCGTCAAACCGGATTCGAGATCGGACCCCTAAGGCCCCACCAGCACAGTGGCTGAAGCCGACAATGTCGAACCCAATGGGGCCCCATCCGACACCACAGGGCCAGAGGGCTCACCAACGGGGTTGTTCCACTCAAATATGCATCGCATGGCCTCATAAAAATCATTCATTTGAGTGGGAGTCGCTCCAGCTCTCGGAAATGGAGGGAGGCACGAAGTTGACTGGCTCCGGCTCCTTACCTCTCTCGACGACGGACGGCAGTAGAGGTGAAGTCAAAGTCCGCTTGGACTACTTCTTCTTCTTGTGCCTCTTTCCCGAATGTCCAGATGACCTCGAATGGGAGGAATAAGACTTAAGGCTCCGATAGTTATCCAGCGACCTCCTCCTCTTCTTCGAATGGGATCGTGACCTCCTCGGAGTCAAACCCAACATAAAGGTAACATGTCTTACAACATTGGACTCCGCCAGATTGTGACCGAGCCCAAACACTCAGCAGGACACACCCTCAACCCCCTCTTCACTACAGGAAACTCCACCACCTTTAGCCATACCATCGAACTCCCATGGACTGACCATTGTTGCGTCCACTTCACCTTCAGAACACCCACCATCCACAGACAACAGCACCTGCTTCCACGAAGAAACTGGACCAAAATCACCTACGACCAGCTCACCTCCTCACTCAACAACTCTGTAGGAGAGTAGGGTCTGCAATCCCATGATCACCCAGATTTTTCGCTTTTGTTTCACTGGTTTACGACTTTCTCTGGCTGTGGGCCTGCCAATCAGACCCACAGCCCGGCTGTTCTCTTTCTAAATTACAAGATGTACCCTAGGTGCATATACCCATTGGTACTGGGCCACCTTATCAGACCCTGTAACCCAGGGCGTAGGTGTATCCAGGGCCGCCAGGGGCTGCAGCATGTATTATGCCACCCCTGACTGGCCTCCTAAATTTGACACAACTGGCTGCATGACAGCTGGGGCAAAGTCGTGTAATCACCCTTTGCTTTAGATATAGTAGCCCTATATCTAACCCTCCAATGGACACCCGAGTCCCTATCAGTCACTCCTATAGCAGGCCTTGACAATCCTGAAGGCAGAGTGCATGGGCTCGCGTGAACTAAGCTCTGGCCCGAGCCGAGCCCGGTTGCAGCTTGCGGAATCAAGACCCAATGGCTGTTCCATGATAACGCGTACCATATCGGTAACTTCGGTGTCGCGTTATCAAGACATGTCGAGTAAGGTGTCATACGAATCGGGATGCTGTCCTCTCACCAACTCTGGCGACGAGGTTAGCATTCCGCCCTTCTAGAGGGACACGACATGTACGTAACTGTGAACCCCGGTTAAAGTTAACGAAGGCCTCAGTTCCACAAAATGGATGCTGCCACCACAGACACAAGTCTGACCTCCTGCTGCTGGGAGTCCTTCCAGCGAGGAGCACTTGGACAAAGGGTTTCCTGTCGAGGGCGGTGTTCGCACCGTCCCAGACAGGGTTTGTGTATTCTGGGTAGGTAGGGCTTTTGCGAGAAGGTGACTGCGGAGTGGCACCCCGGTGCTCACTACGCATCTGCCGGTTAGAACCAGTTCCAGGGGCGACAGCCCTGGCCTGGGGAAAGTCCGGCAGGGGAGAGGGGTGTAACTACCCCCCTTCCTGGTCCCACCCTTAGGGCAGGACCTAGTCATGTACCCACCCCTTTCTTTAGGATAAAGGCCGGAGCGGGGACCCTTCCAAATTAGATCATCTTTGAATCAAGAATACTTTCTACGAAAGGACTTCAAGACTCTTCTCAAGATTTCTCCCTTGTGACTAAGGAGTAGTCACCCTGCATCAGCGGGCACCATCTAAGAACTCTGCGGTTTGCTGCAAGTCCTTCCTCAAGGATCCGACGGCCCAGCTCGACGAGAACCGGCTTCCCTGGCACCTCTGACCTCTACCCACGTCATCAGCTCAGCTGTGATCTGTGGGTGCGACGAGACCTCGAGGGACCGGCCATCATCAGAACCTGCACGCTCTTAACCAGCACGACCATCGAAGCAATTCCCTGGTGAGTGCTCTGGGGTCCGAGAAGCCCCGACCCTGAGCCGCTCCAGCACCGAAGTGCAGTCTCCCAGCATCTCCACGATCTGCGTGGGGCCCTTCTGCTCGCTGCTCAGCACGTTGTCTGGTCACTAGCCGCTGGCTTGTGCCCTTCTGTGACGACGACCAAGAATCAACACTGCCGGTCTGGTTGCTCCAGACTGGCCCTTGCTTCCATCTTTTGAGAAGCACCCCGGACCCTCCTGGTCCACTCAAGACGCCGACAGCGACATCCGTCGTGGGACAGCTCGCACCTCCACCGTGGTCGCCGACAACGCCTCCTGGTCCGTGAGACTGCAGAGCCTAGCGTCGCCCACTCACCTGGTCGAGGTGACGGCCAACTGGTGCCTTCCTGGTACCCTCTGACTACTGGCTAGTAGTACGAACTTGGTCCCCTCTGCTTTCAGGTTTCATCAATCTCCGATCCAGGCTTGGATCTCTACGAACTATTCATCACTGGTCGCCGGCCAGCAACTCCTTTTCTTCCGGCTCCTGGCTCGTCAGCGAAGACCCCGACGCCTGTAAGACTTGTGCAGCCGCAGCCCTCGTGGCTAGGTAACTCGGCATTTCGGTGCCTGCATAGCCTCCTTACTCTAGGGTCCCGAGTCCCTCGCTTCCGACTTGCCTTAACCTTTCCGTGTCCTCGGACACTTGTCTTTAAACTGTGCACTTGAAGTATTTGCTAAAGAGATTTGGTTCGTGCTTAGTACCCTGTCCTCATAAAGAGTACAGGGCTGTTGTGATTCTTAATAAATATACTGTTTATTTTCATAACACTTGTGTGGTGTCCTTTCACTGGGTGTTCAAGGGGTACAGGTGTGGTAAACAGCTGGCTTAACGCGCCCTCTCGAGTCTTTAGCCTTAGACTGCTCGTATCCACGCTACTAGGATAGCTGGTCTATAGGTTGACTTACAACCAAACACCATAAGGGTCGTTGGAACGATACATAGCGGTCGCTAGAATAGCGAACGTTGCATATCGGGCCAACTTCTCACATTGGTGAGCAGCGGTTGGGATTTGAGCTTGCTGTTGTTTTACCACACGTATCCTAAGAATATCTTGTTGAAAGATCGCACAAGTACTGTTAGTACATATAACTAAAGCTTAGAATACTCTGAGTTCTACTGAACCAGCTGTTGTAGCTCCTCAAGGCTTAGCACACCTTGGCTACAGCTCTTAGCAAGGGAAAAGTAGGAAAACACGTAGTGTAGGTAGGTGCATCACTTACACCACACTAGAAACAGTATGTCGGGCCAAGGAGGAAACCCCGAGTCTCCCCTTGTGTCAGTTGACCCTCCACAGGTCATCCCTTCAGGATATACTGTGCTGAGCTTCAAGGAGTTAAGACGATTGTGTCACTCCCGGAAGATTCAGCAGGGGTCTAACCCCACAACGTCCTTTCTGATTGGTCTCTTGGAGACTTATGATGCCAGGAGAGCTGAGAAACTTCGTAGCTCTTCTAATCCAGAAGGAGACATGCCTCCCCTCGAGGGAACCCGGGACGATCCTGACCTCATTCACCTCGCAACCGAGAACGAGGATGTGGAGGAGGATGAGGATGAGGATCTCTCAGGGGACGAGGCAGATAAGGGACAGGTAGAAGTCGGCAGACTAAGCAGGTCCAACTTAAGCAAACATGATAGCGGTACTGGGGGACCCCTGGGGCCACTATCAGGTCAGCTTAACATGGGGAATGGACGAGCCAGATCTCTATCAAGAGGCTCTGGCAGATCCCTTCATACCAACGGCTCTCACAACTCTTCTCAAAGAGGGATGACGTCCCCTCAGAGGAGAGTGTACGAAGCGAAAGAAAGGGCAGCTAATCTGCGGATCGAAAGGGAAGAACTTGCCCTGGCCAAGGAAAAGCTTGCTTTCGCTAGAGAGCAACAGTTAAGTGGGACAGTCCCCACTGGTGGCAGCAATGTACCTAGTAATAGGGAAAAGAGTTTCGATACGAAACACCTTGGGAAGATAGTGCCCCCCTTTAAACAAGGGGACGACATCCACAAATGGATTACTGCTTTGGAGAGGGCCTGCACTGTGCAAGGCGTTCCCCAGAGTCAGTGGGCAGCTATCTTGTGGCTCTCCTTTGAAGGTAAAGGAAGAGACAAGCTCCTCACCACAAGGGTAGAGGACGCCAACAATTACCAAGTCTTGAAGAATACACTCGTTGAAGGGTTCGGCCTAACCACTGAACAGTACAGGGTGCTGTTCAGGGATACCCAGAAAACGCAGTCTCAAGATTGGTCTGATTTTGTCGATTGTGCCACTAAGGCTTTTGAGGGCTGGTTGCTGGGCAGTAAGGTTACTGATTACAAAGGATTGTATAATTTGATGATGAGAGAACAAATTTTAAACAATTGTCAGAACCAGTTGTTGCATCAGCATCTTGTCGACTCGGATCTGACCTCTCCTCAAGAATTGGGGCAGAAGGCAGACAAATGGGTTCGTACGAGAGTTAAACAGAACCAGGGCCAGAATCAAGGTGGTCAGAAGAAAGCAGACCAGAAGGGTAAAGATTCTAAGGGGGAACAAAATGACCAGAAGTCTTCGACAGGTCCCCAACAACCCAAAGAGGGTGGGGGTCAGGCTCCCCAAAAGAAGAAAGAAGGCCAATCCAAACGATGGTGCCAGTACTGTAAAAGTAAGTCTCACTGGTTTAGTGAGTGCACCAAGAAAGGAGGAGGGCAGACTCCTGCCACTGCAGCCCCTAAGGCACCTGTGCCCCCTAGTACAGTCAGCAGTGGTAGTGCGCCTCCCAAGGGTTTAGTAGGGTTAACCCTGGGTTCTGAGGGGCGTGACAACTTAGTTGGCACACTCACTCAGGCTGTCCTTGTCAGTACCGGGGACGCGGACGTGTCCCCTGACGTAAGCCCCAATACGTTGGGCAAATACAGACAGACGCCTTTTATCAATGGAAAGATGGCTCAGGCCTATAGGGACACTTGTGCCAGCGTCACCATGGTGACGCCTAACTTCGTGGACCCTGGACAGATCATGCCAGGTACAGAATTCCTGGTGACCAATGCAAGCAATGTCACTACCAATCACAGTATGGCAATTGTAGCTTTCTCCTGGGGAGGGGTAACTGGCCAAAAGAAGGTTGTAGTTAGTCCAGACCTCCCAGTGGATTGTTTGTTGGGCAATGATTTGGAGTCGTCACAATGGTCAGAAGTGGAGCACCGGACTCACATGGAAATGTTAGGTTTGCCAGCACATGTGTTCGCTGTGACTAGGTCACAGGTCAGGAAATGCCCCACTGAACAGGTGCTGGATCCTGGAACAACGGGCCAGACACCTCCCAAGAAAAAGAGCAGTAGGGTTAAGGCTGCGCCTTCCCCCTTGCCCCAGGTCGGGGATCAAGTCTCAGAGGAGGCTGACCTACAGGAATTGAGGGAAACTGAGCCGAGAGAGTTCGAACTTGATCAAGTTGAATTCTTGGGCTCAGGGGGACCCTCAAGGGAAGATCTGGGGAAGGACCAATTAGACTGCCCTTCTCTTGAACCCCTCAGACAGCAGGCTGCTGCTGAGGCTGCTGGGAACGCCACAGGTACCCACAAGGTATACTGGGAAGATGGACTCCTGTACACTGAGGCGAGAGACCCCAAGCCTGGCATGACCAGGAGGCTGGTCGTCCCCTTGTCTCAGCGTGGTTTCCTACTTACCTTGGCCCACGAGATTCCCTTAGCAGGTCACTTAGGCCAGACGAAAACGTGGGACAGGCTTGTCTCGCACTTTCACTGGCCGCACATGAACGAAGATACCAAGGAGTTTTGCCGCTCCTGTGTCACTTGCCAAGCCAGTGGTAAGTCAGGTGGCACGACAAAGGCCCCCCTTATACCAATGCCTGTGGTGGGGGTGCCCTTTGAACGGGTGGGGATCGACATCGTCGGTCCCATGGAACCACCGACAGCATCAGGGCACAAGTTTATACTGGTGGTAGTGGATCATGCCACCAGGTATCCTGAAGCTATTCCCCTTAGGACCACTACAGCACCTGTTGTGGCAAGAGCCCTAGTTGGAGTATTCGCCAGAGTGGGCTTCCCTAAGGAGGTCGTCTCCGACAGAGGTGCAAACTTTATGTCGAGCTATTTAACTGCTATGTGGACGGAATGTGGTGTCAACTACAAGTTCACCACACCCTATCATCCACAATGCAATGGGCTTGTTGAGAGATTCAACAGGACCCTAAAAGGGATGATTCATGGACTACCGGAAAAGCTTCGGCGTAGATGGGACGTCCTGATCCCCTGCCTCTTGTTCGCCTACAGAGAAGTCCCACAGAAGGGGGTTGGCTACAGCCCTTTTGAACTTTTGTACGGGCATCCTGTAAGAGGACCCCTGTGTTTGGTGAAGGAAGGATGGGAGAGACCTCTCAAAAAGCCTGCAACCAACATAGTGGACTATGTGCTTGGCCTCCGCTCGCGGATGGCTGAGTACATGGAAAAGGCATCTGAAAACCTTAAGGCCAGCCAAGAACTCCAAAAAGCTTGGCATGACCAAAAGGCTGTCTTGACTGTTTACCAGCCCGGACAGAAGGTGTGGGTGTTGGAGCCAGTGGCCCCAGCAGCACTCAAGGACAAATGGTCCGGGCCCCACACAATCCTGGAGAAAAAGGGAGAGGTCACCTACCTGGTCGACCTAGGAACTCCCCGGAGCCCCCACAGGGTGCTTCATGTCAACAGGCTAAAAGCATATGTCGACAGGAAGGACATGAGTTTGCTCATGGCCATAGATGAGGGACAGGAGGAGGAGAGTGACCCTCTCCCCGACCTGCTCTCCCAGAATCCTGACGATGGCTCGGTAGATGGTGTTGTCTTTTGCGGCAGCCTCTCCGACCATCAACAGAGCGACTGTAAACAGGTTCTTCAGTCGTTCCGACATCTGTTTTCTCTGACACCCAGTCAGACCGATTGGTGCACCCACGAGGTCGACACTGGTGACAGCCTGCCCGTAAAGAGTAAAATCTACAGGCAGCCTGATCACGTCAGAGACTGCATCAAAAGTGAGGTGCAGAAAATGTTGGAGCTGGGAGTCATTGAACCCTCGGATAGCCCTTGGGCTAGTCCCGTAGTTCTAGTGCCGAAACCTCACACCCAGGGTGGTAAGAGAGAGATGAGGTTTTGCGTAGACTACAGGGGTCTCAATGCAGTCACTAAGACTGACGCCCACCCAATACCAAGGGCAGACGAGCTTATTGATAGGCTGGCTTCGGCCAACTACTTAAGTACGTTTGACCTGACAGCTGGGTATTGGCAAATCAGGTTAGCTGAGGACGCCAAACCTAAAACAGCATTTTCAACCCCTGGTGGGCATTATCAGTTCGTGGTGATGCCCTTTGGTCTGAAAAATGCACCTGCCACCTTCCAACGGTTGGTGAATCATGTCCTTACTGGGCTGGATGACTTCTGTGCGGCGTATCTTGACGATATTGCTGTCTTTAGCTCCACCTGGGAGGATCACCTGGTCCACCTGCGGAAGACGTTAGAGGCACTGCAAGCAGCAGGTCTCACTATCAAGGCCACCAAGTGCCAGATAGGGCAGACACAGGTTGTGTACCTGGGCCACCTTGTCGGTGGAGGTCAGGTTCAGCCACTGGAGAGCAAGATACAGTCAATCAGGGACTGGGCTCCTCCAACCACCCAGACTCAGGTTCGAGCTTTCTTGGGCCTGACTGGATACTACAGGAAGTTTGTCAGGAACTATGGGTCCATTGTGACCCCATTAAATGAACTGACAAGTAAGAAAATGCCAAAAAAGGTTCAGTGGACAGCGAGCTGTCAAAAAGCATTCGATGACCTAAAGCAGGCCATGTGCACGGCGCCTATCCTCAAGAGTCCGGACTACTCCAAACCATTCATTGTCCAAACAGATGCTTCTGAGTTGGGTGTGGGAGCTGTTCTTTCTCAACTGAATTTTGATGGTCAAGACCAGCCCATTGCTTTTATAAGTAGACGGCTGACCCCTAGAGAGAAGAATTGGTCAGCTATTGAGAGGGAGGCCTTTGCTGTGGTTTGGGCCCTGAAGAAGCTGAGGCCATACTTGTTTGGCACTCACTTCAAGATTCAGACCGACCATAAGCCCCTCTTGTGGCTAAATCAGATGAAGGGTGAAAACCCCAAACTGCTTAGGTGGTCCATTTCCCTACAGGGGATGGACTTCACAGTGGAACATAGACCTGGTACTGATCACGGCAATGCCGATGGGCTCTCCAGATATTTCCACTTAGAACAAGAAGACTTACCTGGTCAAGGTTAGTTAGTTGTTCCGACGTTTGGGGGGGGGTCATGTAGGAGAGTAGGGTCTGCAATCCCATGATCACCCAGATTTTTCGCTTTTGTTTCACTGGTTTACGACTTTCTCTGGCTGTGGGCCTGCCAATCAGACCCACAGCCCGGCTGTTCTCTTTCTAAATTACAAGATGTACCCTAGGTGCATATACCCATTGGTACTGGGCCACCTTATCAGACCCTGTAACCCAGGGCGTAGGTGTATCCAGGGCCGCCAGGGGCTGCAGCATGTATTATGCCACCCCTGACTGGCCTCCTAAATTTGACACAACTGGCTGCATGACAGCTGGGGCAAAGTCGTGTAATCACCCTTTGCTTTAGATATAGTAGCCCTATATCTAACCCTCCAATGGACACCCGAGTCCCTATCAGTCACTCCTATAGCAGGCCTTGACAATCCTGAAGGCAGAGTGCATGGGCTCGCGTGAACTAAGCTCTGGCCCGAGCCGAGCCCGGTTGCAGCTTGCGGAATCAAGACCCAATGGCTGTTCCATGATAACGCGTACCATATCGGTAACTTCGGTGTCGCGTTATCAAGACATGTCGAGTAAGGTGTCATACGAATCGGGATGCTGTCCTCTCACCAACTCTGGCGACGAGGTTAGCATTCCGCCCTTCTAGAGGGACACGACATGTACGTAACTGTGAACCCCGGTTAAAGTTAACGAAGGCCTCAGTTCCACAAAATGGATGCTGCCACCACAGACACAAGTCTGACCTCCTGCTGCTGGGAGTCCTTCCAGCGAGGAGCACTTGGACAAAGGGTTTCCTGTCGAGGGCGGTGTTCGCACCGTCCCAGACAGGGTTTGTGTATTCTGGGTAGGTAGGGCTTTTGCGAGAAGGTGACTGCGGAGTGGCACCCCGGTGCTCACTACGCATCTGCCGGTTAGAACCAGTTCCAGGGGCGACAGCCCTGGCCTGGGGAAAGTCCGGCAGGGGAGAGGGGTGTAACTACCCCCCTTCCTGGTCCCACCCTTAGGGCAGGACCTAGTCATGTACCCACCCCTTTCTTTAGGATAAAGGCCGGAGCGGGGACCCTTCCAAATTAGATCATCTTTGAATCAAGAATACTTTCTACGAAAGGACTTCAAGACTCTTCTCAAGATTTCTCCCTTGTGACTAAGGAGTAGTCACCCTGCATCAGCGGGCACCATCTAAGAACTCTGCGGTTTGCTGCAAGTCCCTCCTCAAGGATCCGACGGCCCAGCTCGACGAGAACCGGCTTCCCTGGCACCTCTGACCTCTACCCACGTCATCAGCTCAGCTGTGATCTGTGGGTGCGACGAGACCTCGAGGGACCGGCCATCATCAGAACCTGCACGCTCTTAACCAGCACGACCATCGAAGCAATTCCCTGGTGAGTGCTCTGGGGTCCGAGAAGCCCCGACCCTGAGCCGCTCCAGCACCGAAGTGCAGTCTCCCAGCATCTCCACGATCTGCGTGGGGCCCTTCTGCTCGCTGCTCAGCACGTTGTCTGGTCACTAGCCGCTGGCTTGTGCCCTTCTGTGACGACGACCAAGAATCAACACTGCCGGTCTGGTTGCTCCAGACTGGCCCTTGCTTCCATCTTTTGAGAAGCACCCCGGACCCTCCTGGTCCACTCAAGACGCCGACAGCGACATCCGTCGTGGGACAGCTCGCACCTCCACCGTGGTCGCCGACAACGCCTCCTGGTCCGTGAGACTGCAGAGCCTAGCGTCGCCCACTCACCTGGTCGAGGTGACGGCCAACTGGTGCCTTCCTGGTACCCTCTGACTACTGGCTAGTAGTACGAACTTGGTCCCCTCTGCTTTCAGGTTTCATCAATCTCCGATCCAGGCTTGGATCTCTACGAACTATTCATCACTGGTCGCCGGCCAGCAACTCCTTTTCTTCCGGCTCCTGGCTCGTCAGCGAAGACCCCGACGCCTGTAAGACTTGTGCAGCCGCAGCCCTCGTGGCTAGGTAACTCGGCATTTCGGTGCCTGCATAGCCTCCTTACTCTAGGGTCCCGAGTCCCTCGCTTCCGACTTGCCTTAACCTTTCCGTGTCCTCGGACACTTGTCTTTAAACTGTGCACTTGAAGTATTTGCTAAAGAGATTTGGTTCGTGCTTAGTACCCTGTCCTCATAAAGAGTACAGGGCTGTTGTGATTCTTAATAAATATACTGTTTATTTTCATAACACTTGTGTGGTGTCCTTTCACTGGGTGTTCAAGGGGTACAGGTGTGGTAAACAGCTGGCTTAACGCGCCCTCTCGAGTCTTTAGCCTTAGACTGCTCGTATCCACGCTACTAGGATAGCTGGTCTATAGGTTGACTTACAACCAAACACCATAAGGGTCGTTGGAACGATACATAGCGGTCGCTAGAATAGCGAACGTTGCATATCGGGCCAACTTCTCACAAACTCCACCCCAACCACCGCAGAAAACGACGACCCCAACACCGCAGCCCGAACCCTGCAACAATGGATCTCGGACAGCGTCAACACCAAAGCCCCCCTCAAGAAAAACAACACCCACGCCAAGAAAGCCAGATGGTTTCCAACAAACTCTGTTAGTCCAGACGCACTTGCCGCCGCCTCGAAAGGGCCTGGAGGAACACCAAATCCACAGAAGCTCACAACAACTTAAGAGCCGCCACCAACTCATCAGAAAAAGGAGGAAAAAAGCGATTTTAGTCAGAATCCCTACCTAAGCGCACAACAGCAAGGAACTCTTCAACATCATCAAGGAGTTCACTCAACCCACCAGCGACTGATATCCCTCCCTCACTAGACCTCTGCAACAAACTGAGCACCTTTCTCCAGCACAAAATCAAGAGCACCTACGACAACTTCGACGAAGACAACCAACACACCGAAGCCTCACCAAAAATCTCCCGACACCCGGAAACCAGCGATTGACAACTGGACAGCCCTCACCACCGAAGACACACTGAAGAAAATGAAGTCAATCATCACCATCCTAGCAATCTTTATTTCGACAAAGGTTGTCATAAAAGATACAAAACAGCACAGTAAAATAGTAAGTAATACATTAAGAACACGCGTCTGCAGGACATTAAAAAACCAACAAATAGATATTAAAAGGTATTCATTGCAAACAAACATCAGCAGAAAGGCAATTATAAAATCAATGTGTGATCCAGTCTTGACAATTGTACAGCGTCCCCAGTTAATAAATGTTTTCTCTTGCGCCATATACTTTCTAAGAATTTTGCGACAGCAAAAACAATCATGTCAGATAAATCAGTTTTAAAAACCCTATACGCCTGCAAACAGCGAGAGAACCCCAAGTTTTTACAGGCCGGGACAATCCAATACCTCCTAGCTCGCGCATAAGCATGACAGAAAAACAATATGTGCAGCTCAGTTTCTTGCTCTAATTTGCATGCGGGACAATGACTCGGGGAGGACTCAGACCATTTACTAGTGTACGCTTGAACAGGCAAGGTGCCGTTCCTCCATTGAAGGTACAGTTTCCTGGTGGCTGTTGGAAATATAATGTCTAGGACTGGTTCAAATTTATACATGTCCTTAGCCTTCAGGAATGATTCAGTAAGGGTGCCTGGATCTGTGTTAAGTATATGTGCCTTGAGTTTGCTTTTGCGGTACAATGTAACCAAATGTGTCTGTGATACCCTGGTGCAGGAGGACAGGTGGTCTGACCATAAGGAGGCTAATCCCAGTCGCCCTAACTTATTCCTTATATAATTGAACCAGGGTATTTTCACCACATTTGGGATTGTCAGGGTTTCCTGGAGCTCAGATCTATAATTGACTAACTCAGGTGTAGTCCATATCCTACGCCAAAAGGTTAAGGGCCTGACACCCAGGTCTTCATCAAGGGGGCTAAGACCCAAATCAAGCCTCATTGGCAACAGGGGAGTACTAGAGGGTAATAATAGTAAATGCCTGATACATTTATTCTCTGTTGCCACTAGTTCTCATTTACACATGTGGCCCCAGAGCTCACCTCCATACATAACCGCACCTCTGGCCTGGACTCTGTAAATCTCTAGTGGCGGTCTAATCGCTTAGTGGAGGATTTATTTTTGTTTATAAGCCTGATGATTCCACCCGCCAGTTGGGCCAGTTTTAGTTGTGATTTTATTTGATGGTCCCCCCAGGTCATTTTCTCATTTAGAGTAACCCCCAAGTACTCAAAGGTTTGAACCCTATCTAACCTGTTTGCACCAATATGTGGGTTGGGGCGAGATTTTGATGGTGGATTAAAAAACATAAATTTGGTTTTTAGTGCATTAATCTCGAGGCCATGTTCTCCACAGAACGCCTCAAAACCATCTAGCACTCTTTGGATTCCCATAGGCGATTTAGACAGCAGCAGGGTGTCGTCCGCGAACATAATCGCCGGCACCCTGCTGCCTGCCAACTTAGGGGCATCGCTGTTTTCCACCCCATTCAGATGGGCTATAACCCCGTTGACATAGAGGCAAAACAGGGTCGGTGCAAGCACGCAACCCTGTCTTACCCCCCTGTCAACGGGGAATCTGTTAGATAAGGCTCCCCCCTGCCACATCTGCAAAGTTATCTGTGTGTAGGCGGATAACTATATTTAGTAGAGGTTGCGGAACCCCAAAGTTTGAAAGAACAGACCATAGTTTTTTACGAGGTACAAGGTCGAAGGCCGCTCGTAAATCCACGAAAACGGTGTAGAGGCTGCCACCCTCTATCTTAACCGTTTTCCAAAATATAAGGGCCAGGCGGAAAACTTGATCGATAGTTGAGACTCTGTTCCTGAACCCAGCTTGATATTTTTGTGGGACGTCGATAAGGCTAATAGGCCTGTAGTTGGCTGGGAGCAGAGGAGAGCCCCTCTTGAAGATGGGAACAATCTCTGCTCCCAGCCAAGCACTAGGCACCGGCACCCCTCCCAGGATTGCAATAAATACCACCTGAAAATATGGGGCCTAAACCATGGGTTCATGCTTAAACAAGTCCCCTGGTAGTCTATCCAGTCCTAGGGCTTTTTCTGCTGAGAGTCTGGAGATAGCTGCCTCAACCTCCGTCACTGTAAATTCATCCCACTCCATGGATGGAATAGAGGGTGTACTATTAAAATACCTAGATCCCCAAGCTGATCTAAAGGTTCTTGGTCATACAGAGATCAAAAATGGGCCTCCCACACAGATGATGCGATATTAGCTTCAACTGCTGGGGTCGGGTCGGCAGAACCGGTTTTAACAATCTGCCAGAATTTACGTGCATCTTTGAATTTTAGAGCACCCATCATATCGGTCCAGTTGTCATTATCCCATTCGATCTTGGCATTTTGGATTAGGACTCTATACTTCTTCCTCTTAGCCCTAACCAGAGCAATGTTGTCCTTTTGCTTCATGGCTGCCAGTAGGTCTGTTTTGGCCTTCCTACAGGCGGCATTATACCATGGGGCCCTTAACCCTTTGCCTTTCTTTTCCTGAATTACCGGGTTAAGTACCTCCGCCAGGGAGCCTGATAGTTCCAAATATATATCCCCCAATTTTGTGAAATACTCCTCAGTGCGAGTTTGTGTTATAAGAATTTCAAATTTTTGTGGGGATAGGACTGTTTTGGCATAAAGTCGTTGAATATCTTTGGGGTTCCCTATAATCTTTGACCACCTGACTCTTCGCCTGTCACTAGATAAAATCGCTCTAGGGTCCGGGAGGTCATCAACCCCCTGAGAATCAACAGTAGCACCTGGCACCAAGTATTTTTGGATCAGCGCGTTATGGTCGCTTTCATCTCTACTGATTACATCAAAGCCCATGACTTTAGCCCAGTCACACATTTCCACCAAAATATAGTCCAACCGAGATCCATGCCCCAGTCTATTAAAGGTGGGCTTTGGAGGAATGTCTCCGATAACCCGCCCATTACAGGCCCTTAAAGCATTAGTAAGGGTCAAAGACAAAATTTGGGTAGCTAATGGTGTCCAAGACTTCACTGGGGGGCTCGCCAACGGAGGAATTGCCCATCTTCCTCCAAGGTTGCACCCTCCAAGACAGTGGTAACGGCTCAAATTGGCAATTGAAGTCACCCCCTACAACGTAGGTGGTGCCTTGCGGGATAGTACTCAGAAACGCTGCTAGATCCTCAATAGCAGCTGAAATATTGGTTACCCCCACTGGTATGGAGTATACATTGACCAGTGCCAGTTTGGAGGCATTTGGCCACTCCAGTAATACACATTGCACGTCCATGGAGTTTGTCACAAGGGATCTTGCCTTACACCCTAAATGGCAGCCCACCCAAATGTGGAGTCCACCAGATGGTCGACCCTTCCCCGCCCATTTCGCTGGGATCGAAAAAGTGGCAAATCCAGTTCGCCAGTAGTCTTCCCTGGCCCATGTTTCCTGAAAGAGGCAAACATCTTGCATATCTATTAATGCCCCCCACTCCGGGGACTCAAGTTGGTTTGATAGCCCAGCCAAATTCCAGGAAATAATGGAAATTGAGCCCGGATCCCTCCTATCGCTCATGGTACAGGCAATTGGTCTAGCCACTCCCAAATCTTGTAAAACCTCGTGTGCTAGGTAACAATTCAGACCACGTGAGTGGATACTCCCTATTGGAGTAAGCGATTCGCTAATAACCTCTTGGGGATTGCCATTACTCGTGTTATCCCTAGTGAGTGCCCTAATGTGTACACTTCTACTAGGCACGGCTGGAATAATAGACCGCCACTGATGTTCCTCAGCCCTAATGTGATGTCAGTCAACCATATCCAAACAGCTGAACCTATTGAGGTGTGAAAATTGATTGTACAGACCACAGTGATAGGGGATGTTCCGTTCGCCCCTCCCATAGACTCTAGGTGACGGCCTAGACCAGTTCTCTCTGCGTCGTTTTCTGGGTATTACCTAGGACCATCCCTCATCCACCTCTCTCCCAAGCCGCTCAGGTTTGTCAGGGTAAAAGGCGGACAGTGGCAAGGCCTGGATAGAAGTATCTGGGGTAGCTAAAGGCCAATTGCAGATGTGGGCCACCGTCCTCGGGTCCCTAAAGTTTATTAGGACAAAGTCATCAGTGGTACTTTTCCTTGTTGGGCCCACCCACGGTACTCATCTGACTAGAATGATTTCGCTAGTGATCCCGGGGGGAAGGGGTCTATATTTATTTAGCCAGCTTAAAACCTTGTTTTTTAAAGATTGAAATGTTTAATTCACAGAACCAGCAAGCTCTGGAACCCCACTTAGGACGACCACAAACGGGGCTGCCTCAGGGGGGAAGTTTATCGCTCGCTTATTGTAATGTATTTTTTCCTCCCAAGCATTACTCCCCTCTGTCTCTGTGGCCCTATTTATGCCCTTGAGAGATTTAGTAGGAGGGATGACAGCAGGAGGGGGCTGAATGGATGGAGATTTAGTGGGGGAAGGAACAGGAGGCGGGGGCTGAGTGGGTGGGGGTGTGATATTCGGCCCGCTTGTTTGGCAGACACAAAGTTATTACCCGTATACCCCTGTTGTAAATTTGCTGACTTCAGATAATCTATAGTAGCCCCTGTTGCCTCTTCTATTTTGGTCAACCTAGCTTCCATTTTAAGAAATCTAGCTTCTAGCAGATGGATTAAATATTCCAACAAACCAGCCAGATTGTTGTAGTCTGCTGGAACTTCACGCACCCCCCGGGAGCCACTAGCAGATAGTAAGCTGACCAAGACAGCAGGCTGATAATCTGCCTGAGTACTATGTTGGGCGCTAATGTCTGTAGGTGTTCGTTCTGCTTCCTTCCTCCCCCTGCTATCCTCCATAGGGTTATGATGTTTGGCGACCTTCGCCTTTTTACCCCCTGATGCATATGGGCCATGCTTCCTTTTGGGGATTGCTCCTTCCCCGAGTCCTTGAATCGATCGATTTTGTGGCCTATAATTCTCAGTTACTGATGGAGCTGCTGTAATACTCAAGATTGGAACTGAGTCCTGGATGACAGAACCATTCAGCAAAGGGTCCCTTAGTGGGGCATCAGTACTTCCCAAGTTCGACGGAGTACTAATTACCTCATTTGTTTCCACAGGAACTGGCTGTCTGGTTGGAGTCAAGGCTTTTGCTATATGGCCAAGGGAGGATCGCTTAGCATTCTCGATTCCCTGGGAGAGTCTGCGTTCCAAGGTTGCGATTTCATGTGTCAGGAGTGAATTAGCTCTGACGATGAAATTATCCATAGCACCGACTGTATGGGCAACAGAATTTGCAGCTTTACTCCTGGTTTCTCTGCTCACCATGTTTTACCAAAAATATTCAGTACCTGTACAAGTAAGGGAAGCTTCAAGTCTTGTCCCTGTAGCTGGATTAATGGATGTTCCGGTGCAAAAAGCCAAAGGGGGTGGCCCGGTCCGGTCTCAACGGGGCTAAAACTGGCAGCCCTTGGCCCGGTCTTCGCCCGCGCGCGTTCCGCGGGGAGGGGCTGTAAATAAGTACCACTGGTAGGCGGGAAGAGAACGGGAAGAGGCACCAGCTGCAGGCGATTAGGGAATGCTGGTCCTCGCAGTCCCGACCTCCCGCTCTGTAATCCCCCTCAATAGAAAGGCACCAAAGTTCCAAGAGATCCGCCGTAGCACCAAAGGTCCGGGTAAAATACACAGAACTGCGGGCAACCCAAAACCAGAGACTGCTGCGAGCGGCTCCCGCGAAGCGGGGGCCGTGAGCAGTTAAGAGCAGGCAGGCAGGCAGGCGGGGAGAGAACGGGAAGAGGCACCAGCTGCAGGCGATTAGGGAATGCTGGTCCTCGCAGTCCCGACCTCCCGCTCTGTAATCCCCCTCAATACAAAGGCACCAAAGTTCCAAGAGATCCTCCGTAGCACCAAAGGTCCGGGTAAAATACACAGAACTGCAGGCAATCCAAAACCGGAGACTCCTGCGAGCGGCGAAGTCAATCCACTCAGGGGCCCCCACGGACCGCTGCCCCCACCACATCTTCAACAGAGCCGCCGACACCATCACACCCATGCTCCGCCACACCCTCAACCGCTCTCTGGCGACCGCTTGATTCCCCGACGACTGGAAACACGCGGAGGTCAACACCCTCCTGAAGAAACCCTCGGTGAACCCCACCACCCTCAAGAACTACAGACCCATCTCCCTCCTCCCCTTCCCAGCAAAAGTCATAGAGAAAGCCATCAACAGCCTACTCGCCACATTCATTGAATGGCACAACATTCTCAACTCCTCTCAATCCGTCTTCAGAAGAACCACCGTACGGAAACTACCCTTCTTGCCTCAACAGACGACATCTGCACCCTACTGGACAAAGAAGAAACAGTAGCCCTCATCCTACTCGATCACTCAGGGGCGTTCGACACAGTCTCTCACATCACCCTAATACGCAGACTCCATGACGCAGGAATCCAGGACAAGGCCCTGAACTGAATCTGCTCCTTCCTCTCCGGCAGAACGCAGTGGGTCAGACTCACCCCCTTTCCTCTCAGACCCTACACCTACCATCTACGGAGTCCCTCAGGCCTCCTCCCTCAGCCCGACGCTCTTCAACGTCTACATGGCTCCACTCACCCCCATCGTCAGAACCTACGGGCTCAACATTTTATCGTACGCAGACGACACCCAAATCATCCTCTCCCTCTCCAATGAACCCAACACCGCCAGACACAACTTTCGAGAAGGCATGGAAGCCATCGCCAAATGGATGAAAAACAGCTGCCTACAACTAAGCACCAACAAAACAATTACTCATCATGGGCCCAAACCACAACACCTGGAGCAACACCTGGTGGCTCCCCACCCTTGAAAACCCGCCAAGACCCACAGACCACGCATGCAACCTGGGAATCACCCTGGACTCCAAGCTAAAATTGGACCGCCAGATCAACTCCATCTCATCTTCCTGCTTCCACACTCTCCTCCTTCTTCATAAGACCTTCAAATGAATGCCCCTCGAACACAGAAAGACCATCGCTCATGCCCTGGTCACCAGCAGACTTGACTACGGCAATGCACTCTACACCGGAATAAACAAAAACCTCACCCGCGAGCTACAGAACATCCAGAACACCCAGAACACCGCTGTAAGACTGATGCTCAACCTGCCAAAACACTGTCACATCTCCACTGGCTCCCCGTTGCGGCAAGAATTACCTTCAAGAGACTCACCTACGCACACAAGGCCATCCACGGCAGCAGGCCAGCATACCTGAACAGCCTACTCAAATTCCACGCATTCCAAAGGACCCTATGATCAGCCCAGCTCTCCTACGCCGTGGTCCCCCACACGAGAAAGACCAGATTGGGAGCCGCTCCATCTCCTTCCTTGCGGCCAAAGCCTAGAATGCCCTTCCACTCCAAGTCAGCCAGACAACATCGCTCCTCTTCTTCACCGGAAACCTCAAAACCTGGCTCTTCAACAGATCCCCTCCTTGATGGATTGGATCCTGCAACCCCCCCCCCCCCCCAGGTACCTTGAGACCCTCACGGGTGAGTAGTCGCACTTAACAAACCCCTGATTGATTGATTGACATTGTAAATATATAAACACATGTATAATCACAAACAAAAATGTCATTCAAAGAAGGGAAAGTGAGAGAGAATGAGTCATTTTAATTTCTTGGTGAAGGGGCCAACACGGTGCAATTTTGCTATAGAAGGAAGCAGTAAGAAAGACTAGTCTAGCATTATTCTGCTTGAGTTTTGTTGTTTAGGAATTACACTAATACATTGTTTCTTTGTTTGTTTCTGCCACTTTTGTGGATTGAATTAAATGCAGAGTCTAGAAGCATGTTTAGAAGAATGTTTTTGGTCTGATGTAATCAATGTTATTTATTGTACAACATTTGGGAATATTAAAATCATATATGATCTTTTGGTTATGTTTATTTCTTTACCTGAATGGTGTAATGGCTGGCTCATACGAATCGCGACCAATAAGTACTATCACATTTACCCACAAATAAAGAATGATTAAAACCATTTCATACATCAGCCCCCTTTTCTAACAAGTCCTATTGAAGGCATGCCAAATATCAAACATCCTAGGCATTAAAAGGTAAGCACAAGCTGTAGTAACAGATACCTATGAACATACAAGACTTTTAACATACCAACAAAATTTAAAGCTGCAAGGTGTCCCATTGTTATGTGTGATACTATCAGCTAAAACTGCCTTTTGACGCAACTGCACTATAATGCTGGAGTGGTGAGCCCAAACTTAGAATGTTAATAGAAGCATTTCAAGTTCCAGAGTACAAAGTGATGTCTGGTAAAAAGTAGTACTGACTGTAGGAGAGTAGGGTCTGCTATCCTATGGTCACCCCAAATTTTTGCTTTTTGCTTCACTGGTTTCTGACTTAATGTGGCTGTGGGCCTGCTAATCAGACCCACAGCCTGCTGTTCTCTCTCTAAATTGATGCCAATGCACTTTAGGTGCATTACGAATTGGAACTGGTTCACCTTATGAGCCCCTGTAAGAGTGCACCCTAGGTGCCCAGGGCATAGGTGTATCCAAGGCCTACCAGGGGCTGCAGCACGTATTGTGCCACCCCTGGCCTGGCCCCCATCTTTGACACAACTGGCTGATCACTCAGCTGGGGTAAGTCGGTGTAACCACCTCTTACTTAGGTACAGTATGCCTGTGCCTAACCCTAAACTGGACACATATGTTCCTATCAGCCACTCCTATGGAAGGCCTCATCAATCCTGGAGGCAGAGTGCTTGGAAATATGTGAGATGGTGCTCTGGCATGAGCTGAGCCTGTCTGCAGCTGTCGGGAACAACTCCCTAAGCTGTTCCGGGATATTGCCATACCATATACTCTTAAGTGCATTATAATCCTCGCGGTTAAATGCTATCTTTGGTTTGGCTTTATCAAAACATGTCGAGTAAGGTGTCATACGAATTGGAATACTATCCCCTCGCCAATTCTGGCGACGGGGATAGCATTCCACCCTTCTAGAGGGACACGACATGTGCGTAGCCTTAACCCCGGTTAAAGTTAAACAGAGCCTCAGCTTCACAAAATGGACGCTGCCACCACAGACACAAGTCTGGCCTCCTGCTGCTGACCGAAACTCGGCAGATGGTGGCCTGGACAAAGGGTTTCCTGCCTTGGGAGGTGCGAGCACCACCCCAGACAGGATTTTGTGTATTAGGTAGGACAGGGCTGAAAAGAATCAGACATGCCCGGGGCACACAAGGTGTCCCCGTGCATAGGCCAGTCCAAACCGGTTCTGGGGCCTTCCAGCCCCAGTCCTGGCGCGGAGCTGGACAAAGGAAAGGGGGTGTAACCGCCCCCCTTCCTGGTTCCACCCAGAGGAGGGACCTAGTAGGTGATCCACCCCCAGTTTGGGAATAAGAGGGGGAGCAGTGCCATTGCACAGCAGATCATCCCGAAATCAACTTAAAACTAAGAAGAAGACTGGACTTCGACATTCTGCTGCACAGAAAACTGAAGAAGAATCTCCCTTGTGGCCAAGGAGTGACCACCCTGTGAACACAGGTACCAACCAGCAACTCGACGTCTGCTTTGCCGCCGCCTCCCGCCGGAGACCGAGCCCAGAGCCCGACAAGAACCAGACTCCCAGACCTCTCAGAGCCCGATCCACAGTCCCTGCGAAGAAGGGACCCGTGGAGGCACCGAGTGACGTGGGACCGGACCTCTTGGAAGACACTCGTAAAGCTGACTGCGCAGCTTCTGAGGCATCCTCGACGTTGTGCTTTGGGGATTGAGAACCCCCACCACCGAGCAGCCCTTGCACCGAAGATCAGCCCCCCAGCATCTCCACGATCTGCGTGGGGCCCTTTTGCACTGTGCCACTCGACGCGCCATCCCGGCCACTAGCCACGTGGTCAGCGGCCATCTTGGCGACGAACCCGAAGATTTAAACAGCAGGTCTGGTTGCTCCAGACCTACCCAAGCTCCTGTGAAAAGGAGCCCTCGCTCTGACCTTGCTGGTCCGAGTGAACAGCATCTTTCAACTACTGCGTGGCTTGCATTTGCCAAGGCCTGTTTGCTCCGATCAGGTCGCCGACACCGCCAACAGCGAGAAGCCTACGTGGGACAGCTCGTGACCGACTCCTGGACGTCCTCGACCCCGGGTATCCACGTGGCTGCAGAAAGAAGCTACCCGACAACGCCTGTTTGCACCCGACATCGCCTGGTTCCACTCTGGTTCCAGGGCAGTCACTGGCTAGTGACTTTGAACACTGTCCCCTCTGCTTTCAGGTCTTCAACTCTTCCGATCCACCCTTGGATCCACCGGAACTCTTCTCATCGAGCCGCCTGCAGCATCTTCAGCTCCAAGCACCATCGACCAGCGTGATGAAACCCGACACATCTTCGACCCTGTGCACCCGCTTCCTGTGGGTGAGGTAACTCAGCTCCGCCGGTGCTCCTGCACTGGTACACATCCCAAGGGCCTGTGTTTTAAGTTTCAGCTCCGTAGGTCACTCGGAAGGTTCCTAACTTTCTAACTTTGTGCTTTTTACGCACCATAGACTTTGTATTGAGAAGTGCGTGCACTTTGAACACTGCACCCGAGTCCCGTGGGCCTTTCCCGACTTAGTTAACTCCAGTCTCGAATAGCTCCAGCGATTCCCAAGGCCCTAGGCCTCTTCACTTTCCTTTAGGTATCTCTTATACCACTTATTTAGTATATGGTTTAGGTGGCCCCTAGGGCTCATCCATATTGTGCAACTTTTGTGTATTTTAAACTGTCTTGTGATTTAACGCTTGTGCTTCTGTGCTCATAAAGAGTCCAGGGGATTTTATAGTTAATAAATCAATATATATTTTCAATATATATCTGTGTGGTGTCCCTTTCATTTGGTATTCAAGGGGGTTGTGTATGGTATAACAGCTGGCTTCACATGCCTTTCAGAGTTTAGCCTAAGACTGCTTTGTCCACGTTACCACTAGGATAACTGGTCTACAAGGTTGACTTACAACCATCATCATAAGGGTTGCTTGGCATGGTACAAAGTGATCACTAGAATTAGTGAGCATTATATACCAGGCCAACTTCTCACATTGGTGAGCAGCGGATTGGGATCTGAGCTTGCTGTTGTTTTACCATTACAATCTTTGAGATTATCATTTGAAAGATCATACAGGTACCTGCTAGGTACATATAAAACAAGACTAGTATACTTAAGTTCTACTGAACTTAGTTGTTGTAGAGTAAAGGGAGTAGCACACCCTAGCTACAACTACTAGATAGGTTTAGTAGGTAAACACCAGTGTAGGTAGATTGCAACACATCCACCCACACTAGAGCAATGTCTGGAACAGAGGGGTCCAGTGGACTTACTCCTGTTGAGAGTGACCCTCCAAGGGCACCATCCCAGTTTGCTATTTTTCCCTTTAAGGAATTAAGACAGCTTTGTGTCTTAAGGGGTCTGAAGACAGGGCCTTCCCCTACTGCAGACCACCTAAGAGAGCTCTTGGATCAGTCTGAAGCTCTAAAGACCTCTAAAGCAAACCCCACAGGGAATGCTGAAGGAGGCCATCCTTCAGAGGATGACACTGTAGACACCCCTGCCCCTATCATCCTAGTAGATGAGGAAGCCTCCACCACTGGAGCTCCTCAAGTAGATGTAGAGGAAGAGGAAGAAGAAGAGGAGGAGGAGGTGGAAAGCAGTGAGTCAGATGATGACAGAGATAGTCAGGTGCTGGTCAGTAGACTGAACCAGGCTAACTTAAGTCAACTTGGGAATGAATCAGGTAACAACCCATTCAGACCCCCAGGTGGACTTAACCAGGGCCATAGGAGGAGAAGGCATCACTCGGGTGAATCCAATACCTCCCATGTCTCTAGAGGCTCTCATGGTCACTCCAGAAAGGAGATGACTAGCCCTCAGAGAAGGGAACATGAGGCCAAGATGAGAGAGGCTGAGCTTAGGATCCAGAGGCAAGAATTAGAGGTTGCCCTGGCTAAGGAGAAACTTGCTAGAGCAAGACAGCCTAGAGAGAGTGGGGTAATAGAACCCACTGGTGGCAGCAATATCCACAAGGATAAAGACAGGTCTTTTGATAATAGAAACCTGAGTAAGATTGTGCCCCCCTACAAAGCTGGGGATGATATCCATAAATGGATTACTGCAATGGAGAGAGCCTGCAGAGTACAGCAGATCCCTCAGGAGCAGTGGGCAGCAATCTTGTGGCTCTCCTTTGAAGGTAGAGGCCGAGACAGACTCCTCACAGTTAGTGATGGGGATTCTAGAAACTACCTGGTCCTGAAGAGTGCTCTGATTGATGGGTTAGGCTTAACCACTGAACAGTACAGGTTAATGTTCAGAGATACCCAGAAGACACAGACTCAGGACTGGTCTGAATTTGTTGAGTGTGCCACTAAGGCTCTGGAGGGATGGTTGCTGGGAAGCAAGGTTACAGACTATGAAGGATTGTATAATTTGCTGATGAGAGAACAAATTTTAAATAATTGTCAGAACCAGCAGTTGCATCAACATTTGGTTGACTCAGATTTGACCTCTCCCCAAGAATTGGGAAAGAGGGCAGATAAATGGGTAAGAACCAGAGTTAAGCAAAAGAACCAGAACCAGAACCAGGGTGGTGACCAGAAGAAAACAGACCAGAAGGGTGGGGAGCAGAAAGCTAAAGACCAGAAGTCTTCAACAGGGCCCCAAACTGAGACAGAGGGTGGGTCCCAAACTTCCAAGAAGAAGAAGAAAGAAGGTCAGAAGAAACCCTGGTGTAAAACTTGTAAGAACACCTCTCACTGGACAAGTGAGTGTAAAAAGGGTGGAGCCCCCAGCACTGCAGCCCCTAAGGCACCTGCACCCACTAGTACAGTTAGCAGTGTTGGTCCTCAAGCCAAGGGTTTAGTGGGAATCACTTTGGGAACTGAAGGAGATTCCGACCTAGTCAGAACCCTTACACAGGCTGTTCTGGTTTGTGAAGGGGACATAGATTTGACCCCTGACATAAGTCCCAGTAACCTGGGCAAATACAGACAGACACCTTTGATTAACAACAAAGTGGCTCAAGCTTACAGGGACACATGTGCCAGTGTCACTATGGTGACACCTAACTTTGTGGACCCTGGACAATACATGCCAGGCGATGATTACCTGGTGACCAATGCCAGCAATGTCACTACTACACATAGTGTGGCACTTGTTAACTTTTCCTGGGGAGGGGTAACTGGCCTAAAGAAAGTTGTGGTTAGTGCTGATCTCCCAGTAGAATGTTTGTTGGGCAATGACCTGGAGAACTCTCTATGGTCAGAAGTTGAGTACAGGACTCATGCAGAGATGTTAGGGATATCATCACATGTCCTTGCTGTGACCAGGTCACAGGCCAAAAAGTGCCTCTCTGAACCTCAGGTCTTGGATCCTGGAACAATGGACCAAGTACCTCCCAAGAAGAAGAACAGGAGGGTTAAGGCTGCGCCTTCCCAACTGCCTACAAGTGAGGATCAGGCTTCACAGGAAACTGATCTTGAGACCCCTGAAGGAACTGTCCCTGAAGAACTTGAACCTGATCAGGTTGAGTTTCTGGGGACAGGGGGACCTTCTAGGGCAGACTTGGGGCAGGCTCAGTTAACCTGTCCTTCTCTTGAACCCCTCAGACAGCAGGCTGCTGCTGAGGCTGCTGGGAATGCTCAAGGTGCCCATAAAGTATATTGGGACGATGGACTCCTTTATTCAGAGGCTAGAGACCCCAAGCCTGGTGCTACCAGGAGGTTGGTTATACCTCTGCAATTTAGGGGCTTCCTACTCACCTTGGCCCATGATATTCCTTTAGCAGGACACCTAGGCCAGAACAAGACTTGGGACAGGCTTGTCCCTCACTTTCACTGGCCTCACATGTCTGAAGACACCAAGGAGTTTTGTCGCTCCTGTGAAACCTGCCAAGCCAGTGGTAAAGCAGGTGGAACAACAAAGGCCCCCCTGATACCACTACCTGTGGTGGGGGTTCCCTTTGAGAGAGTGGGGATTGATATTGTTGGTCCAATGGATCCCCCTACAGCATCTGGGCACAGATTCATACTGGTGGTAGTGGATCATGCCACCAGGTACCCAGAGGCAATTCCCCTTAGGACCACAACAGCTCCTGTTGTGGCCAGGGCCTTACTTGGAGTTTTCTCCAGAGTGGGGTTTCCTAAGGAGGTAATATCAGATAGAGGTACCAACTTCATGTCTGGATATTTGACAGCTATGTGGAAGGAATGTGGTGTAAACTACAAGTTCACCACTCCTTATCACCCACAATGCAATGGGCTTGTTGAGAGATTTAACAAGACCCTAAAGGGCATGATTAAAGGATTACCTGAAAAGCTCAGGCGAAGATGGGACATCCTTCTGCCCTGCCTTTTGTTCGCTTACAGAGAGGTCCCTCAAAAGGGGGTTGGCTTCAGCCCCTTTGAATTGTTGTTTGGGCACCCTGTAAGAGGACCCCTGTGTCTTGTGAAGGAAGGATGGGAGTTACCTCTCAAAAAGCCTAAACAGGACATAGTGGACTATGTACTTGGTCTCCGCTCCAGGATGGCAGAGTACATGGAAAAGGCATCCAAAAACCTTGAGGCTAGCCAAGAATTACAGAAAGCTTGGCATGACCAAAAGGCTGTCCTTGTTGAGTTTCAGCCTGGACAGAAGGTATGGGTGTTGGAGCCAGTGGCCCCAGCAGCACTCCAAGACAAATGGTCTGGACCCCATACAATTCTGGAAAAGAAGGGAGAGGTTACCTACTTGGTGGACCTAGGAACTCCCAGGAGCCCCCACAGGGTGCTCCATGTGAACAGATTGAAGGCATATGTCAGCAGGGCAGACATGGGCTTGCTCATGGCTACAGATGAGGGACAGGAGGAAGAGAGTGACCCTCTCCCAGACCTGCTCACTCAGAACCCTGAGGATGGCTCAGTTGATGGTGTGGCCTTAGGTGGCAGCCTCACTGAACATCAGCAACATGACTGCAGACAAGTTCTACAGGCATACGGGCATATGTTCTCATTGACACCCAGTCAGACTAACTGGTGTACACATGTGGTGGACACTGGTGACAGTCTTCCTGTAAAGAGCAAGATTTACAGGCAACCTGACCACGTCAGGGACTGTATAAAGACTGAGGTGCAAAAGATGCTGGAATTAGGTGTCATTGAGCCTTCAGAGAGCCCCTGGGCTAGCCCAGTGGTTCTGGTCCCCAAACCTCACACCAAAGATGGCAAGAGAGAGATGAGGTTCTGTGTGGATTACAGAGGACTCAATGCTGTCACCAGGACAGATGCACACCCTATTCCAAGGGCAGATGAGCTCATTGACAAGTTGGCTTCTGCCAAATATTTGAGCACATTTGACTTGACAGCTGGCTACTGGCAAATCAGGTTAGCTGAGGAGTCTAAAGCCAAGACAGCATTTTCTACCCCTAGTGGGCATTATCAGTTTGTGGTGATGCCCTTTGGTTTGAAAAATGCACCTGCCACCTTCCAAAGGTTGGTGAACCAAGTCCTCACTGGGTTGGATGACTTTTGTGCAGCTTATCTGGACGATATTGCTGTCTTTAGCTCCACCTGGGAGGATCACCTGATCCACCTGAAGGAAGTGCTTGAGGCTCTGCAGAAGGCAGGCCTCACTATCAAGGCAACAAAGTGCCAGATAGGGCAGAGCAAGGTTGTATACCTGGGCCACCTTGTAGGTGGAGGCCAAGTTCAACCACTGGAGAGTAAGATCCAGACCATCAAGGACTGGTCCCCTCCAACTACCCAGACTCAGGTCAGAGCTTTCTTGGGCCTGACTGGGTACTACAGGAAGTTTGTTAAGAACTATGGGTCCATTGTGACTCCTCTTAATGATCTGACATCCAAGAAGATGCCCAAAAAGGTTCAGTGGACAGAAATCTGTCAAAAGGCATTTGATGACCTGAAGAAGGCCATGTGCTCTGCACCTATCCTGAAGAGTCCTGACTACTCAAGAGAGTTCATTGTCCAAACAGATGCTTCTGAGTTGGGAGTGGGAGCAGTGCTTTCACAGCTTAATGTAGATGGCCAGGACCAGCCCATTGCTTTCATTAGCAGAAGGCTGACCCCCAGAGAGAAACGTTGGTCAGCTATAGAGAGGGAGGCCTTTGCTGTGGTGTGGGCCCTGAAGAAGCTGAGACCATACTTATTTGGCACTCACTTCAAGATTCAGACCGACCATAAGCCCCTCCTATGGCTTAATCAGATGAAGGGTGAAAACCCCAAACTACTCAGGTGGTCCATTTCCCTACAGGGGATGGACTTTACAGTGGAGCACCGCCCAGGGACTGACCATGGCAACGCAGATGGTCTCTCCAGGTACTTCCACTTAGAACATGAAGACACAACTGGTCAAGGTTAGTCTAATGTCCCTGCGTTTGGGGGGGGGTTATGTAGGAGAGTAGGGTCTGCTATCCTATGGTCACCCCAAATTTTTGCTTTTTGCTTCACTGGTTTCTGACTTAATGTGGCTGTGGGCCTGCTAATCAGACCCACAGCCTGCTGTTCTCTCTCTAAATTGATGCCAATGCACTTTAGGTGCATTACGAATTGGAACTGGTTCACCTTATGAGCCCCTGTAAGAGTGCACCCTAGGTGCCCAGGGCATAGGTGTATCCAAGGCCTACCAGGGGCTGCAGCACGTATTGTGCCACCCCTGGCCTGGCCCCCATCTTTGACACAACTGGCTGATCACTCAGCTGGGGTAAGTCGGTGTAACCACCTCTTACTTAGGTACAGTATGCCTGTGCCTAACCCTAAACTGGACACATATGTTCCTATCAGCCACTCCTATGGAAGGCCTCATCAATCCTGGAGGCAGAGTGCTTGGAAATATGTGAGATGGTGCTCTGGCATGAGCTGAGCCTGTCTGCAGCTGTCGGGAACAACTCCCTAAGCTGTTCCGGGATATTGCCATACCATATACTCTTAAGTGCATTATAATCCTCGCGGTTAAATGCTATCTTTGGTTTGGCTTTATCAAAACATGTCGAGTAAGGTGTCATACGAATTGGAATACTATCCCCTCGCCAATTCTGGCGACGGGGATAGCATTCCACCCTTCTAGAGGGACACGACATGTGCGTAGCCTTAACCCCGGTTAAAGTTAAACAGAGCCTCAGCTTCACAAAATGGACGCTGCCACCACAGACACAAGTCTGGCCTCCTGCTGCTGACCGAAACTCGGCAGATGGTGGCCTGGACAAAGGGTTTCCTGCCTTGGGAGGTGCGAGCACCACCCCAGACAGGATTTTGTGTATTAGGTAGGACAGGGCTGAAAAGAATCAGACATGCCCGGGGCACACAAGGTGTCCCCGTGCATAGGCCAGTCCAAACCGGTTCTGGGGCCTTCCAGCCCCAGTCCTGGCGCGGAGCTGGACAAAGGAAAGGGGGTGTAACCGCCCCCCTTCCTGGTTCCACCCAGAGGAGGGACCTAGTAGGTGATCCACCCCCAGTTTGGGAATAAGAGGGGGAGCAGTGCCATTGCACAGCAGATCATCCCGAAATCAACTTAAAACTAAGAAGAAGACTGGACTTCGACATTCTGCTGCACAGAAAACTGAAGAAGAATCTCCCTTGTGGCCAAGGAGTGACCACCCTGTGAACACAGGTACCAACCAGCAACTCGACGTCTGCTTTGCCGCCGCCTCCCGCCGGAGACCGAGCCCAGAGCCCGACAAGAACCAGACTCCCAGACCTCTCAGAGCCCGATCCACAGTCCCTGCGAAGAAGGGACCCGTGGAGGCACCGAGTGACGTGGGACCGGACCTCTTGGAAGACACTCGTAAAGCTGACTGCGCAGCTTCTGAGGCATCCTCGACGTTGTGCTTTGGGGATTGAGAACCCCCACCACCGAGCAGCCCTTGCACCGAAGATCAGCCCCCCAGCATCTCCACGATCTGCGTGGGGCCCTTTTGCACTGTGCCACTCGACGCGCCATCCCGGCCACTAGCCACGTGGTCAGCGGCCATCTTGGCGACGAACCCGAAGATTTAAACAGCAGGTCTGGTTGCTCCAGACCTACCCAAGCTCCTGTGAAAAGGAGCCCTCGCTCTGACCTTGCTGGTCCGAGTGAACAGCATCTTTCAACTACTGCGTGGCTTGCATTTGCCAAGGCCTGTTTGCTCCGATCAGGTCGCCGACACCGCCAACAGCGAGAAGCCTACGTGGGACAGCTCGTGACCGACTCCTGGACGTCCTCGACCCCGGGTATCCACGTGGCTGCAGAAAGAAGCTACCCGACAACGCCTGTTTGCACCCGACATCGCCTGGTTCCACTCTGGTTCCAGGGCAGTCACTGGCTAGTGACTTTGAACACTGTCCCCTCTGCTTTCAGGTCTTCAACTCTTCCGATCCACCCTTGGATCCACCGGAACTCTTCTCATCGAGCCGCCTGCAGCATCTTCAGCTCCAAGCACCATCGACCAGCGTGATGAAACCCGACACATCTTCGACCCTGTGCACCCGCTTCCTGTGGGTGAGGTAACTCAGCTCCGCCGGTGCTCCTGCACTGGTACACATCCCAAGGGCCTGTGTTTTAAGTTTCAGCTCCGTAGGTCACTCGGAAGGTTCCTAACTTTCTAACTTTGTGCTTTTTACGCACCATAGACTTTGTATTGAGAAGTGCGTGCACTTTGAACACTGCACCCGAGTCCCGTGGGCCTTTCCCGACTTAGTTAACTCCAGTCTCGAATAGCTCCAGCGATTCCCAAGGCCCTAGGCCTCTTCACTTTCCTTTAGGTATCTCTTATACCACTTATTTAGTATATGGTTTAGGTGGCCCCTAGGGCTCATCCATATTGTGCAACTTTTGTGTATTTTAAACTGTCTTGTGATTTAACGCTTGTGCTTCTGTGCTCATAAAGAGTCCAGGGGATTTTATAGTTAATAAATCAATATATATTTTCAATATATATCTGTGTGGTGTCCCTTTCATTTGGTATTCAAGGGGGTTGTGTATGGTATAACAGCTGGCTTCACATGCCTTTCAGAGTTTAGCCTAAGACTGCTTTGTCCACGTTACCACTAGGATAACTGGTCTACAAGGTTGACTTACAACCATCATCATAAGGGTTGCTTGGCATGGTACAAAGTGATCACTAGAATTAGTGAGCATTATATACCAGGCCAACTTCTCACACTGACTTAAAGTAAAACATATGCCATGGTGACACTTGGCAGCTATGAATGTCCACAAAACGGCAGCTCAACTTTAATGTAGTACGGCAATGAGTAGATTAAAGCAGTGGTAAGCATGCTTAAAGCCTCAAGTTTCAAGTGCTTTAGAATTCAGGGCTGAAAATTAACCTGATGTAATACAAAATGTCCAAGGTTTCACAAGGTGCAATTCTGCTGGCAAGGTTGACCATTCCTACTACGTTATAATATTCAGTAAGGAGTAGGTCAAAAAATTTGTTTTTTTGATCATTTGAATAAAGCTCACTTACTTTTTTATCCATTAATAATTGAGTAAATACGATGGGTAATGAGCTGTTAGAGAGGGTAATGAGATGTGAATGAGAGTGCAATAAACAGATTTTCTATGTGTAGGAGCTGGCTTAGAATATGGTACACACTCTAAGTAGTGATGCACCTTGCACTAATCAAGGCAACCCTTATGGTGATTTTAGTGGTTTTGATAATCATAGAAAGCTCTCAAAGTAGTAGCTGTGGAGAGCAGCCATCAGGCTTATCTTGGTGGAGTGAAAAGCAGCTTGTTTTACCACCTTTAATCAGCCGTGTAGATTAGATGAAACAGAACCACAATGTTTATAAACATAAGTCTAGCTATTACACAAACACAAACACATAGATATATCTCCTAGCAGGAGATATCAATAGTACACATGTAAATACTTAAAAGAAACCAGGTAAGTGGCACAAACATATACCGGTCTCCAGGCAGAGACCAAACTATATACTAAGAAAGTGGAATGCGAACTGCAAAGAAGAATGGGACGTGGATTAGAAAACTCTGAGGAGCTGGAAGAACAAGGAACCACACAAGGTAAGTAGTCAAGAACCCACCAGAGATTTGTGCAGAGAGGAAACCCAACTGCATGCCCAATTGAAGTCTATGGAGAAGTCGCAGTTGCAGTTTTAAAGAAGAAGGTTAGAGACCCCCCCCCACCTGTGGATGGCCCAGGAACCAGGTAACCTGCACCAGAGAAGCCGAGTGTATAGGGGTGAAGTGACATTTCAACCTGCCATAGACGACAATGTACGTCTTTGGAGAAAAAGCCTCTGAAGAAGCTTGTGAAGATGTCCAGTGGAATCTAAGGGTGGATTCTTGAAGAGGAGAACCTGCAAGCAGTGGGGACATAGTCTATGCCACGCAGAGGTAACCACGAGACACAGAAGCACAATGCCCTCCCTTGGCAGAGAGCTCAGGAGAGGTGATGAGGGCCCTGTCGCTGCAGCTGTGGGCACCAGGCGACGCTGATGAAGACCAGGAGCCATGCACAAGCTGTCCTACATCGGAGTTTGGTGTCTAGGTAGTTGGTGTCCGGCGGGTGCACCAACAAGCCTTGTAGCCGCAAATAGCGTGGAATGCAAAAAGATGCAAACATTGGGACCAGCAATGTAGAAGGGACTAACCGAGTACAGGAGAGTCAGAGCAGGCCCCGAGCAAGCAGGGGAGACCACTGAAACAAAGGAAGATGCTCACCCTCAGGCTTAACACACAGTAGTCTCAAGATGACTTCAGGCAGCTCACCAAAGATGGAGGCCCACGGTGCATGGGATGTAGAGAGGGCGCTGATCTTTGAGGGATGAGGTGCTCGAGCTTCTCGTAGACTGCAGGTCTCTGCAGCGCAGCACCACAAGCAATGGCAAGCTGACGTTGTGCACAGGGGTTTGGTCCCAGCGGCTCAGACAAAAGATAATGTCCTCAAAATTGCAGAGAAGACAGGTCAGGCCTCTAGAGAGCTGTAGAACCCCCACCTGTGTTGCTGGGCCTCGGGAAGTACATAGGACGTCAGGAGCAGCAGACCTGTCAGCTTCTTTGCGGTGCCTGCAGATTCGGGGGGTGATTCCTTCACTCCAAGGGAGATTTCTTTGGATGTCCTTGATGCCCACAGATCTTCTGGAGAATCTGTGGGAAATACAGACACAGACAAGGCAAGATAGTTGAAGAACATCGAGACCAGGAGCCAAGAGTCTTCCTTGATGCAGTCTCGGTTCCAGTCAAAGTCCAACAAAGTCCAAGTATACAGACAGTCGAAGAGAGTCTAGGTTTCAGAGGTGAGTCATGTTTCATGACAAATCTGATGACCCACCCACATGGAGGCCTTAAATAACCAAGGAAAAGGGATGGAATGACTTGGTGGTCCTTCTCAGAGGAGGAACTGCATAGAGTGGAGGATATTCCCCTGTCCTTTGCCCAGATTCAAGCGAGACCTGGAGCCAAGGGTTCCAGAACTGGCTCAACTGGAGCAAGCAGGGAGGGCTATAAATGTGCCATTCAACGAAGTCTGGTGGCGCTGCCCTGCTCAAGCTCAGCTCAGCAGCAGGTGGACAGAACATTCTCTGTGGTCGGCAGCAGCACCAGCTTGCAGGCAGACACTGAAAGACTGTAACCGGGAGTGCAGGGGTCTCCTCTAAGATACCCCCAAGTACATGGGACCACAACTCCAACACTGGAATCGGTGTTGGGGTATGATTCCAACATGCTTGAAACCAAGCATGACCAGTTCCGGCTTAGCCATTACATAGCTGGACATCTCGTAATGACAGATGTCGACTATATACCTAAAGAACAAGTTACTTCCCTTCAGTAACGATATATCTGTAAGAAACATACGTTAGTTATATATTCCTTACCTTAGAATTACCCCCAGGCTGGATCCGGAAAGTTTTTTGTCAGCAGTACCCCTGCGCGTCAAAAGGTGGCGTCGGTCGGCTTTGCGTTCGTCGTTGGCATCGTGGTCGTCGGCGGAGGCGAGTAGGGTCTGCTTCCTATGGTTCCCCCCACTTTTTACTGTGATTCTCTGGTTTTTCGACTTTAGTCTGGCTGTGGCCCTGCTAATCAGGCCCACAACCTAGCTGCTCTCTCTCTAAATTGATACCTTGTACTTTAGGTACATACCAGATTGGTTACTGTGTCACCCTAGTGAGCCCCTGTACAGTGTACCCTAAGTACACAGGGCATAGGTGCACCCTAGGCCTACCAGGGGCTGCAGCATGTATTGTGCCACCCCTGGTTTGTCTTCCAAACTGTCACCACAGGTCTGCTCTTACAGCATGGGCAAGGTGGTGTAATCACCCCTTACTTAGATATAGTATACCTATATCTATATGCCTATATAGACACATATACACCTATAAGCCACTCCTAAGGCAGACCGCGACAATCCTGGAGGTAGAGTGCTTGTTTTTTTGTGAGAGTGTGCCCTAGCATGAGCTGAGCCCCTCTGCAGCTTTCGGAACCATATCCTTATAGCTGTTCTATGATATAGCCATACCATATACTCTTAAGTGCATTATAATCCTCGCGGTTAATGCTAACTTTGGTTTGGCTTTATCAAAACATGTTGTGTAAGGTGTCAAACACTTTGGAATACTACCCCCCCCCCCCCCCCCGCAAGTCCTGGCAGCGGGGGTAGCATTCCACCCTTCTAGAGGGAGAAGACATGTAGTTACTGGTAAACCCAGTTAAAGTTAAACAGAGCCTCAGTATTACAAAATGGATGCTGCTGCCACAGACACGAGTCTGCCCTCCTGTTGCTGGACGAAACGCCGGCAGGGGAGGCCTGGACAATAGGTTTCCTGTCCACCTCCCCTGACAGGCTTTTGTGTATTGGGGCAGGGAGGGCTGCATTCAGTGAATGCTTTCCAGACACTGCCTGGGGCACACTAGGTGCTCCAAGCATTTCCCATTTCCCAAACCGGTTGCTGGGGCACTCTACCCCAGCTCTGGCGCGAAACTGGACAAAGGGAAAGGGGTGTAACCACCCCCTTCCCAGGTCCACCCATAGGAGGGACCTTTAAGTTAGTCCAACCCCTAAACGTAGTATAAGTATAGGATCCCAGTCCCTAGGACTTTAGATTACCCTGGACAAAACTCAAACATGAATCCTGGACCTTCGACATTCCATTTCGACTGGAAGACTGAAGACATCTCCCTTGTGGTCAAGGAGTGGCCACCCTGTTCAAACAGGCACCAACAGCAACTTTGCCGGTCTGCATTTTCAAGGCTCCTGCCGGATCCCGAAGAATCTGCAACACAGGACACAGACTTCCAGACATCTCTGACCCGACCTTCGCTCACAGCAAAGCTGAGACCCGTGGCGGACACAAGAGATGTGGGACCGGAACTCCTGGATATCCTGCATTTTGCTACCTGCACCGACTTCCCGAGGTATCCCGAAGTTGTGCATTGGGGTATTTGAAGCCCCAGCCCCGAGCACCATTTGCACCGAAGCTCAGAGACCTACACTCAACGAGTGTCCCGTGGGCCCCGCTTTTTCATTTCAGCTCGACGCGTCTTCCCGGTTCCTAGTCCATTGGCTAGTGAGCCCCCAAAGACTTACTTTTGAATCTACCTTGCTTTCCTGGTTGCTCCAGGCTTGCTCCAGCTTCCCTACAAAGGAGAAGCGCCCCAGACCTTGCTGGTCTGCACCGAAGTCAATCTCGACATCCTGCGTGGATTGTGTTTGCCAAGGCTTGTTGGGTCCAATCCGGATACCGACATCGCAGTCAACTAGATCCTTTGGGGGACAGCTCGAATCCAGCTCCTGGTCGTCGTCGACGCCTTCTGGACCTCGTGGCTGAAGAGACAAACTTCACCTTTTCACCTGAAATCACCCAACATTGGCTGGCAGCTTTCCATCGCCATCCTGGTCACTGGCAAGTGACCCAGACTCTGTCCCTTCTGCTTTCAGGTTCTTCAGATCTTCGATCCACCCATGGATCCACCCGAACACTGTTCCTTTGGTCGCCTGCAGCACTTTTTTGCAGATCTCCATTGAAATTGACGACGAAACCAGACACCAAAAGACACCTATGGACCCGGCTTCCGTGGGTGAGGTAACCTGTACTCTGGTAGTCTCCAGGGTATTGGGCCTCCTAGTGTCTATGTCTAAAAGCGTTCCATTGTAGTTCATTTAGAAGTGTCCTTAAATCGTAAATTTGTAACTTGTTTGTTCCCCATAGTAAGTCAATGGTAACCTGCGGCTGTGTTTAGACACTGCACGCGTCTCCCATGGGCCTCCTACTTCCTAACCCTTGGTTGTTCCTAGAAGTCCTAGTGATTCTACAGGCCCTAGGCCTGGTTTCTATCTCAGACGTGGTTCTTATACCACTATTTTAGTATATAGTTTGTGAGGCCCCTAGGGCAAAACATATACTGTACAACTTATCGTATGCTAATTAAGTTCCATGTATTGTACATTTACCTCTGACCTCATAAAGAGTGCAGAGAAGTTGTGTTTAGAATAAATACATATATATTTGATATATACCTTGTGTGGTGAGCTTTCATTTGGTACTCAAGGGATTATAATTGGTAAAACAACTAGCTTAATTCGCTCTCTGAAGTCTTAGCCTGAAGACTGCTCGTCACAGCTACCTCTAGGATAGCTTTCTATAAGGTTGACTTTACAACCACCATCAATAAGGATCGATTAGACTGGTGCAAGATACCCACTAGAACTGGTGGACATCACGTGCCAGGCTAACTTCTCACAGCCGGGATGAAGTTGCAGCAGCTACATAGAAGCCGCCTCACACGCTGACCTCAGTTCTGTACACGACTTTCCACGCCAGAAGCGCAGAGCCATGCAAGACACTGACCAGTGGTGCACACAACTAGGGCCCTGAAAGGAAGTCCTTAACACTAGAAATCACTTCGCTGAATGGGGAGGATGAGTGGGGTGGTAAGGAATCTATAACTAACCTATGTTTCTTACAAATATATAGTTAAAGAAGGTAAGTTATTTGTTCATCTGAAAGAAACAGTTAGTTATAGATTCCTTACTTTAGACTAGATACCCCAGCAATACCAAACCCGGAGGTGATTCTGCAAACTAAGTTTACACCAGTAAGTCCTGGAAGTCCTGGAGAACAGCATGGCAGTAGTGTCTGGTGAATGTGTGCAGCGATGTCCACGCAGCTGACTGACAGATGTTATTTTTTTTTATTAACTTTGTACTTTATTGCACATCCAATTGTAGCACAGCTCTTATAGCCTACAACCCGGAGGCCGGCAGCAGTTCAAATCAACACATCCTGATAGTCCCAAAAATATCTTACACAGCTTTCAAGCCACCATCCCTGGGGCCTGGCAGCAAAACAAAAAATTCAGAGAAGTACAAAGGGTGTTGAAACGTACTTGGCCTTCCCCCAGCACTCGATCACCTTGGCACCTTTTAGCTCTTGGCAGCTGCAGACTGCCCTGAACCACTCTACTGAAGGTGCTATAGTACATCCGAACCCGCAGGGCTATAGGCCAATTATAGTTCCCTCTCTGTACCTACTCTTAACATCAACCCGATGAACTACCCTTCCCACCCCAACAACTATCTCCCAACCCAAAGTGTGCCTGCCTACCCATTTACGCTACGCCTCTATGTACTGCCTGCATGTGTATTGTGTCGCGACCTACAGCTCCACCCACCTGATGTAAACTCAGAGTGTGAAAGCAGAACCATCGAGTGCCACTCCTCATCTCTCCCAAAATATGAGTCTTCTGTCACAAAATAGTGATTTTAGCTGGGGAATTGATACAGGTACACTGACACCTTCTTTCACGCTATACTTCCTTTGCCCTGCCTCGCCCAGCCGTCTTTTGGGAATTGCTGTTTGCGGAGGTGGGCGCCATCTTAGGTAGGGCTGGGGCTGCGCTCTAGTCGCGCTGCCCTCCCGCCCTCCCAGGCTATTTAGAGCCGGTCTTTTCAAGCCCTCGCTGCCTTTTAGAGCTCTCCCTAGTGAGAGACACTAGGGCTGCGAGTGATTTTACTTCTGGCATATGTATTGGTGAATTTGTGTGTGAAAACGGCGAAATAGCGTTTTTATGATATTTTAAATTGGGGGGCTCTAAATAGTGATTTTAGCTGGGGAATTGATACAGGTACACTGACACCTTCTTTCACGCTATACTTCCTTTGCCCTGCCTCGCCCAGCCGTCTTTTGGGAATTGCTGTTTGCGGAGGTGGGCGCCATCTTAGGTAGGGCTGGGGCTGCGCTCTAGTCGCGCTGCCCTCCCGCCCTCCCAGGCTATTTAGAGCCGGTCTTTTCAAGCCCTCGCTGCCTTTTAGAGCTCTCCCTAGTGAGAGACACTAGGGCTGCGAGTGATTTTACTTCTGGCATATGTATTGGTGAATTTGTGTGTGAAAACGGCGAAATAGCGTTTTTATGATATTTTAAATTGGGGGGCTCTAAATAGTGATTTTAGCTGGGGAATTGATACAGGTACACTGACACCTTCTTTCACGCTATACTTCCTTTGCCCTGCCTCGCCCAGCCGTCTTTTGGGAATTGCTGTTTGCGGTGGTGGGCGCCATCTTAGGTAGGGCTGGGGCTGCGCTCTAGTCGCGCTGCCCTCCCGCCCTCCCAGGCTATTTAGAGCCGGTCTTTTCAAGCCCTCGCTGCCTTTTAGAGCTCTCCCTAGTGAGAGACACTAGGGCTGCGAGTGATTTTACTTCTGGCATATGTATTGGTGAATTTGTGTGTGAAAACGGCGAAATAGCGTTTTTATGATATTTTAAATTGGAGGGCTCTAAATAGTGATTTTAGCTGGGGAATTGATACAGGTACACTGACACCTTCTTTCACGCTATACTTCCTTTGCCCTGCCTCGCCCAGCCGTCTTTTGGGAATTGCTGTTTGCGGAGGTGGGCGCCATCTTAGGTAGGGCTGGGGCTGCGCTCTAGTCGCGCTGCCCTCCCACCCTCCTCACACACTATAAAATGTGTATTCCGGCCAGACGGCGCAGCGGGCTGGCGCAGCGGGCGCGCCGGATGCGCGCCGAAGCCGCACCTAAGCCAAGCCCGTCTGCGCCCGTCCGCGGCCGACCGGGGACAGGGGCCACGACCCCTGCCCAAATTATCAGCGAGGCCCCAGACTCAAGTGGAAATATTACCTATACAAGCCGCGAACTGCTGGATTTGTTTGGTAAGACGATCACAAATACACACGATTGTGCTCACATGGGTCCTATGGATACTTATGGCCCTTTTAGCTGTTACAACTGTAGATGGGAATGCACCCCTACACTGAACCCTGTGACATTACATCTATCCACATTTCCTCTGAAATGCATTTATATGAATGTAAGATCACTACCTAAACATTCCACGTATATCTGGGACCTTCTTAATGAACAACAACCAGATTTAGTGTGTTTATCTGAAACATGGCTTGATGACCACAATATCCCAGACATAGTTATAGCCCTTCCCCCGGACTATAAGATACTGAATGTTAACAGAGTCAAGAAAAGGGGCGGCGGTGTAGCTCTACTGTTCAGAGACCATCTTTCATGCAGACAAGAGAGTATCGTACCGGTTGGAAATTATGACGCTCTGGCATTTACGGTGTCCATAAACACCAGTGTGCTATTTGGAGGCATCTTAATTTATAATCCTCCGGGCTGTACATTAAACTTTAGTTCACAGTTACTCGCACAGATCATGCCTGTCTGTTTGAAGAACAAGAACATCCTCCTCCTTGGAGATTTCAATATACATCTGGATAACAGCAGTAGCTCCTTGACGAATCTATTAGTGGAAGATATGTCCATCCTGCAGTTATCTCAGAGAGTCCATCAACCAACACACAGTGCAGGACATACATTAGATTTGATATTTTCTAATATCGAATCTATTGACATCGACCCTTTAATTCCATTGGTATGGACCGATCACTATATGATTACCTTCCGCATTAATCTCCTCACCCCCCAGACTAAAAAACATAGTGCATTTATAGCAAACATAAGAAACTGGAAGTCCTTCACACTTGATAAATTCAGTAATCATTTTTTACACCCCTCCTGTACAAGTACTAATATTCAGGAGGAAATAGACCTTCTTCACAATAATATTAAAAATGCACTTGAACACTGTTCGACCACCCAATCCCGTCACAAACCAGGCAACAAAAAAATCAGAGAGATGGTATGGACCTGAGCTCAAACTTTTAAAAAGAAATTGCACCTCCCTTGAGCATAAATGGAGAGTATCTAAGACAGACGAGACCAAAGATAGTTTTAGGAAAGCTCAAGCATTCTATCATAGAGCGATTAGAAAGGCAAAAAAGGACTATTTCACACGCAGAGTATCCGAGAATAAAAATTCATCAAAAGAACTTTTTAAAATTGTAAGAGAATTATGCAGCCCAACTAATCTCTCCGTACACCTTACTCCCTCACAGGAGAACTGTAATAAGCTCAATGATTTTTTCTGTGAAAAAATTGATACCATCTATGCCTCTTTTCCAAAACCAAGGATGGAAAAAATATAACAATATGTACCAACTGCTGCACATACTGTCTGTCATACTTTTGGCCCTTTTTCAGAAGAGGAAGTAGAAAAAGCCATGCTTGAGGTCAAGTCTGGTTCACCACTTGACCCATGTCCACATCACATTTTCTCCCAGCTTACCCCTGTAATATGTCCAGTAGTTACCAGAGCATTTAATCTCTCCCTTAGTTCTGCCGAATTCCCAACATCATGGAAACAGGCCCTAGTTACCCCTTTAGTAAAGAAGGCTGGGGCAGATGTTAACAATCCGGCCAATTACAGACCAATATCCCAGTTACCTTACTTATCAAAGGTCCTGGAAAAATTGGTCAACAGACGACTCTCCACATTTCTGGAAGTTAATGGTCTGCTGGACGCTTCACAGACAGGGTTTCGGACAAATAACAGCACCGAAACTACACTCTTGGCGGTGACAGACAGTATTAGAACCAAGGTGGATCAAGGTAGTACAGTCGCTCTGATACTCCTTGATTTATCAGCGGCTTTTGATACCGTACCCCACCATCAATTATTGAATACTCTGGCAGAGAAAGGAATTCAAGATAAAGCACTTGGATGGTTACAATCGTTCCTAGCGGATCGCACCCAATCAGTTCGCCTGGGTGACTATACATCCCCTCCGCGACCTATAAAATACGGAGTTCCTCAGGGGGCGTCGTTGAGCCCAACTCTGTTCAACATGTTCGTCTCCTTGTTGGCAACCATCGGCAAAAAGTGGGGTGTCGAAATGTAAGTAAGTAAGTTTATTGCTTGATTAATTAAAATCTTAGCAGTACACACATCAATAAGAAATGTATAAAAGAATACATATATGTGACGTTATTTCATATTATCTTAAAAGAAGAAAAAAAAAAAAAAACACAGCGTGATGGATATGCATTAAAATCGACCAATTTTCTGGTTAAAATTACATACAGTTTGTTTGTGATGAAGGTATAAAATTTAAAAAAGAAGTAAGGGTAAGTCCCCGTCTGAGGGTGACGCCAGTATCCATAGTTCTAGTAGTCTATTGTTTGGTCGTGGACGACTGCCTCAGGATAGGAACGTAGTGGGAGTCAAAGAGAGTTGCCGGAATAAAAGAGCTTGGGTGCGCGCAACTGTGCTCAGGCTGCGGCAAGGAGCTTTGTTTGGGCAGTTTTCATGTAGCGGACGAAGCTGCAGGTTAATTTAACGTTGGCCCCGCTGAAGCACGCCTTCACTGCCTGTCTGCACGTCCGGATATGCATTTCATTTATATGCGGTTTTAGCAGTTCTCTCCTCTCCCGGTCTAGGAACTTACATATGCATAGGAGATGCAGCATATCTTCTTTAGTTTCGCCACATAGTCTGCATTGTGTAGATGTGAATATACGTTTCCAGGGAGGCAAATGTGGTTTGACAGGAAGGATGCCCATCCTCAGGGCCAAGAAGCCTTCTTTTAAAGGCCCGGAAAAGCTGGTCTTGAAGTACGGTTGTGGTGAGCATTTTGGATAGCTTTGTATCACGAACCAGCTATGGGCCCTCTTATTTAGACATTCTTTATCATTTGCGGTGGAGACGAGCTTTGTTGACTTATTCACCAGGTCTTTTACGGTCTTGAATGGGAGTCCTGACTCCCATATATTCTCCAGAGCTAACAAGCTGATCCCTGATTGGAGGTAGTCTTTGGCCATTGAGGCATGTTTCCTTGAGATTTCCTTCCATAGGAATGAGTTCAGCGAGCCCGCCTCTGCACTCTTTATTTTATACCAGCTCTTTACATACGCGGCCTTCCTGCTTATTCTCTGGTTTACTATTCCAAATTCGAGGCGTAGTTGGGCTGGGGAGGTGTATTTAGGAAGCTTGAAGATTATTCTTAAAGCTTTAGCAACCGTTTTATTGAGGGTTTCTTCATCCGACCCTCGCAAGGCCTCGCTGCCGTATGTGAGCGTGGGCAGCAGCTTTGCGCGAAGCACTTCAAGCAGTGGGAGCAGGTTTGGTCCTGCTATTTTGCTTTTAAGATTTTTCAGGGTGATTGCTAAGATGGTTCCTCGTCTCTGAATCACCTCTTTTTGTTGGTCATATGTCCCATTCTTATCAAAGATAATTCCTAGATATTTGTAGTCGTGGACGACTTCAAGTTCTCTCTCACCCAGCTGCCATTTCAGTCGCTTTTTTGGGTTGCGCTGGTTTAGCACCATTATTTTTGACTTTTCTAGGTTGATATCTAGCCCGTTTTTTGAGGCGTGGTTGTTCGCAGTATGGAGCAGGTGTTGTAAGCCGACTGGGGTTTGGCTGAGTAAAATCAGGTCGTCGGCGTACAGTAAATTTGAGAGAGGGAGGCCTCCCAGGTTTGGTGCATGATGGTTACAGTTATCTAGGTCAGTTGAAAGATCAGCCACGAAGAGGTTAAATAGAGTAGGAGCCAAAACGCACCCCTGCTTTAAGCCTCTGGAGGTTGGGATCCGCCTGGATACGATTGTACCACTCCCCAGTTTTATTTGGACCCATGTGACGGAATGTAATAGGATGAGTTGATTCAGAAGGGGGGGAGGGATCCCCCATCGTACTAGCTTTGACCATAGCTTTCCTCGATCTATGCTGTCAAAGGCAGCTTTGTAATCGATGAAACAGACAAATAATGGTTTTCTTGCTGCTTTTGTCGAATCGGCTAAAAGGGAAAAAGCCAGGATGTTTGTGGTGGTCCCCAGGTTTTCCTGGAAGCCTGTTTGGTTAATTGGAATTAAGGCCTTTTCCCTTGCCCATTCCCGGAGGTCGGCTAGAATAAGTCCCGCGTAGTACTTGGCCTCGATGTCAATGAGGGCGATGAGCCTGTAGTTTTTTGGTTCACTTTTACATCCTTTTTTATAGATAGGCGAGAGGATTGAGCCTTTCCAGGATTCTGGGATTGTTCCTGTTGTAGTAATGTTGCTAAAGAGCTTTTGTAATGAGCCAGACCAATACTTTTGATCTTGTTTGTATAACAATGGGGGCAAGCCGTTTGGCCCGGGGGCACCATCTCGGTGGCTGTGCTGTATTCTGTCCTCGATCGTTTTTAGGGAGGAACTAGGTGGTAGATTATTCCTATAATGGGTGGGCCGAGGTAGATCGGCATAGAGCTCAGCTGGTTTTTGCAAGTTGCTTTGGGGGCTGACATTAAAGTAGTGTTGCAGATAGGTTGTCCAAACGTCCTCCGTTATGTAGGAGTTGATCTTGGGTGAGTGGATTTTCGATGCACTTGACCGTTTGCCAGAATCTGGCACTGTTATTCATTTTGGCATCATGGAGTAGTTTAGCCCAGAGTGATTCTTTGTATTCCTTTTTTGCGCGCCAGATGATTTTCTTTTTCCTTGATCGAAGTTTTCTTAGTGCATCTATGGTGCCGACAGTAGCGCTGTTTTGGCGAATGGAGCGAATTGCTCTGTTTATGTCGCCCCTTAGGTGTCTTAATTCGGCATGCTCACTTGATGACAAGTGGGTGCAATGATTTGTTCCTGCCCAGATGCTTTGTTCTGGTTGAGGCACTTTTTGTACTGATTGGGTGACAGCAGGTGGGGCGGGTTGGCCCATAGCTTTGGTAAAAATTTCCCAGGCGTGGACGGTGCTTCCTTCGGTGAGTTTGATTTCTTCCCACGTTGTTTTTGCAGCAGCTGCTAGCTTTTCTGGGTCGCGTATTTTACAGCGGATTCTCCTATGTTGGTATCTCGTGGTCTGACAGGGTTCTAAAATTGCGTATGTTGTGGCAGTGCCCTGGATACCTAGAGTGAGTTCTTGGGGCTGATGGTCACTGTAATCGGACACCCCAATCCTGAAATCTTTTACTAAGCCCAGAAGTGGGAGGGCGACAAAGGTATAGTCGATTGCGGTATTGACCGCATTTCTGTGGAAAGTTGGGGCTTGAGGTCTGTCCCCTGGCATGCGGCCGTTTAGTGCTACCATTGAGAGACTTTCCAGTTCTCTGTGCAGATCTTTCGAGATTTTTGTTGGTTTGCCCCACTTGTAGTTGTCCTGGGAGATGATCCCCCATGCTCGGTGTTTATCGTCGTCTAGGTAGCAGTCTCCTGTTACCTCCCCTAGGAACATGTTGAAGTCTCCTGTTAGGATATAGTTCGAGCTTTCGTCCTCCGTTATTAACCGGGTAAGTTCAAGTATCAACTGCTTTGCACCAGTCCTCTTGCCCTGGGGGTGGATGTAAGTGTTTACCAGAGTTATGTGTTGTTGGTTACTTTGGCCCCGCATTTCGAATTGGATTGCCATTGTTTCAAGGGATGTGATGTTTTTGGTCGTGTATTCTTTCCCTGCGGTTATGGCTGCAATCGAGGCGTAAACGGTTAGTCCTCCTTTGCGGTGGCCATAGATCGATTGTCGAGCTGCAGGGAGGTGGTAGGTCTTGTAGCCTTGGAGATGTGAGGGGTCCTCCAGCCAAGTTTCCTGTAGGAGAACTAGATCAAAATTTTGAAAGTATAACAGTAGTGTAGGGTCGTTAATTTTCGTCCCGAGTCCATTGATGTTCCAAGAGCAGAGTTTTAGGTTTCTTTCCTTGTTTCCCTGTTCAGGGTTCGGTCATGGATTATCAGATCTGAAATTTATTGTTTTGGATATCCAAGACCAGTCGGTTGAGGGATGGGTTTCCTCTAGCCTCCTACCCCTCCTAGCTGTGAGGCTTGGACCATCTGGGCCTGTGACCGAGGTGCTGCGGGCCCCCTTGAGAAATGTATTGCACTGATTTCGTTCGGTCGAACTACTTAATGGTCTCTTATTGGAGTCAAGTTTGTATTGGAGTAGCGGGGTCGGGTATCCGACTGGTCGATGCTGATACACTCGAATCCCCCATGCTTCTAGTTGTGCGTCTTCGCTGAGAATTCTTTCTACTAGCTCCGAGCTTGCCCATTCGGTCTTGGTAACCTCTTGGTCCGAGAGATGCTTGAAGGTTTCAAATTCCACGGACAGCAGGTCGTGGGTTTTAATCCCGGCCAAGCTTCTGATTGCTTTTAGAATTTGGAGGATGTTACCACGATTTAGGATGTCCCTTCTGCCTTTGGACTTGTATTCTGGGACGAACAAAATTATTTGTGAGGTTGCTTGTTGAGCTTGGTTAGCTAGCTTGCTGATGCCTAAGGGCTTGTAGCCTGGTTCTTCAGTCTGGACATTCGTTTGGATTTTTTCTGTTTCGTTTTCGATTCCGTGAGTTCGCTCCCTGTTATGAGGGTAACCATCTATGTCGATGATGGTGGTTCGGTTTGCTTCAGTTATTTCTACTGGATTTAGTTGCGCAGTTGTGTGTTGATGTTGAGCAGTATCACATACTGGTGGGGTTCTATTCCTTTTTATGTCGTCACTTCCAATTGGGCTAGACGTTTTGCTGCAAGTCGCTTTATCCTGAGGATTTATTAGGTTTTGATTGAGGTCCTTGGGGGTATTGACTCCAACTCGTGCTTGGCTTCCTGATGTCTGGGTGGTGATTGGGCCTTGATATGGCTGTTGATTTTTTGGCGTGCTAGATTCTTCTATCTCCTGCGGAAAGGCATTCTGGGTGTTTGGTACAATCTGAAAGTATGATTTGATAGGTGAGTTCTTGTATCTCCCTTTCCTCCTTTGTTTCCTTCGCTGCTTGGAGGATTGTCCTTTGTTCTGCTCAGCCTTGCCTTCCAAAGTTGTAGCTTCATGCGTAGTTGGGTGGCTGATGGTTGCTGCAGCTGATTCCGGATACTTTACCTCAACATTCCTTGGGGGTTTTAAAGGGAACGAGTTGGTTACTGTGTGGGAAGTTTTCGTTCCGGTTTCCAGATATTGGCCAGCCTCGTAGGGGGTTTGGACCATCAGGTGTGATGCCTCTTCCTTTGGTCTTTCCCCTTGACCTTTGCTGAGGCTTAGAGAGTTACGGGTGCTGGGTGGATTGGGATCTTGAGTGACTGAATCTTGCACCCCTTTATGTATCCTTGTTTCAGAGACGGTTTGGCTATTGGCTGCTAGTCCTCTAATGCTGATGTTCGCGCTATCGAGCTCGGGCTTCGTACTAGAGCCGATGGTTTTCAGGTCAGTGAGGAGGTCACTCATCACTGTGGGTAACGTGGCAATTTTTTCCACGATTAGATGGCAGGTGAGCTTGGTGGAAGGATAGTTGCATCCCGTTGGGCACTTTCAATAAAGTTATTCATATCTGAAAGCTTGCTGTCAATGCTGGTAACGTGTAGCGCAAGGCAGTTGAGAATATTAAGCTGGATATCCATTTTGTCTGAGTGATATTCCAAAGCTTTAGTGGAGAGTTGCATGGTGTTCAGAAGTGAGGCCCATATTCCTGATTCGCTCGGCGGAGTGTTTGCGTCAGCTTTTTTTGAGGGACTTCCCAATCCTTGTGGGGCCACTTCCTTCTTTTCCTCAGATGTATAGGTGGTAACAAGATTTTCCCATTCTTCCTTTGTGAGGGAAGGAAGATGTGTGCTTCCTGCAATTATGTTGTTCTGGTCGCCCTCTATGTTTGTCGTTGTAGGGAGGTGCGTAAGTAGGGGTACTTCGGGGTGAGGTTCCTCTGTAGTGGACTTTGAGAGTTTGTAATTTGAGCTGTTTCGAGTGGGTAAGTAATTCTCTGTCGACGGTGTAAAGACCGTGTCTTTCTTGTAGGCTTTACGCTCCTGTTCGTAATTATGTTTATTGGATTTGTTGGGTTCTTGGTTGCATCCGGTAGAGTTGGAGAGATAGAATTTCAGTGGTTGTAGAGAAATTGACTCTCTGGCTTCCGTTGTGTTAGTTTTGTCTGCAGATGGGGGGGTCGGGTGCCCTGTAAAATGAAACACTTCTGGCACTGCAGGAGAAAAAACAGGAAATCCCATAGCTCGGGGGGGGGGGGCTTTTATGCTGGCGGTGAAGTACTAAGATTTTAGGCTCTAAAGGCAGCCCAGATGGATCTGCTGGTAATTCCATTTCATATGCTTGGTTAGACTGGAGACCTGGTAGAGCGGGTAAAGCTAGTGGAGCTGATGAGCGCGTAGTTTCGTCGCCTGGCGGGGCCTCTTCTGGGGCGTCCTCTGTTGTTTTTTCAAGTTTAGTTATGGGGGGTGTGTTGAATGTCAGTGTCAATGTTTCCGTTGCGCCTTTTAAGGAGTCTATGTTTAATTTGGTCGGTGTTTTAAAGTAGTTATTTCTTCTCTCCCCTAGTTCAGTTGATAAGGTGTATATACCGGTGTCTGTATCGAGTTTCGCCGATGAGGCCGAAAGGTACCCGGATGCCCCATCTGGTAGCTGAGGGTGCAACGGGGAGGGGAGATTCAATTGGTTACGGGTGTTGAGGTGGAGAAGCGCACCTGCGTCTTTAATAAAGGAAAATTTTGAATAAATTTTAGGTTGAAGTAATTTTTTCCCTTGGGGTGCAGATTTCTTCCAGGTAGTCTCTTTTCCTACCTCGCTTGGATCTTGAACTAAATCTACTAACAGGATATCTGGCGTTCCTAAGTTGGCGGAGGTGGCCGCGCGGGATGCGTTCTCCCGTCCAGTCGAGGTGGTCGGGGTGGCCGGAATGGTCAAGCTTTGTGTGTTATTTCCCAACGGCTCGTTTGAGACCTTAGGGTTCCTTGTTTTACCTTTTCTGGTTTTACTAGTGGAGGTTGTGACTTGCCTCACCTTGCCAGACCTCATTATCGGCTTGGCGCCCTGTGCGATGGGGTTGGTGGGTCAGGTTGGGAAAATTGGCGGGTCTCGGGTCTCGAGTGATTCGTCCTTTGCGTCCTTTGCGTCCTTTGCTTCCTTTGCTGGCTTTCCCCTGATGGCTTCCTGGGTGTTGAAGGGTATTGAAGGGTACTTTGCGCCTCCTCCCAGTTAGCAATGGATTGGGGATTTTTGACTGTGATGCTGATTGCTGGTTGCAGTTCCGACAATTTTACTACTCCCTCTCTTGCCCTGGTTCAGCCTAGTTCAGCCTATTACAGCCTGGGCGGTACTGGCAGCGCCTCAATGCTTCTCTCGTTGCCGCGGCTCCCCCTCAGTGCTTTCCACCTTGCCACGGAGCTGCTCGGGACAGGGCGGTGATTCGGCGTGAAGGTTCGTAATCGCCCGTCACTTCATGCAGCTCATGGCTCTCCTCCCGCGGTTTTCCCGAGCTGCTTCTCCGTCTCCGTCAGCCTCGCGGCAGAGGGGCAGATTTTCGCGGCTCCGTTTTTTTTTCTTGCTCCCGTTTTTCGGGACTCTCCCGCGGCTTCCCGCGCCTCCACCGATCTTTCCCAGGTGGGGGGGGGAGGAGGGGGGGGGGGGGGGAGAGCAGGAGTGAGGTTGCAGGGCTCACCGTGTTGCGTTTTCTCGGCGTCTCTCTGTGCAGTAGCTGGCTCCGCAGGCAAGCTCCGCTCCGCTCCTCTCTGCTGTCTGGCACTGCTCTGATCTGCGGCAAGATTGCAAGCCCGGACAGGTGTCGAAATGTGCTCCTATGCGGATGACACCCAGCTGATGGTCACCATTGATGAAAATGATGACTCAAAAACTAGATTGACGAACTGCCTGACTGAACTGGCAATTTGGATGCAGGACCATTGTCTTAGACTTAATGCTGACAAATCTGAAATTCTACTGTTCGGCAGAGGCACACATGTCTGGGACAACAGTTGGTGGCCGAGCGATTTGGGCTTGCCTCCCAACCCAACTATAAAAGCTAAAAATTTAGGAATAACACTGGATAAGGATTTATCCATGAAATCTCATGTTTCCATAGTTTGCGGCAGAGGCTTCGGCCTCTTGAAGATGCTCAGACGACTATTCCCTTGGGTTCCGACAGATTGCAGGAAAACACTAGTCCAATCACTATTGATGAGTAGGTTGGACTACGGTAATTCACTGTTTGTGGGAATGGCAGACTACCTATTTTCCAAATTGCAGTTGGTTCAGAATGCCGCTGCCAAAGCCATCTGTAATAAAAGAAAATACGACTCAGCCAAAAAATGCATGCGTGAGCTCCACTGGCTCCCAATGAGACAACGAGCCATTTTTAAACTGTTGTGTATTTCACACAAAGTACTTCACGATACAGGCCCCATCATCCTACATGACATGATCAGATTTCATAAACCCTCTAGAAACCTACGATCTATGACCTCAGGAAGAGCATCCATCACCCGAGCTCGGACTGTCAGGATGGGAGAGAGGGCCTTCTCTCACATTGCCGCAACAAAGTGGAACGAGTTACCTCCTAAACTCAGAACTACTGACTGCTTCCTTTCATTTAGGAAACAACTAAAAACATTCCTTTTCCCCAGGCCAGATCAATAATTTCCAATTAGTGCTGTCGTTAAGCCACTTGCAATTCTTTCTCAGCGCCGTGATGTCCTTTCAGGATGAATGTTAGCGCTTTACAAATAACATAAATACAAATACAAATACCTATTCAATGCTCCCACTGTGCACTAAGAAGTTCCCTGGGGGCTGGACCCCTGCCTCCACCTGAAGTACACTTAAGTGTATGGGCCATCACTCCCCGGGAGTCCGTCACCCTCATCCCGTACGTCTTCTCTCTCTTCCCCTTCTAGGACATGTCCTGTGTCTACGCTGTCTCTAGCATTCAGGTAGGTCCTGTACAGTCCCCAGAAATTCTTGGGGCGACTTTTCGGAGGAAGTAATTCGCTGTACGTCTCCGACTGTGTACAGCAGTATAGGAGATCAGTCATCCACCTTTTTTTTGTCGGTAGAGGCCCCCTCATCCAACACAAGGCTACTGTTTGTTTGGCAGGCAGCAAAGCTATGTCCGCCAGTCGCCTCAGGGCTACCGGGAGGGTCTTAGAGTGACCCAGCAATGCCAGTGCCGGGCAGAGAGGGATGTCTACACCTAGTATCAGCCCCAGCTCTGAGAAAACCTCCTTCCAGAATCTGTAGATCTCGGGACAAAACCACGCCATGTGGATGAAGTCCGCATTTGGGAAGTGGCAGCGGTCACATTCCGCAGAACCCCTCAGCCCATACCTGTGCAGTCTCTCCGGTGTGTAGTAGACACGCTGCAGGTACTTGAAGTGAATCAGCCTATGGCGGCTATTCAGAGATATCTTCCTAGTATTGGAACAGCAATAATTCCACATCTCATCGGATATCTGCATCTGTAGGTCATTCTGCCAGTCAGCTCTAGCCTTAGATAGCAGATGTGTCTTGTGTCGGTCCCCTATTTTCTTGAGATTGGTCACCAGTTTGCTGGACGCTGGGTTTTGAATAACATAGGTGAGTTCCGGCACCTCCGGCGGTTCAGCCAGTTCCGGGCCAATAAGCTCTTGTAATGCACTGCGTACTCTGTGGTATTGGAAGCTGTGTAGAAGCGTCCTCCCTGCCTGCGACTGAAGTACCTGATGGAGAGTTTTCATACTCCCGTTAAGGAATAGATCCCCCATCTTTGTAATACCTAGTTCTTGTAGTGCCTTTGTCACCCCTCTCTCTGCAAGTGGGGGTATCCATACCGTCCACTCTACTTGCATGAGCGGCGAGTACAGTTTTCCACTGCCCTGTTTACGTAATAACTCATTCCATGCGTGGTTTGTGGCCTTTATAGAGTCCAATATCCCAGTTCTGCGGTCCACCGGGTGACATATCGTGGCCGGGAGAGGTATAGGGTCCGCAAAAAGACGTTCTAGTTTTACATGTGGTATATCGGGATTCCCATGAATCCACGTATGTAGGTGCGCCGCTTGCGCTATTCTGTAATAATGTTCTAGATCCGGTGCACCCAGACCTCCCATTTCATAGGGAAGCATTAATATCTACCATTGGACTCTGGGTTGTTTACCTCCCCACGCCAGTCTGATAAGTGTTTGCGTGAGTTGGCGGAAAAAGGATTTAGGCAAGACCACCGGAATGTTGTTAAATAGGAACAGAAACCTGGGTAGCACCACCATTTTCATTATCGCTATCCTCCCCATCAGGGACAGTGGTAGTCTACACCACACCTCCACATCGTCCATTAACTTACTGTACGCTACCCCATAATTCTCACGAACCAGTAACTCGGGGTCAGTGTGCAAACGTATCCCCAGATATCGTATGGAGTCCGAGGTCCATTGCAGCGGGTACTCCATTTCAAACGGGACAGTCACCGGCGTCAGTGGAAGGGCCACCAACTTGTTCCAGTTAACCCGCAGTACAGACAGAGCCCCGAATCTCACTACCTCCCGCAACACGGATGCAAGATTATCTTCTGGTTACCTGACATATAGCAGGGTATCATCCGCGTACGTAGATATACCAATCTTATAAGTAGGGAAATTAATTCCCTCAAATTCGTGGTATTCTCTAATCGCACACGCCAGGGGTTCTGCTACTAGTGCGTATAAGAGAGGGGAAAGGGGGCATCCCTGTCTGGTGCCTCTGCTTATTTCTATCGGGTCGGTGACCGTGTCCCCTAGTTTCAGCCTAGCCGAGGGCTTGTAATAAAGAGCCCCCAGCATTTGTAAAAAGGGCTCTCCCAGCCCGTATTTCCTTAGTACCTTTAACATGAAGGGCCATTCCACAGAGTCGAAGGCCTTCTCCATGTCTAAAAATATAGCAATCGCCTTGTTGTCTTGCTTCACATGTTGTATGGTGCCTAGCACAGTACGGAGATTATACGTCAAGTTCCTAGCAGGAACAAACCCAGCCTGTTCCGGAGCGACCAGCTCCGGGACGAGTATAGCCAGCCGCGCAGCCAGGACCTTCGCGTAAAACTTGGCGTCCACATTTATCAGAGAGAGCAGTCTATATGAACCGCACTCCCTGGGGGGCTTCCCCGGTTTAGGTATCGTGATAAGAAGGGCCTCCCTCATAGATTTCGGCATACTACCCTGTTGACAGATATCATCGAAGAGGGACATCAGGTGCGGTATGAGTTTATCTTTGAAAGCTTTATAAAAGGCAACCGTCAGTCCATCTGCACCTGGAGCGCTGCCTGATCTCATTCCCTCCAGCGCCTCCGATATCTCATCTTGATTTATGGGCATCATCAGGAATTCTCTCTGGAAATTCTCCAGGAAGGGCATTTTAATATAACTAAGGTACTCATCAATTTCCTCCTCCATTTGCCCCGCCTTAGACTTATAGAGCTTGGAATAGTAATCCTTAAATTCTGTAATGATGTATGTCTGCCTCCTCCGTAACCACCTCACCCTTGAACGTAACCAATTTCTCAACAACCAGTTGGGATCTACTATTGCGCATTAGTCTGGCCAACAATGAGCCAGAGCGGTCCCTTTCCCCGTAGGTACGTGACGTGGCATATTTCCCCATATGTTGAACCTCCCTATCCGCTTCCTCGTTAAATTCTATAATCAGTTTTTTGATCTGTTCTGTGTCACTACCTGATGAGCGCCTATGCTGCTTTTCTAGGTCCGCTAATTGTGATTCGAGGCTTTTAAGTCTATGTCTAATGTCTTTAAGCACCCCAGAATGTTTTGCCATTGTCATTTCACGGATATAGACCTTAAAGGTATCCCACACTATCTGAAAACTGTCCACCGACCCCACATTGTGTTCAAAGAATGTGTCTATGTCTTCCGCTATTTCCCCCCGAAAGACCTCGTCTAACAAGGAGTATGGAGGGAATCTCCAGGTGAACGGAGGGATTCTCCTAGCAGGAGCATCAATGAACAGAAGCAGTGGTGAGTGGTCCGACAGAGTGCGTGGTAGAATTATAGAGCCCTTCACAGAGTTTAGGAGCGAGGTAGACGTGAACCAATAATCAATCCTCGTATGTAAAGCATGGTAAGCTGAGTAGTGTGTGTACCCTCCCTTCCCTGGATGTTTGTGTCTCCATATATCCACCATATCTAACTTAATCAGTTCCGTTTGCATAAGAACGGCAGACGCCGAAGGGCTGCGGGTCGCCCCAGCTCACCTATCCAGGTCCGGGTTCAGCACAAAGTTGAAATCACCCCCCCACACCATTCTGGAACCAACAAACGATCTGCACATTTCTGCTAGGGTGGAGTAAAACTCAGGATTGTCGTAATTAGGACCATAAACATTGACAACAATTAAGTCGTGACCTTTACCTGTACAACGTGCAAGGAGATATCGACCCTCCGGGTCAGCAGACAGCAGCGTCAACACCAGCCGCGATTGGGGATTAACCCATGTGACCACTCCCCTGGAGTGAGTAGTGAAACCAGCAGATACACATTTACTCCCTAGCCCTTTCGCAGTCAACATTTTACTAGTGAGTGGGAGGTGTGTTTCTTGCAGGAGGACCACATCAATGCGGTGTCTGTGCAGGTAGCTCATTACCTTCCTAAGCTTGCGGTAATCATTCAACCCTCTGACGTTCCAGGTCAACATCCTCACAATACCGGGACCGTAGTCCATCCCTAGGACCCCATTATCATCCATCATAACTCAATTCGTATGATTATGTTAGGATCATGAGATCTCGAGTACATAAAACTAATAGGCAGAACCTCAGGCGAATCGGTGACACTTCCATTACTTGGCATTGCACATCTTTGAAACCAAACCTTCCAACTTCCCCAGTTGACCAAACCCAACCTGGCCAGATAGTAACCGCCACCCCCCCCCCGCCCACAGCCGACCACTCCCAACCTGGTCAGACAGTGCTCCATTCCGCCCCCCCTCCCACTCAAGAAACAAACTTAATCAACAGTCCCCTGGATGACTCTATCCAGAGCCTTGAGGCCAAAAGCGCAGGGGCAGAAGTTGCCAGCCAAAAGCAGTTAACCACAGGTCCGAAACTGCAAAGCTGACACACTCCAGTACCATGCCCCATTCCACCATTCGGCGTCCACTGTAGTCTTAATCCAATTTACACATAGTTAAACTCCCCTTCGTAGTGTACAACGTTCCTGTGCGTACCCGCTAGCAACAGGCTCCACAACCCAGAGATCCAAACCCCCAGCTTTATGACACCACACCGAAAAGAAGGCGCCCAGGTCCCTCAATGTAGTGATATAAACCAGAAAGATCTCACCCAGCGAGGGTTCCTCCGGGTTCTCACGTGACCCCTCTGATCGTGAGCAACCGCTGTGCAGTGTCTTTCCAGCCAACTACCCAGTCCGAAGCAATTTCCCCCCAAGGGGAATGGATCCATAGATCCATAGATCCATAGATCCACAATGTCTGGGCCAAGTAAAACCTGGTTACTCATTCCTGATCCTCCAGTTGCGAGGAGGTATTGAGATCCTCACGATTGCTCCCAGGACTATTCCGTCGCTCTCTAGACCATTCCTTCAGTGATTTTTGCAGTTCCTTTGGGTCAGTGAAGAAATGCGAATGCCCTTGTCTGTTTATCCAAAGCTTCGCTGGGTACAGCATCGCATAGTCTAATCCAAGGTCACGTAATTGTTTTTTGTACGGAGCAAAACGTTTCCTCTCTTCTTGTACCTTTGCAGTGAAGTTCGGGTAGAGTGAGATATCCATCCCCTCATATTGTAACTTGCCTTTATCTCTGGCCAAGCGTAGCGCCGTGTCTCTATCCCGGTAGTTTAATAATTTCGCTATTATAGGGCGCGCAGGAGCGCCTGGCTGTGGTCTCGGTCCCAGTGTGCGGTGGGCTCTTTCTACTATAAACATAGGGGAAAAGGCCTCGTCCCCCAGTAGTGCTTTCAGGAGTTTCTCCACAAATAGTTCCATCTTGCCAGTATGTGTAGATTCTGCCACTCCTGTAATGCTGATATTTGAACGCCTCGACCTTGCCTCCAAATCCTCCGACTTGTCTTGAATCACCTGCAGTAGCCTGCCAAACTGTTTACGATCTTTGTCCCAGTCCGACTGTGCCTCCTCCGCTTCCGTCAGGCGTCTTTCGGCCATGTCTAGGCGTTCAGCGTGCTTATCCACCCGTTCCGACATGAGATCCATTCGATATGTCAGCGCGTCGAGTTTAGTGCCAATCGAGGCAATGCTGTCTTGGAGACCCTTTTCCATTGATACCAGCATTTCGCGGATGTCGGCGCCCATGGAACTGTCTGGGGCGGTACCCTGCGGGGAGGCCTCCGGGGCCGGCACATCCGATCCCTTAGCTCTGCGTTGCTCAAACGTGAGCTTAGATTGAGTCCTATCATTCTTCCCCATGGCGTTCCTACTGGACATCAACGCTTACTATGCTGCAAGCTTCTAAACACAACAGGGGTGTAGCAGAGATTTTACGAGGTCCGCTTCGGGATTCAAGCTCCTATTGACGGAGCGCGGTTCACTCGTGCATGGTTCCCCAAGTTCGCATACAGGAAACACCGTGGCGTGCTCTCCTCATAGATACCAGGGACCTCCCCGCTATGGCGCCCCCCACGCGCACTGTACAGTAGCAATCTCGCTATTCGTAGCACTCCAGGCGTCACCTCCTTATTACTGTGGTCCAAGTATGTTCCCAGGTCGCTAACAGCACCCCGCAACCTCACCAGCAGAATGCGCGAGCTAGTGCACACGATCGTACCTTCTGCAGCCTCTAGTGAGTTCGAGGGCACTTCCTCACCGTCCCTTTATGCCCCAACCGCATCGCCGTGTGACAATCCCAAGCGTCAGTCGCTGCGGCAGACGGCCTACGCCCCGGCAGACAATGTCTCAAAATGGCAGAGGGTCGGGTGGACACTAATGAGCACCTCACAGATGATCTGCTGTGGCACTTCCTCGATCGGTCTCCCCCTCCACACATCACTAGGGGGAGAGCGCAGCTGTGGCATCGATATCAGGGGTAGCATGGACCTCCCCTGCGCTGCGGTGACCGGGGCCCCAGGCTTACCCACTGTTGCTCCTCCAAGTCAAAGTCAGCCCGCCACCGAACTCCGACAGTTTATCAGATCGCCGCTGTGCTCAATACCGCACTTGTGCACCATTCAATCGCTGACAGCACAGGGGCCTCACGCCGCTCGTCCGGCAGGCAGGGTCGCACCAGGCAGGGGCCCCCGAGCTGAGCCAGCCGCCATATGCGACTCCGAGATCCCAGCGCCGCCTTGAGTATTTACTGTGCCCAAGTCCCTGTTACGCCACAGTCCTGGCCCTCAGGGTTGCCACACACTCCGCATGTCCGTGGGGCAGCAGCGACGATGTGGTGCTTCGAGTCGTCACCAGGTCCGCACCCCCGGTTCGCCTCCGATCTCCTTTGCCGCAGGTAGAGTGACGCCGCCCGGGCAGCGTCGCAATCCAGTCAGCGGTTGTTGGCCTGGTCCGCCACAGCCGACTTCGTTTACCAGTGGCGCTTTGCCAGTCCTCCGTGCGGAGCGGAAAGCCACCGCCACGAACACCGGATAGTATAAGGGGAGCTCACACCTGTTTTTAGGACCAGCGCGGCACCTTAAGGATTATTTTGGCGGATTTTAACGGGGCTAAGGCGAGGAGCTCAGCGCTCCCACGTCTTCCATGGACGCCGGCAAGCTTCGCCCCCGACTGACAGATGTTATTAAGGGGGACTCCAAGTCCCAAAGCAGTGGTAGCTGCAGTCGCCCTGGTGGAATGGGCGTGCAACCCCACTGGAGGTTCCTTCTTTGCAAAAGAGTAACAAGCTTTGATGCACAAAACGACCCATCTGGAAATTGTCCGTTTGTGCACGGCTCAACCTTTTTAGGTGCACACATAGCCAACAAAGAGCTGGTCATCCACCCGGAACTGTTTTGTGCGATCCAAGTAAAAGGAAAGCTCAAGTTTTGATTGAAGATAGTGGAGCCTCTCTTCTTCTTTGGAAGGATGCCGAAAGAAGGTAGGTAAAGTGATAGTCTGTCCAATATGGAAAGGAGTAACCACTTTGAGAAGGAAGGACAGATGAGTTTGAAGGACAACCTTGTCCGGATGAACAGTGAGAAAAGGAGGCTTAAAAGATAAAGCATGGAGCTCACTCACCCTGCTCGCAGAGATGATGGCTTATAGAAAAGCATTTTTCAAGGTCAGAAGCCTGAGAGGACAGTATGAAGCGGCTCAAACAGAAGCGCATATTAGCTATTCAAGAATCAAGTTCAAGTCCCACTGGACATTATGCAGGGAACAGGAGGAAAAAGTTGAGTAATGCATTAAGGAAGCAATTTACAACAGGGGACTTGAAAAGAGAAATTTGATCAGGAAGCCTAAGGAAGGCTGAAATGGCCGATAGGTAGCCCTTTAGAGTGCCCAGAGCAGAGCCCTGCTAGGCCAAAGAAAGGAGGGACAAGAGAACCTCAGAAAGAAGGGCGGAAAAGGGATCCACATCCTTTGTTGTGCACCATGCAACAAATGGGTTCCATCTGCAGGCGTCTACCGTCTTAGAGGCGGGACGCCTGGCTGACAAGATAACATCATAGACTTTTGGAGGCAGGTCAAACGGCATCAACTGCCGCCGCTCAATCTCCACGCAAGGAGGGGGAGGCTGGACAAGTTCGGGTGGAGGACCGTCCCCTGCTGCTGTGACAATATCCTCCCAAAGAGGCAGTCTGATCGGAGGATCGATGGCCATGTGTAGCAGCTCAGGATACCAGACACTTCGTGCACAATCTGGAGCCGTAAGAAAGACTTGAGCCCAGTCACGCTTGATCTTCTTCAGCACTCTGGGCAGAAGTGGTAAAGGCTGAAAAGCGTTGCCTAGCGAGTGCCGCCTTGGAAATTCCAACCTGCAGAATTGCTGACTTTGTGCTTTCTCTTCGGTGGCGAATAGATCTAATCAAGGTTCTCCCTATTGTCGAAAGAGACCTTGCACCATCTCCGAGTGAAGACGCCATTCGTGATCCATCATACACCTGCAGCTGAGTTTATCCGCCCTGGCGTTCAGGGAACCTGCCAGGTGTTGAAACACCAGGGACATGCCCTGATGTTCCAGCCATTTCCAGAGATGGAGGGCCTCCTGACATAGGGTCCACGACGCCACCCCGCCTTGTTTGTTGCAGTACCACATGGTGGTGGTGTTGTCCGTGAACACCTGCACTACTCTTCACCAGAGAGAGGGAAAGAATGCTTTTAGTGCAAGTCGAATCGCCTGAAGCTCCAGAAGGTTGATATGGAGCCCAGACTCCGCCGGAGACCAGAGGCCTCTGATCTCTGCTCCCAGAAGTGATTCATCGGTCACCACTGTGAACTTTGGTTGGGGAAGGGAGAAGGATCTGCCGTCGACCCAATCCTGGTTCTTTAGCCACCAATGCAATAGGTGTGGAGTGCCCTCTGAGATCTGGACGCAATCGGACAGGTTCCCCTGATGTTGTGAATACTGGAACTTCAGGTCCCACTGCAGAGCTCTCATAAGCCATCTGGCATGGTCCACCAGCAGGATGCAGGCGGCCATCACGCCCAGTAGCCTGAGGGTCATCCTGACCGAAAACCGGGATAGAGGGTGAAAGATCATAATCATAGCCTGAATATCCCAGACTCGCTGTTTGGGTGGAAAAACTCGAAACAGAGTTGTGTCCTGAACCGCTCAGATGAAGAGGAGCTTTTCAGAGGGAGTCAGGTATGACTTCGGCACCTTGATGGAGAACCCCAGCGAATGCAGGAGGTCGGCCGTAGTCTGGAGATGGGAGATGACAGCCTGGGGCGAGCCCGCCTTTAAAAGCCAGTCGTCGAGATAGGGGAAGACTGGAACCCCTGATCTGCGCAGATGAGCTGCGACCACCGCCATCACTTTTGTGAACACCCGAGGGGCGCTGGTAAGTGCCAAAGGGGAGGACGGTAAACTGAAAATGCTCGTGGCCTACCGTGAACCGCAGGTAACGCGGGTGGGCCGGAAGGATGGGAATATGAAAATAAGCGTCCTGCAAGTCCAACACTACCATACAGTCTCCAGGGTCAAGGGCAGACAGGCAGAACCTGAGCGACCGTCAACATTTTGAACTTCTCCTTCCGGAGGAAGCGGCTGACGTTCCTGAGATCTAAGATAGGACGCAGGCCTTTGCTCTTCTTGGGTACCAGAAAGTAGTGGGAATAGCAACCACGACCTGCTTCTGAGACAGGACCATGCTTGATGGCTCCCTTGGCAAAGAGTGCAGAAACGTCCTGTTGGAGAAGGGGCAGAGGATCCTCCAACATGCGATGGTACTGAGGTGGTATGGATGGCGGGGTAGCCTCGACGGAAAGGGAGTAGCCCCTTCCGGCTACTTGCAAAACCCACTTGTCCGACGTGATGGTGCGCCAGTGGGACAGGTTATAGCGAATCCTGCCGCCCATTGGCATTTGGAGGCCCTGAAAGGTCGGACTAGGAAGGTTTGAAGCCTGATGCAGAGGGGGCTGTGGTGGACTGGCTCACCAGCAGGCCCCCAGAACCACGCCGTGGTTCCCACGTCCCAGGCCGCGCAGGAGCTGAACAGCTTGCGCTGGCCTGTGGCTCTGGGCAGGATGTGGGGGGGGGGGGAATCCCTACTGTAGCCATGAAAGGGGCCAAAGGCAGACTGCGCAAGGCGGGAGGCGGAGAGGCCCAAGGAACTGGCTGTAGTCCGAGAGTCCTTAAAGCGTTACAGCATGTTGTCTGCCTTGTGGATGAAAAGGCGATGGCCATCAAAGGGCATGTCCATAAGAGGGGATTGGACATTCCCTGAAAAACCAGTCGATCTCAACCAGGCGTAGCGTTGAAGGGCTACCGACATGGAAATTGTCCTGCCTAGTGAGTCGGCGGTATCCATCCCACAGCGGATGGTAAACTTTGTGCGTCTCTCCCTTCGGGAACTGCACGGGAGAGTACGGCCCGTGCCTCCTTCGGGCACTGTGGCAGCACTTGCACCACCGTATCCCACAAGGAGTGGGCGTAACGGCCCAAAAGACCTGCAGTGTTTACCAACCGCAGTCCTAAGCTGGAGGAAGAAAACATTTTTCCCAAGATGGTCCAGCTTTTGGGATTCCCTATCAGGTGGTGCGTTAGGGAATGTGCCTTTGGAGGTGGAGGCTTGGACCACCAAGCTCTCATGGGTGGAGTGTTAGGAGAGGAAAGTGGGGTCGCCCAGAGCCGGGCGGTGGCATTGGGCAATCATCCTATCCACAGGTGCCCCTGTGTTGGGCCTGGACCAGGTGCCCAAAAGGATGTCAGTGAGGGCTTCATTAAACGGTAGCAGGGGCTCCGAGGAGCTCGCTGCCCGTTGTAGCACCTCTGTAAGGAGGATAGTCCTGACTGCCACCGTAGGTAGCTCGAGGTTGAGAGCCTCAGCCGCTCTACGCAACACCATGGCGTAAGACGCTCCCTCCTCCGCAGCCATGGTAGGAGGAGACAACAACATGCCAAGGTCTGGTGATGTATCCAGACCACGGGCTTCTCCCAATTCCTCTCTGCAGTCCGGTTCACTGCCCAACTGGTCAGTTAGAGGGTCTCCAGACCCCTCCCAGTCCTTCTCACCCTCCTCTGGCTGCCAATCTGGTCTCAAAGAGCCAAGGAAGAGCAGGGGCACAAAAGTACTCGTCGGCGGCGGACCCGGCGTCGGTCGACTCCGGCTGGGACACAACCGGCGTCGGATGCGGTGCCTGTGGATTCGGCGCTGGGGGAGGTGTAATGAGGTTGACCGGCACCGAACCGGATCCAGGCCTGGATCCAAAGGGACCCTGCAGGGCCGGAGCTGCCGGCAATGCAGGCCCAGGGAGTCCATGAGGCCCGAAGTCGCAAAAAGATCAGTCAAAAAGTGACTGGAGGTACCACTTTCGCCGAATCTGTGCTGGCTGGCGCGGAAAAAGAAACAACTGATGTCAGCGAGCGAGGGAGGCGCCTAAGTAGCTACCGGGACATCATCCCGGCAACCACGACGCCAATGACGAATGCAGAGCCGACCGATGCCACGTTTCGATGTGCAGGGGTACGGCTGACAAAAAAAAAACCCTGATCCAGTCTGACGCCTGGGGGTAATTCTAAAGGTAAGGAATCTATAATTAATTGTCTCTTTCAGATAATAGCTAAATACAATTACAAAGCCAGAAGAATACACGACATGGCTTGTAGGGGTGTCCGGCTCATGCAGGGGCACCCTCACACTTATTCCCAAGCACCATGCCCTCAGGACTGAAGGGACTTCGGTAGGGGTGACTTATAGGTTTTAAGAGCAGTGATCTCAGATTTAAGGAAACTTATATCTTTCGGGAGGGGTGCAAACACCAACTCAAACAGGTTGCAATGGCAGGCCTATAGTCGGAGTTGAAGTGGACTCCCATGGGTAGCACAATACATGTAGCAGCCCATGGGAGATCCCTAGTGTTACTATGCCCTGGGTACCTCAGTACCATTTAATAGGGACTTTAAAGGGTACACCAGTAGCCAATTTTGGAGGTACATAAGTATTTACCAAAGCCATTTAATGAAAAGAACACAGAGGCTGGGGTCCTGATTAGCAGGATCCCAGCAAACTACAGCCAAAACACATCGACACTAGGCAAAAACTGAGGATAACCATGAAAGCAGATCCTACTTTCCTACACAACTCACTCCAAAAACCTAAGCACATGAGACTAACCTTGCCTAGTTGAGTCTTGATTTTCTAATTGGAAATATCTGAAAAGTCCATCTGTGTTGGCATGGTTACTCCCAGGCCTATGCTCCACTGAAAAGTCCATCCTCTGTAGGGAAATGGACCAGCTAAAAATGTTGGGGTTTTCACCCTTCATCTGTTTAAGCCATAAGAGGGGATTAGGGTCTATCTAAACAATGAAGTGAGAGTCAAAGAGTCTATGACTTAAACCTCATAAATCTTTCAGAGGTAAATTATCTCCAAGAGGGGCCCCTTTGGAAAGGGTGAGAACTTTTGACTATCTAGGTATCACACTCTCTGAAGATATGTCATGGAAGCCTCATGTAATTAAGCAGACCCTAGAGCACAAGCAAACAACAGGGCCCCTGATAAAAGAACATAGCACCTCCTTCAGCAAACATGTGGCAGCCACACTCCAGATCTATGATTCTAAAGTAGTAGGTTCAGCTCTTTATGAAGCTGAACTGTGGGGCTTTGAAGGGATAGATGGCCATTTGAAATCCGAGAACAAGTTTCTGAGGTGCCTGGTCTCGTTACCTCAGAGCACGCCACTTCACCCGGTAAGGCTGGACTTGGGTAGAGTTTCTATCATAGAGAAGATCAAGCTATGCCCGTTACTTTTTTGGATGCGTATAAGGTCCACCCCGGAGTTGCTCCCATATGCCATCGCATAGTCAGTGCACTTGATCATTTTAAAATGATAGGTTGGTTACGCAATGTGAAATCCCTATTGGCCACAAAAGGAATAGCGGGCTACTGGGATGTTAAGGACCCAGCTTTGCTCCATACCAATGATTTTGTCAAAAAGCTGTACTGGGACTAGGTAACATCCGCTTCACTAACTAATCCTACTTGGGGATATATTAATATGGAGTTTATGGATTTTAAATTGATCAGTTCATTCACACACTACTTAGACATTATTAGGTCTCAGTGGCGGCTCGCCAAGTGAGTGCACCGGGGCGGTGGTGCGGGGCAGGGTGGGGGGGGGGGGGGGGGGGGGGTAGTAAACTCCGGCATACTGAGGAATGAAGTTAAGAAAATAAATGAATAAAACAATTTACATTGCGCGCGCTGCAACGCCAACCTGGCGATGCAGTGTGTGCAATACATACTGTTTAATTTTCTTTCTGAACTCCGCTCCGCCATAATTTACTATGCCCCACCCTGTCCCTCCACTGTCCCGCCACACCCCACCACCCTGCTGCACTCCCTCTGCGAGACGCCACTGTTAGGTCTCCACAAGATAGTAAACTTTTTATGCAGTTCAGGTTTGGTTCCCTTCCCATGAACTCTTTTAAATGCTCAAGGCATTAGCCTTCCACTGTTTCCCAATGTTGCCCCAGCTGCGTTTCTGCAACAGAGTTGATTGCCTATGTATTTTTTGCTTGTCCAGTGTATTCCCGCCATAGGAAAAAATGTCTCAAAGCAATCTGCAAGCAGTTGGGTACATGCATTTATGGCGAAGCTCTCCGTATCCTCAGAGCGGGGCCTAGTTTGGCGATTGGTTGCTCGGTTGCAAAGTTTTGGGGTAATATGTGGGCAATAAGAAGGAAATTACTGAAAGAAGAAGATAGTTGCATATCCTTTTGTCTCTTTTTAGTAGCTTTTGTTATGTTTTAATTGGATTGTTTGTCAATTTGTATTGATAATATTTAAATCGGTCTTGACCGTTGGGCTCTTTTAGAATGAAAACAACATAGTGGGCCACGTTGTATATCTTGAACTAGGCAACGTTTTCTGTAGTTGTGGTCCTGTATTGTGCAATAGCGCTTAATCTAATTATTTAATTAAATTTAGATCATGGCTTGATTGTTTTTTACTGGGCTACTATAGTATATTATCAACAAAAAAGAAATACAGAGTTCCCCTGGTTACAGTCAGCTAAAGGACTGTCAAAAGTCTCTCTCTTGTCGGGTCAAACAGTAAAAAAGTGAGTGTAGTGAACCCTCTCTTGGAATTTTTGGGGTATCTCACACGAGTCGCCGGTTGGACTACACTTGTAATCCCACCCGGTGATCGTTCAGTGTCATCATCGATACCCTGCCCCTGCGCCAGGCTGGCAGTGCAATGCCTGTCGGGCAACAATAGTTGTTGCTCTTTGGCGGGGATCTTCTATTCCTTTCGCCAAAGGGTGTGTGGATGTAAGGGGGCCATGCAAGGAGGTAATAAGTGAATGTGCAAAAGTGAGCGTGGGTGAAAATAAAAAGGAGTCAGTAGAGTCCAAAAATGGGATTTTAATGATATGGCTCACTGCTCTCTTAAAAAAACAAGGGGTATAGAGGCAGAACTGTCAAGGTATTAAGCCTCATTCGACCCTTGGTGAGTGAATGGTCAACATGTTTCTTGCTTGTAGAGCAATTCGTCAGGACCAAGGGGTGCTCATATGATTTGCAAGGGCTCCCCCGTGATCAGGGGGCCCAGTATACGACCTGGTGGGTGTCGTATGGCTTTCCTCAGGACCCTTCCCAGGGCTAAAATAGGAGAGAGAAGGGAAGAGAGAAGTGTACTGTCATGGAGAGACCAGAGAGACATCATAGACAAACGTGGAAACATTCGCGTTTTATGGCTGTCATAATGTACAGTGGGTGAGCATGCCTTTGGTTTATTCAAGGCAGAACGCATGCTTAGTGGTATCCAACAAGGTTGGTTGGAAGGTTTGTCATGCAGTAAAAACCTGTAAAAATCAAGGGCTATTACTGTGCTATCAGCATGCGTAATCGCTAGTGGTAATTGAGACAACATTTTGGGGGGAGAAAAACAGTCTTCAAACATTTCTTAGTGAAGTTTCATAAAAGAACACTAGATGGAGTTAGTGTGTCGGTAACTAACCATTGGAGTGAACCATAACACCCGCCGAAAAAATACAGTGATGATAAACATATAGAATGATCTTACCCGTATAATATGTTACGGAGGCTTCCTCGAGCTGACCGGGTGGGGCCAGGACTTGGTGGAGACCACCTGTTAAGAGGAAGTGTCCCCGCCATGTTATCGATTGGCGGTCAAGGCGCCTCCCCATTCAAGTGCTTAAGGCTTGATCCCGCCGTGGCGCTCAGAGCGAGGCGCACGCGGGGGCGCAGAACGGAGCATATGTGCCTTACCTCGGAGTTCCTGGCGTAGGGCGTCTAGTCACCTACCCTTCCCACTGCGGACGGTGCCGCAGATCAGCCGGTACAGCTTGGCGTTCCGGGCGCACTTTTTATGACCCGTGTGAGTGGCTGGATTAGTGGGCGTGGCCCCGGCGTGTTACCGGGCAACGAGTGGTAAACAATGGACATAGAAGATTCACTCGCTCCGTGTGTAGCCGGTGGTGTTACAAGGAAGGTGGCTTCGCGTGCTAGCGAGGCGGGAGGGAATCGCGAGTGCCATCTTGGAATGGAGGTGGATATAGGTAGCACGATGATAGTCGTGTTGGGGTGCTGGTAATGTGACCCCGCGGAACTATGCATGGGTGACATTGGATATTTGGGATCATTCAGCTTACTGGTTATTGGCAGTGTTGGGCATAGTACGGACAACGCAGTCCATTGGTCGGCTATCTAGTGAGCATTGTCCAGGGCACCGCATCGTTGAGCCCGTTTTCATCTGTGTGTAGACGGTGTACCCATCTTTGCTCCAGTCTGAAGAGGGATTGCTGATTCATACCAGGTTGGCATTCTAGAACTGTCCACTGTAGGTCCTCAGTGGTATGTTTATGTTCCTTGAAATGTTCATACAGCCCGGTGTGTGTTTTGGAGCATCGAATATTGCTGTTGTGCTCCATTATCCGTTGTTTCACCGGGCGCATTGTCATTCCGATATAGAGCAATCGACAGGGGCACATCAGGATGTATATACATCTCGAACTGTTACAATTCGTATGTTTGTGAAAGGTCCAGGTGAATTCTCCTGGGAGCTCAATTGTTTTGCCTTGGATGGTCTGGGGGCATACCACACAGGAACCACATTTGTAGTGTCCAGTTACGGGAGGAAGGTCCCACAAGGTCCTAACTGGGCGAGTTTGTAGTTTCTTGGGGCGAGTGTGGATCAATGTGTCCTTGAGGTTGGCAGTCCTTTTGAAGGCGAACCGTGGTTGTGCCAATTCCATCCCAGTAGAGTTCAAGATACCCCAATGTGTCATCACGGCTTTCTTGATAAATGCTGAATGCCTGGTGTAGGAGGTGACACAGGTGATGGTGTCATCTGGTTCTTTGGGGTGGACCTCTAGAAGGGCATCTCTATTATTGTTCAATGCTCGTTTGTACGAATTCTTTAACAACCGGGTGGGATACCCTCTGTCCTGGAGTTTATGCTGTAAGGTCCGGGCCTCTTGTCTGAAGTCTTGGACGGAGCTACAGTTCCTACGGATCCTCAGGAATTGCCCAAAGGGTAGATTATCTCGCAGGGCCTTAGTATGGTGGCTTTGGTAGAGAAGCAAGCTATTTCTGTCAGTGTCCTTTTTGTATAGCGTGGTGGTTATTGCTTCTGGTTCCAGATTGATGGTAAGGTCAAGGAATGGTATGGACGTCTCCGAGATGGTTCCAGTGAATTTAAGGAAGGGGTCTTGTAGGTTAATCCAGTCACAGAAGGCTTCACAGCTGGAACGGTCCCCTTTCCAAAGAATCAAGATGTCGTCGATAAAGCGACGCCAGAGAGTTAAGTTCTCTCGGTATGGGTTTTGCTCCGGAGGGTAGATGTACCTCTTCTCGAACGAGGCCATATAAATGCAGGCCAGGCTCGGCGCGAAGGTAGAACCCATGGAAGTCCCCCGTATTTGATGGTATAACTGGGATTCATACCTGAAGAAGTTCTCGGTCAGTGCGAGATGGGCCAGTTCCATAATGAATGGTATTGGTGTTGGGGATAACCATTCCTCTTCTCGCATCAGCGAATCCACTGCTTCCAGGGTTGCTTGTTGCGGGATATTAGTATAAAGTGCCTCCACATCGAGGGTAAGAAGCAAGTCAGTGTCCTCTCTGCCGTCTATGTCTGCAATTAGACGTAGTACATCCCTGGTGTCTTGCAGGTAGGATGGTATCTGTTTGACGTAAGGTTGGAAGAACGCATCACAAAATTGTGACAGTGGTTCTAGTAAAGATCCAATTCCAGAGACAATAGGTCTCCCAGGGACAGGAGACGTGCCCTTGTGTATCTTCGGGAGAGTATAGAAGTAGGGGATAACAGGATCCGGAGTGATCAAAAAATCTGCTTCCTTTCTGCTAATCCACTCGTTGGACTCCCCCTCAATCACAAGGCCCATGATGGTAGTCGTCAATCTTTTGGTTGGGTCTTCAAGGAGGGGTCTGTAATGGTTGGTGTTTGTCAATTGTCTTCTGCACTCACGGTCGTAGTCTTCGTAGTTCTGAATGACCGTGGCGCCCCCCTTGTCCGCTTGTTTGATGACGATCGACTCGTCTTGGCCTAGTGTTTTGACTGCTAGTCGTTCTGTCTTGGACAGATTGTGGAAGGTTTTCTTCGAGGGTATCTCACGCATGCTCCTCAGGACTGCCCGCTCAAAAGTCAGTACTTCGGGTGGTACCATCCCATCAGTGGGGGTGAAGGTGGAGGGTTTTCTTAAACCTGTATCCAGATCCGGGAGCTCAGGTTGGTTTTCAAAAAATGCCCGAAGACGGATTTTCCTAAAGAATTGTTTCAATTCAATCATCTCTTGGAATGGGTCTGGGGTCGGTGTAGGAACAAAACCAAGACCTTTCTCTAATACTCGTGTTTCGGTAGGTGTCAGGGTTCTCTTAGATAGATTGACAACTAAGCTCGTCTCCCCCTGGATGACGTGCTCCTGGTCTCCATTGCTGCTGGTGCTGGTATCTGGTCCTGCCACTGTACACCCTTTTGCCCTCCTCGCTTTCGCCCTCTTCCTCTGCCCCAGCCTCTGCCGTGAAAAGGTGGCGGATTAGGGGGGTAGAATTGCGGGGGGCCCTGTGGGTAGAAGGGGTACTGCCAGGGGGGTGCCATCTGTGGTGGCCCATGGAAGGCTGGGCCTTGGTAATAGCCTTGTTGCCATGTCCGAGGTGGTCGGGGATTTCTTGGTGGGACTCCCCCACTGGAATCGCTACTGTCCGATCCACGTCTGGTCTCGCTCCCCGAGTTTTCATCAGAGGAGTAGGTTTTCTTTTTCCCGTTGTAGTCATCCTTCAAGTAGGGGTAGACTTTTTCTTTGACAAATTTGGCAATATCTTTCTCGAGTTTAGTTGTTTTTTGTTTTAGTAGAAACTCGTGGTGATCTGCCATTTCTTGATTTATTTCCGAGAGTTTGGTCGTGAACGCTGTTTTGTTGTTCTTGGATATGGCGGTTTTCATGGTAGCTTCCATGGCGGAGATCTTCTCTAGTAAAGCATCTGATAGACGCTTTGCCGTTTGACTGATGAGAAAGAGGAGATCCTTGGTACATTTCCACGAAACTTGACACCACTCTAACTTGAACCTTTTGTCGTCCAAAAATAGTCTTGGAATTATGTTTACTATCAAACCTTGTGGGGCTATATTACTCCTCAAGTATTCAGTCATCATGATTCCGTGAATGGTGATCCTGATGAGTTCCTTTTTCATTTCCGATAGTATGGTCCAATCATCGGAGGATGCACCGGATGATGTGGTAGGGGGATTTGTGAGGAGGGATGGTGTCGATCTAAGGGCATCGGCTATGGTGTCCTCATTGAAACTGAGCCCGGGGACGTCCTCCATGATCGTAAAGGTTCCGGATGCGGTGCCAAGGATGTCTGCCGGCCAGAGTAAGGTGATCGTTTGAGATTAATGTGATTCTCCCACTTTAAAATGTTGTCTCAAAAATGGTCCAACGTGGCGAGTAGAATCTTCGCCAATTGGTAACCCGTCAACAAAGGGGGGGGGGGGGGGGGGTTCCCGTGCCAAAGGCACGCAAGGGTTTGTATCAACAGGGGGGAACACAGGGTTAGGACAGTTATTTAGAGGGGTCCAATGTATGTGTCCTAGAAAGACTATCAACAAAAAAGAAATACAGAGTTCCCCTGGTTACAGTCAGCTAAAGGACTGTCAAAAGTCTCTCTCTTGTCGGGTCAAACAGTAAAAAAGTGAGTGTAGTGAACCCTCTCTTGGAATTTTTTGGGGTATCTCACACGAGTCGCCGGTTGGACTACACTTGTAATCCCACCCGGTGATCGTTCAGTGTCATCATCGATACCCTGCCCCTGCGCCAGGCTGGCAGTGCAATGCCTGTCGGGCAACAATAGTTGTTGCTCTTTGGCGGGGATCTTCTATTCCTTTCGCCAAAGGGTGTGTGGATGTAAGGGGGCCATGCAAGGAGGTAATAAGTGAATGTGCAAAAGTGAGCGTGGGTGAAAATAAAAAGGAGTCAGTAGAGTCCAAAAATGGGATTTTAATGATATGGCTCACTGCTCTCTTAAAAAAACAAGGGGTATAGAGGCAGAACTGTCAAGGTATTAAGCCTCATTCGACCCTTGGTGAGTGAATGGTCAACATGTTTCTTGCTTGTAGAGCAATTCGTCAGGACCAAGGGGTGCTCATATGATTTGCAAGGGCTCCCCCGTGATCAGGGGGCCCAGTATACGACCTGGTGGGTGTCGTATGGCTTTCCTCAGGACCCTTCCCAGGGCTAAAATAGGAGAGAGAAGGGAAGAGAGAAGTGTACTGTCATGGAGAGACCAGAGAGACATCATAGACAAACGTGGAAACATTCGCGTTTTATGGCTGTCATAATGTACAGTGGGTGAGCATGCCTTTGGTTTATTCAAGGCAGAACGCATGCTTAGTGGTATCCAACAAGGTTGGTTGGAAGGTTTGTCATGCAGTAAAAACCTGTAAAAATCAAGGGCTATTACTGTGCTATCAGCATGCGTAATCGCTAGTGGTAATTGAGACAACATTTTGGGGGGAGAAAAACAGTCTTCAAACATTTCTTAGTGAAGTTTCATAAAAGAACACTAGATGGAGTTAGTGTGTCGGTAACTAACCATTGGAGTGAACCATAACACCCGCCGAAAAAATACAGTGATGATAAACATATAGAATGATCTTACCCGTATAATATGTTACGGAGGCTTCCTCGAGCTGACCGGGTGGGGCCAGGACTTGGTGGAGACCACCTGTTAAGAGGAAGTGTCCCCGCCATGTTATCGATTGGCGGTCAAGGCGCCTCCCCATTCAAGTGCTTAAGGCTTGATCCCGCCGTGGCGCTCAGAGCGAGGCGCACGCGGGGGCGCAGAACGGAGCATATGTGCCTTACCTCGGAGTTCCTGGCGTAGGGCGTCTAGTCACCTACCCTTCCCACTGCGGACGGTGCCGCAGATCAGCCGGTACAGCTTGGCGTTCCGGGCGCACTTTTTATGACCCGTGTGAGTGGCTGGATTAGTGGGCGTGGCCCCGGCGTGTTACCGGGCAACGAGTGGTAAACAATGGACATAGAAGATTCACTCGCTCCGTGTGTAGCCGGTGGTGTTACAAGGAAGGTGGCTTCGCGTGCTAGCGAGGCGGGAGGGAATCGCGAGTGCCATCTTGGAATGGAGGTGGATATAGGTAGCACGATGATAGTCGTGTTGGGGTGCTGGTAATGTGACCCCGCGGAACTATGCATGGGTGACATTGGATATTTGGGATCATTCAGCTTACTGGTTATTGGCAGTGTTGGGCATAGTACGGACAACGCAGTCCATTGGTCGGCTATCTAGTGAGCATTGTCCAGGGCACCGCATCGTTGAGCCCGTTTTCATCTGTGTGTAGACGGTGTACCCATCTTTGCTCCAGTCTGAAGAGGGATTGCTGATTCATACCAGGTTGGCATTCTAGAACTGTCCACTGTAGGTCCTCAGTGGTATGTTTATGTTCCTTGAAATGTTCATACAGCCCGGTGTGTGTTTTGGAGCATCGAATATTGCTGTTGTGCTCCATTATCCGTTGTTTCACCGGGCGCATTGTCATTCCGATATAGAGCAATCGACAGGGGCACATCAGGATGTATATACATCTCGAACTGTTACAATTCGTATGTTTGTGAAAGGTCCAGGTGAATTCTCCTGGGAGCTCAATTGTTTTGCCTTGGATGGTCTGGGGGCATACCACACAGGAACCACATTTGTAGTGTCCAGTTACGGGAGGAAGGTCCCACAAGGTCCTAACTGGGCGAGTTTGTAGTTTCTTGGGGCGAGTGTGGATCAATGTGTCCTTGAGGTTGGCAGTCCTTTTGAAGGCGAACCGTGGTTGTGCCAATTCCATCCCAGTAGAGTTCAAGATACCCCAATGTGTCATCACGGCTTTCTTGATAAATGCTGAATGCCTGGTGTAGGAGGTGACACAGGTGATGGTGTCATCTGGTTCTTTGGGGTGGACCTCTAGAAGGGCATCTCTATTATTGTTCAATGCTCGTTTGTACGAATTCTTTAACAACCGGGTGGGATACCCTCTGTCCTGGAGTTTATGCTGTAAGGTCCGGGCCTCTTGTCTGAAGTCTTGGACGGAGCTACAGTTCCTACGGATCCTCAGGAATTGCCCAAAGGGTAGATTATCTCGCAGGGCCTTAGTATGGTGGCTTTGGTAGAGAAGCAAGCTATTTCTGTCAGTGTCCTTTTTGTATAGCGTGGTGGTTATTGCTTCTGGTTCCAGATTGATGGTAAGGTCAAGGAATGGTATGGACGTCTCCGAGATGGTTCCAGTGAATTTAAGGAAGGGGTCTTGTAGGTTAATCCAGTCACAGAAGGCTTCACAGCTGGAACGGTCCCCTTTCCAAAGAATCAAGATGTCGTCGATAAAGCGACGCCAGAGAGTTAAGTTCTCTCGGTATGGGTTTTGCTCCGGAGGGTAGATGTACCTCTTCTCGAACGAGGCCATATAAATGCAGGCCAGGCTCGGCGCGAAGGTAGAACCCATGGAAGTCCCCCGTATTTGATGGTATAACTGGGATTCATACCTGAAGAAGTTCTCGGTCAGTGCGAGATGGGCCAGTTCCATAATGAATGGTATTGGTGTTGGGGATAACCATTCCTCTTCTCGCATCAGCGAATCCACTGCTTCCAGGGTTGCTTGTTGCGGGATATTAGTATAAAGTGCCTCCACATCGAGGGTAAGAAGCAAGTCAGTGTCCTCTCTGCCGTCTATGTCTGCAATTAGACGTAGTACATCCCTGGTGTCTTGCAGGTAGGATGGTATCTGTTTGACGTAAGGTTGGAAGAACGCATCACAAAATTGTGACAGTGGTTCTAGTAAAGATCCAATTCCAGAGACAATAGGTCTCCCAGGGACAGGAGACGTGCCCTTGTGTATCTTCGGGAGAGTATAGAAGTAGGGGATAACAGGATCCGGAGTGATCAAAAAATCTGCTTCCTTTCTGCTAATCCACTCGTTGGACTCCCCCTCAATCACAAGGCCCATGATGGTAGTCGTCAATCTTTTGGTTGGGTCTTCAAGGAGGGGTCTGTAATGGTTGGTGTTTGTCAATTGTCTTCTGCACTCACGGTCGTAGTCTTCGTAGTTCTGAATGACCGTGGCGCCCCCCTTGTCCGCTTGTTTGATGACGATCGACTCGTCTTGGCCTAGTGTTTTGACTGCTAGTCGTTCTGTCTTGGACAGATTGTGGAAGGTTTTCTTCGAGGGTATCTCACGCATGCTCCTCAGGACTGCCCGCTCAAAAGTCAGTACTTCGGGTGGTACCATCCCATCAGTGGGGGTGAAGGTGGAGGGTTTTCTTAAACCTGTATCCAGATCCGGGAGCTCAGGTTGGTTTTCAAAAAATGCCCGAAGACGGATTTTCCTAAAGAATTGTTTCAATTCAATCATCTCTTGGAATGGGTCTGGGGTCGGTGTAGGAACAAAACCAAGACCTTTCTCTAATACTCGTGTTTCGGTAGGTGTCAGGGTTCTCTTAGATAGATTGACAACTAAGCTCGTCTCCCCCTGGATGACGTGCTCCTGGTCTCCATTGCTGCTGGTGCTGGTATCTGGTCCTGCCACTGTACACCCTTTTGCCCTCCTCGCTTTCGCCCTCTTCCTCTGCCCCAGCCTCTGCCGTGAAAAGGTGGCGGATTAGGGGGGTAGAATTGCGGGGGGCCCTGTGGGTAGAAGGGGTACTGCCAGGGGGGTGCCATCTGTGGTGGCCCATGGAAGGCTGGGCCTTGGTAATAGCCTTGTTGCCATGTCCGAGGTGGTCGGGGATTTCTTGGTGGGACTCCCCCACTGGAATCGCTACTGTCCGATCCACGTCTGGTCTCGCTCCCCGAGTTTTCATCAGAGGAGTAGGTTTTCTTTTTCCCGTTGTAGTCATCCTTCAAGTAGGGGTAGACTTTTTCTTTGACAAATTTGGCAATATCTTTCTCGAGTTTAGTTGTTTTTTGTTTTAGTAGAAACTCGTGGTGATCTGCCATTTCTTGATTTATTTCCGAGAGTTTGGTCGTGAACGCTGTTTTGTTGTTCTTGGATATGGCGGTTTTCATGGTAGCTTCCATGGCGGAGATCTTCTCTAGTAAAGCATCTGATAGACGCTTTGCCGTTTGACTGATGAGAAAGAGGAGATCCTTGGTACATTTCCACGAAACTTGACACCACTCTAACTTGAACCTTTTGTCGTCCAAAAATAGTCTTGGAATTATGTTTACTATCAAACCTTGTGGGGCTATATTACTCCTCAAGTATTCAGTCATCATGATTCCGTGAATGGTGATCCTGATGAGTTCCTTTTTCATTTCCGATAGTATGGTCCAATCATCGGAGGATGCACCGGATGATGTGGTAGGGGGATTTGTGAGGAGGGATGGTGTCGATCTAAGGGCATCGGCTATGGTGTCCTCATTGAAACTGAGCCCGGGGACGTCCTCCATGATCGTAAAGGTTCCGGATGCGGTGCCAAGGATGTCTGCCGGCCAGAGTAAGGTGATCGTTTGAGATTAATGTGATTCTCCCACTTTAAAATGTTGTCTCAAAAATGGTCCAACGTGGCGAGTAGAATCTTCGCCAATTGGTAACCCGTCAACAAAGGGGGGGGGGGGGGGGGGGGGGGGGGTTCCCGTGCCAAAGGCACGCAAGGGTTTGTATCAACAGGGGGGAACACAGGGTTAGGACAGTTATTTAGAGGGGTCCAATGTATGTGTCCTAGAAAGACTATCAACAAAAAAGAAATACAGAGTTCCCCTGGTTACAGTCAGCTAAAGGACTGTCAAAAGTCTCTCTCTTGTCGGGTCAAACAGTAAAAAAGTGAGTGTAGTGAACCCTCTCTTGGAATTTTTGGGGTATCTCACACGAGTCGCCGGTTGGACTACACTTGTAATCCCACCCGGTGATCGTTCAGTGTCATCATCGATACCCTGCCCCTGCGCCAGGCTGGCAGTGCAATGCCTGTCGGGCAACAATAGTTGTTGCTCTTTGGCGGGGATCTTCTATTCCTTTCGCCAAAGGGTGTGTGGATGTAAGGGGGCCATGCAAGGAGGTAATAAGTGAATGTGCAAAAGTGAGCGTGGGTGAAAATAAAAAGGAGTCAGTAGAGTCCAAAAATGGGATTTTAATGATATGGCTCACTGCTCTCTTAAAAAAACAAGGGGTATAGAGGCAGAACTGTCAAGGTATTAAGCCTCATTCGACCCTTGGTGAGTGAATGGTCAACATGTTTCTTGCTTGTAGAGCAATTCGTCAGGACCAAGGGGTGCTCATATGATTTGCAAGGGCTCCCCCGTGATCAGGGGGCCCAGTATACGACCTGGTGGGTGTCGTATGGCTTTCCTCAGGACCCTTCCCAGGGCTAAAATAGGAGAGAGAAGGGAAGAGAGAAGTGTACTGTCATGGAGAGACCAGAGAGACATCATAGACAAACGTGGAAACATTCGCGTTTTATGGCTGTCATAATGTACAGTGGGTGAGCATGCCTTTGGTTTATTCAAGGCAGAACGCATGCTTAGTGGTATCCAACAAGGTTGGTTGGAAGGTTTGTCATGCAGTAAAAACCTGTAAAAATCAAGGGCTATTACTGTGCTATCAGCATGCGTAATCGCTAGTGGTAATTGAGACAACATTTTGGGGGGAGAAAAACAGTCTTCAAACATTTCTTAGTGAAGTTTCATAAAAGAACACTAGATGGAGTTAGTGTGTCGGTAACTAACCATTGGAGTGAACCATAACACCCGCCGAAAAAATACAGTGATGATAAACATATAGAATGATCTTACCCGTATAATATGTTACGGAGGCTTCCTCGAGCTGACCGGGTGGGGCCAGGACTTGGTGGAGACCACCTGTTAAGAGGAAGTGTCCCCGCCATGTTATCGATTGGCGGTCAAGGCGCCTCCCCATTCAAGTGCTTAAGGCTTGATCCCGCCGTGGCGCTCAGAGCGAGGCGCACGCGGGGGCGCAGAACGGAGCATATGTGCCTTACCTCGGAGTTCCTGGCGTAGGGCGTCTAGTCACCTACCCTTCCCACTGCGGACGGTGCCGCAGATCAGCCGGTACAGCTTGGCGTTCCGGGCGCACTTTTTATGACCCGTGTGAGTGGCTGGATTAGTGGGCGTGGCCCCGGCGTGTTACCGGGCAACGAGTGGTAAACAATGGACATAGAAGATTCACTCGCTCCGTGTGTAGCCGGTGGTGTTACAAGGAAGGTGGCTTCGCGTGCTAGCGAGGCGGGAGGGAATCGCGAGTGCCATCTTGGAATGGAGGTGGATATAGGTAGCACGATGATAGTCGTGTTGGGGTGCTGGTAATGTGACCCCGCGGAACTATGCATGGGTGACATTGGATATTTGGGATCATTCAGCTTACTGGTTATTGGCAGTGTTGGGCATAGTACGGACAACGCAGTCCATTGGTCGGCTATCTAGTGAGCATTGTCCAGGGCACCGCATCGTTGAGCCCGTTTTCATCTGTGTGTAGACGGTGTACCCATCTTTGCTCCAGTCTGAAGAGGGATTGCTGATTCATACCAGGTTGGCATTCTAGAACTGTCCACTGTAGGTCCTCAGTGGTATGTTTATGTTCCTTGAAATGTTCATACAGCCCGGTGTGTGTTTTGGAGCATCGAATATTGCTGTTGTGCTCCATTATCCGTTGTTTCACCGGGCGCATTGTCATTCCGATATAGAGCAATCGACAGGGGCACATCAGGATGTATATACATCTCGAACTGTTACAATTCGTATGTTTGTGAAAGGTCCAGGTGAATTCTCCTGGGAGCTCAATTGTTTTGCCTTGGATGGTCTGGGGGCATACCACACAGGAACCACATTTGTAGTGTCCAGTTACGGGAGGAAGGTCCCACAAGGTCCTAACTGGGCGAGTTTGTAGTTTCTTGGGGCGAGTGTGGATCAATGTGTCCTTGAGGTTGGCAGTCCTTTTGAAGGCGAACCGTGGTTGTGCCAATTCCATCCCAGTAGAGTTCAAGATACCCCAATGTGTCATCACGGCTTTCTTGATAAATGCTGAATGCCTGGTGTAGGAGGTGACACAGGTGATGGTGTCATCTGGTTCTTTGGGGTGGACCTCTAGAAGGGCATCTCTATTATTGTTCAATGCTCGTTTGTACGAATTCTTTAACAACCGGGTGGGATACCCTCTGTCCTGGAGTTTATGCTGTAAGGTCCGGGCCTCTTGTCTGAAGTCTTGGACGGAGCTACAGTTCCTACGGATCCTCAGGAATTGCCCAAAGGGTAGATTATCTCGCAGGGCCTTAGTATGGTGGCTTTGGTAGAGAAGCAAGCTATTTCTGTCAGTGTCCTTTTTGTATAGCGTGGTGGTTATTGCTTCTGGTTCCAGATTGATGGTAAGGTCAAGGAATGGTATGGACGTCTCCGAGATGGTTCCAGTGAATTTAAGGAAGGGGTCTTGTAGGTTAATCCAGTCACAGAAGGCTTCACAGCTGGAACGGTCCCCTTTCCAAAGAATCAAGATGTCGTCGATAAAGCGACGCCAGAGAGTTAAGTTCTCTCGGTATGGGTTTTGCTCCGGAGGGTAGATGTACCTCTTCTCGAACGAGGCCATATAAATGCAGGCCAGGCTCGGCGCGAAGGTAGAACCCATGGAAGTCCCCCGTATTTGATGGTATAACTGGGATTCATACCTGAAGAAGTTCTCGGTCAGTGCGAGATGGGCTATACTATAGTATATTGTCAGTTGTTTATCTGTATGAGCTGTATTGCACCTGCACTTTATTGTCTCTTGAGCAAAATAAAGTTTTTATGATGATGCGTGAAAAACCGGTATGGCCACAACTTCTGCAGGGCCCAGACCACAGCAAAGGCCTCCCTCTCAATAGCTGACCAACGCTTCTCCCTGGCGGCCACCCTTCTGCTGATAAGAGCTACTGGTTGATCCTGACCCTGTGCATTAAGTTGAGACAAATCTCCACCTATTCCCATCTCAGAAACATGAGTCTGGACAATGAATCGTTTGGAGAAGTCAGGACTTTGCAGAATTGGTGCAGAGCGCATGGCTTGCTTCAGGTCATCAAATGCCTTCTGACAGAGAACTGTCCATTTTCTTGGAGGTGAGAGCATTAAGGGGTGTCACTATGGATCCTTTACCTTTAACAAATCTTGTGTAGTACCCAGTCAGGCCCAAAAAACTCTGACCTGAGTCTGGGTAGTGGGAGCAATCCAGTCAGTGAGGCTGTCTGCCAAGACTACTCCTTCAACTGATCTATGAACAGGGTTGTGTGAGAGGAGATCAGGGAGAAGGTCACTCTCTTCCTCATGTCGCTCATTGCCATGAACAAGCTCATGTCAGCCCGGTCAACAAAAGATTTCAGGCGGTTCACATGAAGTGCTCTGTGGGGACTTCTTGGAGTACCTAGGTCAACTAAGAAGTGAACTCATACACTTGTCCTAGAGTACTGCTGGGGCCACAGGCGCCAACACTCACACTTGCTGTCCTGGCTGGTACACAGTCAGTACAGCCTTTTAGTTATGCCAAGCTTTCATAAGATCCTTGCTGGCCTCAAGATTTGCCCACCCCCTTCTGAGGAACCTCGATTTAGGCAGAGAGAAGGCAAGGTAGTTAGACATCCTATTTTCTTCTCTGTTTATCTGAGAATCCCATGACCATACCTTTGAGGGTCTTGTTGAACCTTTCAACAAGTCCATTGCCTTGTGGATCGTAGGGTGGGGTGAACTTGAAGTTAACACTGCACTCTTTCCACATAACTCGGATGTAGCCAGACATGAAGTTAGTACCTTTGCCTGACAAGAACTCCTTAGGAAATCCAACTCTGTAAAAGATTTCCAGGAGGGCACTAGCCACTGCTGGAGCTGTAGTGGTTCCAAGGAGAATGGCTCTGGATAGCTAGTGACATGGTCCCTCATCACTAGGATAAAACTATGTCCAGATGCTGTTGGAGGATTTAAGGGGCCTACAATGTTGATCCCTACCCTCTCAAAGGGAACCCCAACCACTAGTTGTGGGCTTAAGGGGGCCTCTGAAGTGCCACCTGACTTACCACTGACTTGGCAAATAACACAGGAGTGACAAAACTCCTTTGTATCTTCAGACATGTAAGGCCAGTGAAAGTGAGGAACTAGTCTGTCCCAAGTATTACTTTGCCCAACATATCCTGCAAGTGGAATGTCATGTGCTAGGGTAAATAAGAATCCCAGAACTTCTGAGGCATGACCAACGCCCTGCTAGCACCAGGATTGGGGTCTCTACTCTCAGAATACAAAAGCCCATCTTCCCAATAAGTCCAATGGGACCCACTGATATCCCCTGCTTTCCCTCTGAGTTGTTCCAGAGAGGGGCAGGCCTTCTGCTTCAGACACAACTCTTCCCTAGAAGGTCCCCCTGCTCCCAGAAGCTCTGTCATGTCAGTCCCAAGCTCCTTTTGGGCAGTCCCTTTACAGGTACTGAGATAATCTCTCTCATTAGACTGATTCTCACTTGAAGTATGGGAGGAGGATACATCTTTACCCTTCCTGCTCCTTCTCTTGGTAGCTGGCTGGTCCATTGTTACACTATCCAGGGCTCCTTCTGTATCTACCTTCTTGGCCTGAGCCCTAGTGACAGGAAAGACACTGACTGAGATTCCCAGCATTTACTCATGGGTCCTAAACTCCACTTCATGCCAGGCTGAATTTTCCAAATTATTGCCCAGGAGACAAGCTACAGGTAGGTAGGAGGAAGGAGACTACAACTCCTTTAGGGCCAAGTACCCCTTTCCAGCTGAGATTAACAACCGCCATGGGGTGATCTGTCCTGACATTGTTAACATTGGTCACTTGGTAAATCTAGTAGTATTTGTTCAGGAGACACAAGTTTGTCTGTCACCATAATGACACTGGCACCAGGGTCCCTGTACGCTTCAGCTTACTAACCATTGATAAAAGGCAGTGGGACTTACAACAAAAGTGGCATGATCCATGCCACCATCACAGACTAAGAAAACCTAAGTGGGTGTTCTGACTGGAGAAGAATCCGCTTCAGTACCCAAGGTGAGCCTAGCTATATTCTTGGGTGTACTACTACTACCAGTGCTACTGCTAGGGACACTAGGGGATTTAGGAGTAGTAGTGGGGCTAGACTTAGGGTAATTGGAATCTTTTGCCCAATGGCTCTTTTCCTTATATAAATAGCACCAAGGTTTCTTACCAGAGAATGAAAAGGATTGGGACCCACCCCCAGAGAAAGATTTTTGGGGACCTTAAGAATAGACTTTCTTTTCTTTAGATTTATCCCCATCTTTCTCTTGGGCCTTAGAAAATCTTCCCTTTTCTGATCACCACCACCATGAGACTTTTATTTCAACCTGGTGTGAACCCATTTCTCTGCCTTCTTTCTCGAGTCTTGGGGAGAGGCCAGATCTGAGTCCACCAGGTACTGGTGCAGTTGTTGATTCTGACAGTTATTAAGGATGTGCTCCCTCATAAGTAAAATGTACAGTCCTTCATAATCATGCACCTTACAACCATGAAACCAGTCTATTACAGCCTTAACATCACTATTGCACAAGTTACTTAGGCGGGCAGTAAGGAATCTTTCACTAACTAATGTCTCTTACAGACATATGATTACACACGTAAGTAACTTGTGCATCTGAAAGAGACATGTTAGTGATAGATTCCTTACCTTAGAATAGATACCCAAGCAATACCAACGCCGGTGGTGGGTCTGCAGACGAAGATTACACCAGAAAGCCAAGAAGAACCGAAACGGCCAAAGAAGCCATCTCTTCGGACTTGAATGTCAAGGCAATAGTGCTTAGTAAAAGTGTGCAGCGAGGCCCACGTGGCCAAATGACAGATGTCTTGCAGTGGGACTCCCCATCCCAAAGCTGTAGCAGCCGCTGTCGCCCTGGAGGAATGGGCGCGCGACCCTACAGGAGTTTTATTTTTTTGAGAAAGAGTAACAGGCTTGAATACAGAAGACACCCACGCGGGAGATAATTCTCTTGTGTACAGCCCGGCCTTACTTGGCGCCCACGTAGCCAACAAAAGCTGGTCATCCACCTGCAACTGTTGTGTGCGGTTGAGGTAGAATGAAAGCGCACATTTTTGGTCCAGACGGTGGAGCCTCTCTTCCTCTGGAAGAGCGTGGAGGCGGAAGGATAGTGGGCAAAGTGACAGTTTGCCCAAGATGAAAGGCAGTGACTTTTTTGGGTAGAAAGGAGAGACGTGGTTTTAGCACAACCTTGTCCGGATGAACCGCCAGGAAAGGAGGTTTTCATGAAAGAGCCTGGAGCTCACTCACACGCCTAGCGGGAGTGATGGCCACCAGGAAGACAGTTTTCAAAGTTAATAACCGCAAAGAACAGGTATGAAGAGGCTCAAAGGAAGCGCACATTAAGTATGTGAGAACCAGGTTCAAGTCCCACTGAGGCATCACCAAGGGAATAGGAGGGAAAAGGTGAGTAATGCCTTTGAGAAATAATTGACAACAGGGGACTTGAAAAGAGAGGGCTGATCAGGCAGCCTGAGAAAGAACTTAATAGTGCCCAGAGCAGAACCCTGCTGGTCCTAAAGAGAGAAGGAACAACAAGACCTCAGAAAGAGGGGCAGAAAGGGCATCTACAGCTTTCGCTGTGCACCATGCCACATTTGTTCCACCTACAGGCGTATACAGTTTTAGTTGAGGGACGCCTGGCTGCCAGAATAACATCACAGACTTCAGGAGGGAAGTACAATGGAATTAACTGTCGCCACTTAAACAAGACGGAAGGAGGTGGAGTCTGGACAGGTTCGGGTGGAGGACTGTCCCCTGCTGCTGCAACAGAAGATTCCCCCGAAGAGGCAGTGGGATCCACGCTAATATTGAGTAGCTCGGGACACCAAACTCTTCACGCCCAGTACGGTGCCACAAGACTGACTTGGTCCCGGTAGCGGCTGATCTTCTTCAGCACTCTGGGTAGAAGTGGTATAAGTGGAAAAGCTTACAACAGACCGCAACTCCACTGGTGACGAAAAGCGTGTGCCGCCTTGGAAACTGTAACCAAGGATCTCCCCACCGCTGAAAGAGACCTTGTGCCACCTCTTAGTGAAGACGCCGTTGGTGATCCATTATGCACCGGCGGCATAGTCCGTCCGCCCTGGCGTTTAAAGAACCTGCCAAGTGTTGAACAAAAAGAATAATGGCCTGGCGTTCCAGCCATGTCCAAAGGCATAGGGTCCACGACCCCACCCGGCTTTGCTAGTTGCAGCACCACATGGCGGTGGTGTTAGCTGTGAACACCTGCATTACTCTCCCCTTGACAGAGGGAAGGAATGCTTTAAGTGCGAGTAGGCTCGCCGTGAGCTTCAAAAGATTGAGGAGCTTGGACTCCGCCGGAGACCAGAAGCCTCTGATCTCCGCCTCTACCATGTGGACGCCCCATCCCTAGAGAGACGCATCCTTTACCACTGTGTGCTCCGGTTGGGGAAAGGAGAGGGATTTGCCACTGAACCAACACTGGTCCGTGAGCCACCACTGCAAGTTTTGTGCAGTGCCCTCCAAGATCTGGACGTAGTCAGGCAGGCTTCCCTGATGCTGTTCCCACTGGAACTTGAGGTCCCACTGCAGAGCCCGAATATGCCATCTGACATGATTGATCAGCAGGAGGCCATGATGCCCCGCAGCTTCAAGGTCTGACCGAAACCCAGGACAATGGCGGAATGATGGATATTATAGCCTGAACGTCCTGGACTCGCTGTTCTGGAGGATAAACCTGAAATCGTGCCCTGTCCAGACCCGCTCCGATGAAGAGGAGCTTCTGAGTGGGAATCAGATGCGACATCAACACATTGACGGAGAACCCTAGCAAATGCAGGAGGTGGGCCGTAGTCTGGAGGTGGGAGATGACTGCCCGGGGCGAGCCCGCCTCCAACAGCCAGTCGCCGACCTTGGGGAAGACTGTAACCCCTGATCTGCTCAGATGAGCTGCGACCACCGCCATCACTTCGATGTACACCCGAGGGGCGCTGGTAAGGCCGAAAGGGGGCACGGTGAACTGAAAGTGCTGCAAGTCCAACGCTACCATCCAGGTTTGGGGGCCTAGGCAGAGAAGTCCTGAGCAAGCGTGAGCATATTGAACGTCCCCCGGAGGTCTAAGATAGGACGTCCTTGTCCTTTTTAGGAATCAAGAAGTAGTGGGAATGACAACCACAACCTACTGGCGCTTTGAAATGAACGTGTGTGGGTGCCCAGCCCTTGACCACGAAAGGAGCGAAAGGCAGACCCCAAAGGAGTGAGCGCAGTGGAAAGGCCCAAGGGGTTGGTGAACCGTTTCAACGTGCTAGCCGCTTTGTCACCAAATAAGCGCGTGTCATCAAAGTGTTCACGGACATCCCCCGAGAAGAGAGTCGTTCTGAGCCAAACATAGTGGCGGAGCGCCACTATTGGGGAAATTGCCCTGCCGAGTCAGTCGGTGGTGTCAAGGCCATAAGGGATAGTGAATTTCGCAGCATCTCTCCCCTCGGTAAGAGCCTGGAAGAGCACCGCCCGGGGATCCACTGGACACTGAGGCCACTGTGTTCCACACAGAGTGTGAATAACAGCCCAAAAGGGACGCAGTGTTCCCCGACCGAAGCCCTGAACTGGCAGATGAGAAAAACTGTTTCCCAAACTGCTCCAGCTTTTGGGATTCCATTGGGAGAAGTTGGCCTGGTATATTATGCTCACTAGTTCTAGTGATCACCTTGTACCATGCCAAGCAACCCTTATGATGATTGGTTGTAAGTCAACCTTATAGACCAGCTATCCTAGTAGCGTGGACAAAGCAGTCTTAGGCTAAACTCTGTAAAGGCATGTGAAGCAGGCTGTTTTACCATACACAATCCCCTTGAATACCAAATGAAAGGACACCACACAGATATATATTGAAAATTTATATATATTTATTTACTACAAATATCCCCTATACTCTTTATGAGCACAGAACCAAATGCGTTAAAACAAAACACAGTTTAAATATACAAAAGTTGCACAATATGGATGAGCCCTAGGGGCCACATAAACCATATACTAAAATAGTGGTATAAGAACCACCTGTCTGAAACGAAGTAGGCCTAGGGCATGGGGAATCGCTGGAGCTGTTCCGGACTAACAGTGAAGAAGTCGGGAAAGGCCCGCGGGACTCGGGTGCAGCGCTTAAAGCATACGATGCACCAATGCAATGTCAATGGTGCGTTAAAGTTATTGTTTAAGGAACCTTCCGACTGACCTAGAAGGACGAAACTTTAGACATATACACTAGAGGTGTGTACCAGTGCAGGAGCACCGGCGTTGCTGAGTTACCTCACCCACAGGAAGCGGGTGCATAGGTGCAAAGTAGTGTCGGGTTTCGTCACGCAGGTCGATGGCGCCTGAAGATGAAGATGCTGCAGGCGGGTCGTCGAGGAGAGTTCTGGTGGATCCAAGGGTGGATCTGAAGAGGTGAAGACCTGAAAGCAGAGGGGACAATGTTCAAAGTCACTAGCCAGTGACTACTGTGGAACCATGATGGAACCAGGTGATGTCGGGTGCAATCAGGCGAAGAGGTGAAGATTGTCTCTGCAGCCACGTGGACACGAAGAGGTCGAGGACGTCCAGGCGTTGGTCACGAGCTGTCCCACGAAGGCTCTAGCTGATGGCGGTGTCGGCTTCTTGATCGGAGCAAACAGGCCTTGGCTAATGCAAGCCACGCAGGAATCGATGCAAGCTTCTCACTCGGACCAGCAAGGTCAGAGTGAGTGCTCCTTTTCAGGGGAGCGAGGGCCTGTCTGTAGCAACCAGACCAGCGGTGTTGTTTGTAGGTTTCGTCGCCAAGATGGCCGCTAGCCACGTGGCAAGTGGCCGGGATGGTGCGTCGAGTGGCAAAGTGCAAAAGGACCCCACGCAGATCGTGGAGATGCTGGGGGGCTGATCTTCGGTGCAAATGCTGCTCGGTGGTGGGGCTTCTCAAACCCCAAAGCACAGCGTCGAGGGTGCCTCGGGTGCTGCGCAGTCAGCTTCCGGAGGTCTTTCGAGATGTCCGGTCCCACGTCTCTCCGTGCCTCCACGGGTCTCTTCTTTTCAGGGACCATGGATCGGGCTCTGAAATGTCTGGGAGTCTGGGTCTCGTCGGGCTCTGGGCTCCGGCTCCGGCAGGAGGCGGCAAAGCAGACGTCGAGTTGCTGGATGGTGCCTGTATTCACAGGGTGGTCACTCCTTGGCCACAAGGGAGATGCTCTTCAGTCTTCTGTGCAGCAGAATGTCGAAGTCCAGTTTTCTTCTTAGTTTCAAGTCGAGTTCAGGATGATCTGAAGTCTTGGGACACAGCTCCTACTCTTATTCCAAATCTGGGGGCCGGATCACCTGCTAGGTCCCTCCTCTGGGTGGGACCAGGAAGGGGGGCGGTTACACCCCCTTTCCTTTGTCCAGCTCCGCGCCAGGACTGGGGCTGGAAAGCCCCAGCACCGGTTTGGACTGGCTTATGCACGGGGACACCTTGTGTGCCCCAGGCATGTCTCATTCTATTCAGCCCTGTCCTACCCAATACACAAAATCCTGTCTGGGGTGGTGCTCGCTCCTCCCAAGGCAGGAAACCCTTTGTCCAAGCCTCCCTCGCTGGAAGGACTCCCAGCAGCAGGAGGTCAGACTTGTGTCTGTGGTGGCAGCATCCATTTTGTGATGCTGAGGCTCGAGTTTAACTTTAACCGGGGTTCAGGTTATGTACATGTCGTGTCCCTCTAGAAGGGTGGAATGCTACCCCCGTCGCCAGAATTGGTGAGGGAGTAGTACCCAATTCATATGACCCCTTACTCGACATGTTTTGATAAAGCCAAACCAAAGTTAGCAAGTAACCGCGAGGATTATAATGCACTTAAGAGTATATGGTATGGCAATATCCCGGAACAGCTAAGGGAGTAGTTCCCGACAGCTGCTGACAGGCTCAGCTCGTGCCAGAGCACCATCTCACATGAAACCAAGCACTCTGCCTCCAGGATTGTCGAGGCCTTCCATAGGAGTGGCTTATAGGTTAACATGTGTCCAGATAGGTTAGATATAGGTATACTATATCTAAGTAAGAGGTGATTACACGAACTTACCCCAGCTGCTTGATCAGCCAGTTGTGTCAAATATGGAGGCGAGGCCAGGCCAGGGGTGGCATAATACATGCTGCAGCCCCTAGTAGGCCTTGGATACACCTATGCCCTGGGTACCTGGGGTACACTGTTACAGGGGCCTATAAGGTGAACCAGTTCCAATTGTGTATGTACCTAAGGTACATGGAGTCCATTTTAAGGAGAGAGCAATTAGCCTGGGGCCCTGAATAGCAGGATCCCAGGCCAACAAAGTCGAAAACCAGTTAAACACCAGGCAAAAAGTTTGGGGGTAACCATAGTCAGATATCCACCTTCCTACATCCATATCCGGAGGTGCGGAAGGGAATGCGCTTGGAGACGTTGAGGCCTGGACAACGAGGCTCTCAGTCATCGGGTGTTGAGTGAGGAAACTGGGGTCGCCCGGGGCGGCAATGGCATCGTGCCCCACCTGTATACACAGGTGCCCCTGTGTTGGGCGTGGACCAGGTGCCCAAAAGACCGCCAGAAAGTGTGCTATGTAAGGGGCAGCTTAAGTCAAGGGGTGCTACAAGGGACTTATTTAGAACAGATTTAAATTGATTAATGAGTTGTACATATGTAACGCACTCTCGTGTATCCACAGGATAACCGTCTTATATCAACTATAACAAATATATTGGTGGAAGGCAAAAGGAACACATAGAGCAAGAATCGTATTCAGTGTTCAAAAATTTTTTTTACTGCAACAAAAGTAGGGAGACAAATACAAATGAAGTAAAGCAAAAAGGTCATGAACAGAGGTCAATCACATTTTCACTACAGTTCATAACTAGAAACATCAACTCCAGATATTTAAATAGTGTGTCTTTAAATATCTGGAGTTGATGTTTCTAGTTATGAACTGTAGTGAAAATTTGATTGACCTCTGTTCATGACCTTTTTGCTTTACTTCATTTGTATTTGTCTCCCTACTTTTGTTGCAGTAAAACATTTTTTTGAACACTGAATACGATTCTTGCTCTATGTGTTCCTTTTGCCTTCCACCAATATATTTGTTATAGTTGATATAAGACGGTTATCCTGTGGATACACGAGAGTGCGTTACATATGTACAACTCATTAATCAATTTAAATCTGTTCTAAATAAGTCCCTTGTAGCACCCCTTGACTTAAACTACTTTGTGCCCAAGCCTACAAGGGTTTATTGGGTTTCCCCTGCCTTTAACAATGTAAGGGGCAGCAGCAGCTCTTCCAAGGAGGCCACCGGCTGAAGCACTTCAGTTAGGACAGTAGTCCTGATGGGCACCGTAGGGAGCTCGAGGTGAAGAGCCTCAGCTGCCCTACGCAATACCATTGAAAATGCACCAGCCACCTCCGTTGCGACAGAGGAAGGGGACAGTGTATCAGGATGAGGAGAAATATCTAGATCACCTTGATCCTCCACAGTGTTATCCCAGTCCGTGTCATACTCGCAGGGAGCCGCGAGAGGGTCCGCAAACTCCTCCCAGTAGTCCCATTCGTCCACTGGCTGCTTTAAAGGCAGAGAAGGACGAAGGGCCACGGGGAAGGGATAAAAATCCCCATCCGGATAGGTATTGGAGTGTGGAGCAGGGTAATGGGCGGACCGGAATAACAGGCGGTGAGGCCGGATGAAGTGCGCTATGATCAGCGAGTTTCTTTATTAAAGGTTCAGAACAATTGTCTTTCAAGAACAAGTGCTGGTTGGGAGATTCCGGGTAGATAGGTAGGGCTGGGGTCGCAGGTATGAGGGTCCGGTGAGGCGGGGTCGTCTGGAGGAGGTCCTCTGCTGGGCCGATGGCGTCTTGTCCAGGGAGAGTCACCGGTGTTCCTCGGAGGTATACAAGGGAGAGAAAAGTATAGGGCGATTAGTCCTGGGCGAAAAGGACTTCGTAGTACTGCCACCTATACCGGGGAGTGAGGAACTCGAAAAACGACCGTGAGGAAGGGACGATAGGGTAGGTTGGGAAAAGGAAGGTAAGAAAGGGAATGGAAGAGGGTGTTACGTGTGGGGGAACTGTGCTCAGGATGCCATCTACAGTGCCAGTGCTAGAATACAATCTACAGTGGTTCCTTGATCGTGCGGTCCTATGTACAATATATAACAACTAACTATCAGGGAAACACGGAGAAAGGGTAAAGTGTACTCACGTGCCACGCCGCAACTCTCCTGCGAGTTGCGGCCGCTCTCCAGCCACCTCCTGAGGACGCCACCAGACTTCAGTCCAGACGTCCTCCTCCTCGTCCTCGTCTCGGTTCCTCCGCTCCGCTCCGCTCCGCTCCGCTCTGCTCACTGCCACAGGTTCTCCGCTTGCTGCTGCCTCCTGCCACGAGTCCGCTGCTTGGAACGCCTCTCCTTCCTGGCTTACGGCTTTTCTGTGTTCCGGACAGGCATCTGGACAAGCACTTCCGGGGTCAATGGCGGTCCTTTCCGGTCCTTCGAATGGCGAATCACTTCCAGGGTCAAGGGAGTTCACTTACGGTCTTTCCTGCTCGGACGTTGCCGCCGGTTCCTGTAGGAAAAGAAAGACAGGAGGAGTCCTGGTTGATAGGGACGCCTCATGACCGGTCTCGGAGGTCAGGGATCCCACGCTCGGACGTCGCCCCGGGGAGGTAAGGGCTGGTTCTTCTCCACATCCCCTTTCCCTAGCAGTCTTTCTTGTAGGGGTTGATGGAGGCGGATAACGGGAGAGGTAATCCGCATTACCCTGTTCCAGTCCCTTCCGGTGTAAGGTTTTGAACCGAAACTGCTGCAGAGAGAGAAACCACCGGAGCACTCGGTTGTTGTGGCCCCTGTTGCGGGCCATCCATTCTAGCGGGGCGTGGTCAGTGTACAAGAGAAACTCACGTCCCTCCAGGTAATACCGAAGGCTTTCTACTGCCTAATAGCCAGTGCCTCTTTTTCGACAACTGCACAGTTCATTTCTCGTGGGAAGAGCTTCCTACTGAGGTATAGGATCGGCTTTTCGACCCCTTTTGGATCCTTCTGTGACAGGACAGCCCCCAAACCCTGATCGGACACGTCAGTCTGCAGGATGAATGGCTGTGTATAATCGGGACTGATTAGCACAGGTTCGGAAACCAGGGATTGTTTTAGCAGGTTAAATGCGTGTAACAGTAGGGGAGACGGATGTTGCAGCTTCTCATCTGTTCTTGTAGCTTTTTTTAATAAGTCGGTCAATGGGACCGCGTTTTGGGAAAAGTTGCGGATAAATCTCCTATAATAGCCCAGCAACCCGAGGAAGGCACGGAGTTCTTTCCTGGTTTGAGGGAAGGGAATGGCTTGGATGGCCTTGATCTTGTTGTCCTGAGGACTGATGACCCCTTCTCCCAACAGATATCCCAGGTATTTCACACTCTGTGCCGCTAACGTGGTCTTGGAGGGGTTGATGGTGAAGCCATGTTTCCCAAGGGAGGATATAACGGACTGCAAATGGTGTAGGTGTTGTTCCCAACTGTCACTATATATGACAATGTTGTCAAGGTAAGCCCCGGCGTATCGGGAATGGGGTTGTAACACAAGGTTCATGGCCCTCTGAAACGTAGCCGGAGCTCCGTGAAGCCCGAAGGGCATCACCTTGAATTGAAACAAGCCGTCTGGGGTTGAGAACGCAGTCTTCCGTTTGTCTTCCTCTCTTAAGGGGATCTGCCAATAACCCTTGCATAGGTCAAGGGTACTTATATACTTGTCCTTGCCTATGCGCTCCACCATCTCGTCTACGCGGGGCAGGGGATAGGAGTCGAAAGCAGAGATTTTATTCACCTCTCTGAAATCGATACAGAATCTAGTAGAGCCATCAGGCTTAGGGACTAGGACGATGGGCGAATTCCAGCTGCTGCTAGAGGTTTCTATGATGCCCATTCTCAGCATCTGGTTCGTCTATTCTTTAATGATGGCTCTGCGTACTTCAGGGATTCGGTCTGGCCGTTGTCTCACCGTTTTTCTGGGTTCCGTGTGGATGGCATGTTCCACTACGGTGGTGTGTCCCGGAAGGGATGAAAATACCGCTTGCAGAGAGGACAAGGACCGTCTAAGGTCCTGTTTGTTTCTTTCAGGCAGGTCGGGGTCAAGGCAACCTTCAAATGGACGGTTTGCATACCTGATAGAACCGGACGGGGCCCCTCCCACTTTTTCAGGAGGTTCACATGGTAGATTTGGGTGATCCCTCGGGTGGAGTCTGTTTCTACCTCGTAGGTGACAGGAGTCACTTGTCTTAGAATGGGGACCGGGCCCTGCCACTTCCCTAACAGCTTATGGTCAGAGGAAGGTAGGAGTAACAACACAAGGTCCCCAGGGACAAAGAAAAGGGCTTTGGTTCCTTTGTCGTACTGATGTTTCTGCGTGATCTGAGTGCCCACCAGGTTCTGCCTCACAATCTCTCTTATCTGTCCTAAGTGGGTTTTGAGATTATCTACATATTCGGGTAGAGGCCAGGTTCGATCTGGTTCGGTTTCCCAGGCCTCCCGAGCCATGTCTAACAGGGTCCGGGGTGCTCGCCCATACAACAGCTCATACGGTGAGTATCCGGTACTGCTTTGGACCTTACACCGGATGGCAAAAAGGGCAAGGGGAAGCATCTCCTCCCACCTTTTACTCTCCAGACCTAAAAGCTTCCTAAGGGTGGTTTTTAAGGTAGCGTTATAGCGCTCCACCAACCCGTCAGTCTGGGGGTGGTAATCCGAGGTTCTTATTTGCTTGATACCCAGCTGGAAACATACCTGGCGCATGAGGGATGAGACAAAAGGTGTCCCTTGATCTGTCAATATCTCGCGGGAAAAAACCCACCCGAGAGAAAATGGAGATGAGGGCTTTGGCTATGTTCTGGGTGGGTGGTTGACGCAGGGGCACTGCTTCCGGGAAGCGTGTGGCATAGTCTACTACGACAAGAGCGTACCTGCATCCACTCCTAGAGGGTACCATGGGGCCTATAAGGTCCATCCCTACTCTGGTAAACGGGACATCAATGAGAGGGAGGGGTTGGAGAGGAACCCTCGGGGGACGATACCGGCTATTTTTCTGGCACACCGGGCATTCCTGGCAATATCGTTTTATCTGCCCATACACCCCAGGCCAATAGAATTTCTCCAGGATTGTTTGTCCTGTTTTTTCGTCACTAAAATGCCCTCCTGGAAGGTGGCTGTGGGCCAGAAACAGTACCTTATCCCGAAACAGTCCAGGGATAACCAACTGGGGGGATTGCTGGGGTCCTCCCTTCCTGTACAGGAGTCCGTTTTTAATAAAGAAGTAAGGACCTACTTGTAGTGGGTCCTCATTGTCCAGGGCACGGCCCCAGGCCTCTTGTAACACGGGGTCTTCTTGCTGGGCCGGGTGGAATTCCCTATCAGTTTCCCACGGATGGGGTTCCACTTGAGCGGGGTAAGCCATGGTAAAGTCCCTTTTTTCCTTTCTTCTTTTGGCTTTTAGACTTGAGCGGTTTGGAAGGCGAGTCTATTGAAGGAGAGACATGGGAAAATGGGGCTTCCGCCCACCATCTCTTCATGGAGTCTGTAGAGTCCTGAAGGAGGTGGGGAAGACCACTGTAGTCGCTACCCAGGATAGCTTGTTCTGGTAGATTGGTTACCAGACCAACCGTTAGTAGACTTCCTTCATCTGTGGGGTGTTGCACACGCACTATTGTTGTTGGGTAGCTCTTAGTATCACCGTGGACACATTTGATGGCCTCGGTACCAGTCACGGGTCCGACAGGATGTGGCAATTCCTGAGGTCTTAGAACGCTATGCCGACACCCCGTGTCGGCGAGCGCCATCATTCGGTGGCCATCAATCCTTACCGGACAGCGGAAAGGTGGAGGGGAGGCTTCAGTGGTGAGACACACATAGTTCCTGGCCAGTCCAATGTCCATAGGCTCCTCCTTCTGTGGACATATGCATGCTATGTGCCCATATCCTCCGCAATGGTAGCATTGAGGACCGGGCGGCGTTGGCCGAGGCATGACAGGGTAGGGCAACAAGGGAGGAGGATCGGGTTCCCTGGCCAGGGGAGGGGGCCTTTGGGCCGAGGATGGCTGCCATGTAGTATACGGGGAGGATGTTCTTCCTTGGTTCGCTGGGATTCCTGCGCTCTGCTATAGGCGCTGGCAATTTCCACAGCACTGTCGAGTGTCAGGCGAGCATGTTGGCGCACCCATTTCAGGGTGGCCGGGTGCAAGGATGCTAGGTACTGCTCCAGGTAAATTTTGGATAAAATATCTTCCTTGGTGGCCGTGGCGGGTTTCAACCATCGATTGGCCAAGTCCTGAATACGGAACGACAGAGCCCGGGAAGTCTCCTGGGGCCCTTCCTTTGCCTGGCGCAGACGGACCCGATATGTTTCGTCGTCAATCCCTAGACGCTCCAGGATGCAGGCTTTTATATCATTGTAGGGGGTTTGTCCCTGTATGTTGGCCTGCTGGTAGGCTGCCTGCAGCTCACCCGTCAGAAGAGGACCTAGGTAGTGGCCCCACCGGTCGGCTGGCCAGGCGGTGGCCTGGGCCAGGCGCTCGAAATTTGTGAAAAAGAAATCAGGATCTTCACCCGACACATATTTCTGTAAGACCACGGAGGGTAGGGAGGCAACCGGTCTTTGCTGCCCCATGACGTTGGTAAGCTTCTCATGGGCCTGATCTTGCGCGGTGCTCTGGCCCTTCAGGACATCATGCAGCTGTCCCCGATCGTCTTCAGCCGTCTTGAGGAATCGTTCCATAATTTTCCCTAGTAGTTCTTGGCTTTCCGCCAGCTGTTTGACTGCGGCCTCCATGCTTCCGGTGTATCCCACTTCTGACACCAACTGTGGAGCAGGGGTATGGGCGGACCGGAATAACAGGCGGGGAGGCCGGATGAAGTGCGCTATGATCAGCGAGTTTCTTTATTAAAGGTTCAGAACAATTGTCTTTCAAGAACAAGTGCTGGTTGGGAGATTCCGGGTAGATAGGTAGGGCTGGGGTCGCAGGGATGAGGGTCCGGTGAGGCGGGGTCGTCTGGAGGACGTCCTCTGCTGGGCCGATGTCGTCTTGTCCAGGGAGAGTCACCGGTGTTCCTCGGAGGTATACAAGGGAGAGAAAAGTATAGGGCGTTTAGTTCTGGGCGAAAAGGACTTTGTAGTACTGCCACCTACACCGGGGAGTGAGGGACTCGAAAAACGACCGTGAGGAAGGGACGGTAGGGTAGGTTGGGAAAAGGAAGGTAAGAGAGGGAATGGAAGAGGGTGTTACGTGTGGGGGAACTGTGCTCAGGATGCCATCTACAGTGCCAGTGCTAGAATACAATCTACAGTGGTTCCGTGATCGTGCGGTCCTATGTACAATATATAACAACTAACTATCAGGGAAACATGGAGAAAGGGTAAAGTGTACTCACGTGCCTCGCCGCAACTCTCCTGCGAGTTGCGGCCGCTCTCCAGCCACCTCCTGAGGACGCCACCAGTCTTTAGTCCAGACGTCCTCCTCCTCGTCTCAGTTCCTCCGCTCCGCTCAGCTCACTGCCACAGGTTCTCCGCTTGCTGCTGCCTCCTGCCACGAGTCCGCTGCTTGGAACGCCTCTCCTTCCTGGCTGACGGATTTTCTGTGTTCCGGGCAGGCATCTGGACAAGCACTTCCGGGTCAATGGCGGTCCTTTCCGATCCTTTGAATGGCGGATCACTTCCGGGGCCAAGGGAGTTCACTTCCGGTTGCCGCCGGTTCCTGTAGGGGAAGAAAGAGAGGAGGAGTCCTGGTTGATAGGGACGCCTCATGACCGGTCTCGGAGGTCAGGGATCCCATGCTCGGACGCCGCACTGGGGAGGTAAGGGCTGGTTCTTCTCCACATGGAGGATAATAGGCCAAGCCTGCTCGACAGACTCTTGGCCTGGAGCCCATGGCACCGAAGGCCGACGCTGCCGGTCACGGCGCCTACATCTGAGCCGGATACGGCACCGGCATTGGAGCCGGACGTGACGCTGGCATCAGAGCCAGACTCGGTGCCAGCATCGGAGCTGGACGTGGAGCAGAGGCAAGAGCCCGGCAGCGGCACGGGACAGATCTTCCCTGTGGGTCTGCGTGGCCCGTAAGCGCTCCGGAGGCACCCAACGGGCAAGCAAGCGGCCCATGGGCGACAGGAATACCTGTATTTGTTTACGGAGTCGCGTGCGGACCCGGGAAAGGCGGATAGGCTGCAGACAACAACGGAGGCCCCACAGGAGTCGCGGGGGAGTGACCACCCGTCTCCTCCACTGCGTCCTGCAACCAGTGAGGGGAAGACGAAGAGCGATGCTGGGTCTTCGACATTGTATGGCGCTTGTCTTACCTGTCCCTGATTCCGACGAACAATGGTGCCGGCTCCGCGACCTGTCCCTTGACCTACCACGGGTGCGGGACATTGAGTGGCGCGGAACCCAGTGCCGGGCCTCCCTCAACTTTCAGGAACGCTCCGTCAAAGCCTTCGGTGCCATGGCCTGACAATGGGAGCACCTCTCTGGGTTGGGCGTGCCCCAAGCAGAAGAGACGCACAACATGCGTGTCCGCTACCTACGAGTTCCGATGGCAGTCCTCACAGGACGTAAACCCGGGCATCCCTACTGCACCAGAAGTCGATACTTGACAGACAAAGAGACCAAAGTCTCCGAAACACAGTTAAGTTCTTGACAGGAGGTACAGCTCTCTCCGAATCTGCGCTTGCTGGCGTGGAACTGACGTCAGCGCGCATGGGCGCGTCTAAGTAGCTCCAGCGACGTCATCTCGGCGACTACGACGCCTGGGGATATTCTAAGGTAAGGAATCTATCACTAACGTGTTTCTTTCAGATAATAAAATCTACCCAGTCTTGAGTGTGTGCCTTCTGTGTGTCTCTAAGCTTAACACTGTATAGCTCAGTTGTTAACCAAAATCCATCCATGAATGCACTCTTCAAGACTGTGCAATTATCTGCATCTTCTTCCCTCACACTTCAGTGTGTGTCTCTACCCTTATTTGTTAAGGAGAGCCACTGGATAGTTCCCAACTGCCCCTGGCGGACTTTCTGTACCATACAGGCCTTCTCTAGAGCAGTGATCCAATTATCGATATCATCACCTTCCGGATAAGGAGGGACTATCTTGCTCAAGTCCCTAAGGTCAAAAGAGTGTTCCCTGATCCCAGGTTTATTAGTGCTGCAACCATGGGATCTAATCACAAATTCTTCCCAGCTCTCTGAACTTCTAGAGTCTCCTTATCTAAGGCCAACTGCTCTTTCTTGAGCCTCAGCCTGGCTCTCTCCAGTTTAAGTAGGTTATATACCCTTTCTAAGGAGTCCTTCCTCTTGTTAGAGATGGAGATCTCTACTGAAGTGGAAGAGGAGGTTGAATTAACTGAGGAGGACCTGGACCTCCCCTGAACTCTTTGTACCCTCCCAGTAGGAATAAAGGGGGCCCTAGCTCTAGGACCTCCCTCTGTATCACTAGTACTATTCCCAGTGGACTAGAGTTCTCAAGTAAGGTCGTCAGACATTGCTCAGAAGCAAAGTCATTGGTGTTGGAAGCCTCTGGTTCTTCTTCTGGAGAATCACCCCCATACCCAAGTCATCCTGCCCTTCTGACCTATAAGGATTTTGGATGTCATCCTGCAGAAGCATCTCTAAAAGCTGCTCCTTGGTAGGTTGCTACTAGTACTAGGTTTCCTAGATGCACTCAGGGTCTGAAGTTCCTGAAACCTAAGATTACTCTATCTAAACAGCTCACCATAATGAGACAAGGTACTAGGTGTAGTATGGTGTAGTACACCTTCCTACCTTTGTGATACTAAACTTCCAAAGATTGGAGAAAGGGTTGTGCTAAGACCCGTGACAACCAATCCAAAAAGTTCAGTAGAACTTATTTGATAAAGTTTTTTATATGTTCCTGGGTAGTGATGATTTTTCATGTAACTTTAACTTGATGTAGTGGTAAAACAGTTCAGGCTTTAATCCCAACCGCTGCACACCATCATAGGAGGCTGGCTTATTATATGGTAGACAATTAAAGAAGTGATGCCCCTTGCACTAATCCAGGTGACCCTTATGGGAATTTTAGTGGTCTTCGCAGAGTCTTCCCCCTTCTCCAATCATCCACACGGAAAACCCAGGTACAAGCACTGGTCCTGAGCCGCATGGACTACTGTAATGCCCTACTGATCTCAGCCACGGAAACCTCCCTGAACAAACTACAAGTTGTCCAGAACACGGATGCCCGCTTGGTGACCAGTGCCCCTCCAAGAACAGCCTCACTCCCCCTACTCCGCAAACTACACTGGCTGCCCATACGCAAAAGAATCAAATTCAAGGTTTGCTGTATGGTGTTTAAGGCCTTAAATAAAATGGGACCCAGATACCTGTCAGACAAGTTGGTCAGATACACCCCCCCGCCCCCCAGAACCCTCCTGTCAGGGTCCAAAGATCTCCTAGTCCTACCATGCATAAAATACACCAGATTAGGAGGGAAATCCTTCACATACCTAGCACCCCAACTCTGGAATCAACTACCCAAGGACATCAGTCTCTGTATCAACTATCTGTCATTCAGAAAAATGCTAAGAACTTCACTGTTCTGATCAACCTTTTCTGACTGTTCCCAAGGGCTGCCACAGCGCGGAGATACTCTGACTGGGGTGATTCATGCACTCTATAAATATGATAAATAAATTAATAAATATGATGAACTTAGGCTCTGAAAGTGGCAGCTGTGGAGAGCAGGCTTCAGGCCTATCTCGAAGGAGTGTAAAGCAGCTTGTTTTACCACATTTAGTCAATAGTGTAGATTAGATGAAAAAGAACCACACTGTGTATATACAAAATTATTTATTTGTTACACAACACAATCACCAACACATCGGTATATCTCCTAGCCAGAGAGATCAACAATATGAGGACTGAAGGGCCTGCCATGGGGTGACTTATAGGTTTTAAGGGGCATATGTAGGTAGGCGTTTGCGAATCGCAAACGGCGATTTGGTATGTAGGTGCCAAATCGCAAAATAAGGAATCGCAAAAATTGCGATTCCCTATTTTGCTCAAGCATTTAAGGAATCGCAATTTTGCGATTACTTAAATGCTATGTAGGGGTGCTTTTAAAATAGCGATTTGGGCTTATGGAATCGCAAAATACCACCTACTCCAAGTAGATGGTATTTTGCGATTTCCTTTCAAAATGAATTTTTCTTAACAATTCAAAGTGCCATGTGGCGCACTGACATGCCCTTAGGGCATGTATGTGCACCACATGTACTTACAGGCACATTCCAGGGGTGCACCAGAACAGGTGTCCTGTGGACACCCTGGCACCCTTGGAATTGAGATTCTCAAATTGCGATTTTCTCATAGAAAATCGCAATTTGAGAATGTATCCCCATTCATTCCTATGGGCCTCTTGGCCCATAGGAATGAATGGGACACTCAGTCCTTAATTGCGATTCGCAATTTGCGAATCGCAATTAAGGAATTTTTGAGATTCGCAAACAAATTGCGAATTATTACCTACATTCCATTTTGCAATTCTCAAATAACGATTCCTTAAAAATAGCTATTTGAGAATCGCAAAATGTGAATTACCTACATATGCCCCTAAGTACTGTGATCTCAGATATAAGGAAACATATCTGTTGTGAGAGATGCAAGCACCACCTCCACAGGCTGCAATGGAAGGCCTGTAGTCCGAGTTGAAGTGGACTACCATGGGAGGCACAATACATGCTGCAGCCCATGGAAGAACCCTGGTGTACCTATGCCCTGGATATCTTAGTACCATATACTAGGGATTTATAAGGGTACACCAGAAGCCAATTGTGAAGGTAAAAAAGTACTTACCAAAGCGTTTTAGGGAGAGAGCACACAGTGAAGAGTTCAAAAAGACAGAACAACAACCTAGTGTTAAGGATATTTGTACCCCGATTGTCTCAGAAAGGGTTTGGAAATCCTAGGACAGGCCAGGCCAAATCCTGGGAAGTAGTACAAGAGGTAAGCCCCAGTGACCTAAAGCAACATATACATGTTACAATTTATCACAAAAAAAGTAAACAGCAAGTAATAGCATTGCTCAACACTGGGACAGACATAAAAGTGAGAAGAAGTTACCACTCCAAACTTCCCAGGAAAGTCGTAATCAAGTAATGAATAAGGGGGACTGAAACGCAAGCTAAACTCGATAAAAGGAAAATGTCTATTGGTAAAGGACAACCCTTTGTTGCTACTATACTAACAGCCAAGGTTCCCAAACACATAATTAACAGTTTGTTTTGGTGTAAGTAGTATGTAGCGTAAAAAGCATGAGAAGATTTTGATTGGGCATGCAAATTGGAACCCTTTGCATTTATCACCCCTGACAGAGCCAGACTGCATGCAGCAATGACAGAAACCAAGAAAGGAAAGGCAAAGAGGTACCATTCGGGTGTCATTGGAGAGGGGTGTACTAATGTTAACATCAATCCCTTTCAAGACCTAGCCATTACAGAATGGCAGCAGATCATTGCCAGCTAAGTAAACTGGCTGCCTCCCAGATAAGTGCTGTCCTCAAAATAATATTAGCGAAGAATCTGAGCAAATTAATATGGGAGTCACATGAAATCCCTGATTTGGCAAATGTTTTCATTTCCATTGCTATAGATAAATAAGTCAAGATCAATTTACATTTACATGAGGCGAATCCAAGTGCACTCTTCAAAGATTGTCTTATTTCCCCAGCCTAGTTAGCATCACAGGATAATGGCCAGAGAGCTGACAATCTTTCTCTAGGAGACCCCACAAGGCACATTGCACTGATGACACAATCATGAGAGAAACTCACAGAACAGATCTCCGACATTGAAGCGGCAGAAAGAGAACTTACGGAAGTGAAGGGAGTTGATCAACCCTTAAAGGTGCAGAGAACAGTACATGAAGTAACCCTTTTAGATCCTGTATGCTCGGAAACTGTGGAAAAGATACCACAGAAAGTATCTGATATGTTTACACCGGCTGAAGGTACATGTTACTAAGACAGAAGCCCAGAAATTCATAGGGCAGCATGAATTTTGGAGGCATCATATTCCCCGCTTGGGATTAATATTAAAGCTTCTGTGCCACACCCATAGTAAGAAGCACAAGTATACATAGAGTGTGGAACAGCATAAGAGATAAGGATGCCCTGTAAAATGATTTTGTCCTTGGCCTCATAAGAGATGAGATCTCTTTGAACTGAAAGTGGTGAATGTTGTGACACAGAATGAAATGGCATGGTGGAGTCCTTGACAGGAACACAGGAGGTGAAAGTCCAACAGGGGCTTTGATCAAGGGTCTTGAAATTTTTAATGAGCAATCATACTCCCTTATACATTCAGTGGGGCCATACTGGTGAAATTGAACGGCTCTTAGGAGGTACGTCCATAACATTGAGTACAAGTTCTTCAGCTAGGCTGATTGAAAAAGGGAACTTTGGTTCTAAGGTAGGAAGGACACATGAGTCTGCCATCGTAAGGTGGAGATGAAGTCTGCACCAGAGAGGACAACTCAGACCCACTGCGATGTCCAAGCTGTAAGATGACAGTCCTGGGAACAGTTACATTTACAAACGATTGTCCCTTACCAGGAATTTAGTGAAATGGAGAAGCCCCTTTCAAACTACCCTGCCTTTTAACGCTGAAATCCCAGTTTACCAATTGTACTGCTTCATACCACCAAAGCAAAAGACCATGTCAGGCGGTTGCATTAAAACTCATTATGGAAACAGTATTGATATGGGCGGGAGAAAAATGATAGTCAATTTGCCCTCTCCAGGGTGTTTCATCAAGGAATGAACAAGTTGTAGCCAGGGTAGAACATCTTACTTAACTTAGGTAACACTCATCCTGGTGGAAACTCTATGTAACCACAGATTCCTCACCTTTAAAATATTGCTGAGTGGCAGAACCGGTCTGGAGAATTTTAACAGCCGTGCTCCTACGTGTTGACAGGTTGCATCATGCAGCTACACGAAGGATTCGCACTGCCCCGGATGTGAAGGAATGGAGCAGCATATGAGCACCAAACATGCATGCTGACATTAGCTTCTTGATTTTCCCTTTCCTTGCCATCAGATGCAGAGGGTAGAACAATTCTTAGCAACAGTGTGCTGATCTCTAAATTAGTACCTTTTTTATGTCAAGAAGCAAGTCCACAGAAGGGGTTAGGTGAGAGGGCAGTAAGGAATCTACAATTAGAGATTTCACCAGAAAGAGTATCACTGAAGGTAAGTAACTTGTCCTTCTGCTGGATACTTCTAACCACATATTCCTCAGCTTTAGAAGAGATACCAAAGTAGTACCTCCCAAAGGGGGAGTCAGGGGAGTGCACTCAGAACAATATGTCCTGCAGGACCGAAAGAAGTGACCTTCTCATTGAACATGGCGAACAGGGTTGTAGTGCTTCATGAACGCATGCATCAGTGCCAGTGTTGCAGCCTGGCAACATCAAAACTGGAACCCCGGGTGCTAATGCCATATTCGCAGTTTGAACGCTGAAATAACCCATCAGTAACCTTTTACTATGATAAATGCAAGGCCTTTGTAAGCGGGACCGAGGAAACAGAGGAGACAGTTAACTTTGGTAAATGTGGCTTTATTGGTTTTAACAATTTTTTTCTCCCGGGACTGGGTCGGTAGTATGGAAGTAAGGCCTCTTTTTCCTTCTCTGGGGACTCGCTCCCTCTTGGTCCTCGTCGTCGCCTCTCCAGGGTGTCCCAAGCTCGTTGGCAAAAGCAAACAAAGAAAGAGAAAATCTACTTTAGAACGGGGTGTATATTTACAGTGCACAGGGACAGGGTGTGAGGAGTCACTCGGTGCAGCACAACTCTAGAATACTCGGGTGCCGGTAGTGCTCAGGAAAGGTTGTGCATGGGAATAGTCTGTGTTGTCAGGCCGGCTTTAAACCTTTTCTCCTTGCCAAGCCCGCGATACGAGAACGTACCTGTGCTAGCCACACTTCTCCTGAAGTGTGGCTGGGCGGTGCGTGGTGTTGTTGGCCCCCTGGCTCCGGTAGACTTCCGGATGATATCTCCAGGCGTCCTCCTCCATTCTTCGGACTCAGTAACCTTGTTTCCTCCGATGCTTCGGTCTTCCTCCTCGGCACGCTTGTATCCTCCGCTGCTACAAACTCTTCTCCTCTGGGTGTAAAACACACCTCTCGTGTCTGACTTACGGGATTTTCAGCGTCCGCGCCTGTGACGCCATCGAAGGGGGCGGCATCTCCTGAGAACTCAGCCCAGTTAAAGAAACAGGGTCCCGTCTCGGTCTCCGTCAGGCAGAATGGTGAGACTTCCGGTTGCTGTGGGGAGACGATGAGGATCTATTGGTAGGTCCCAAGGGTATTGTTTCCCCTATCATGCTCCCGGGTCGACTCTCCTCGTCACAGCCTTGCTGAGCGAAGTAGAGGACAAACAAAAGAACATAGTACAGTTTAGCATGGCCACCAAACAAGGAAAAACATTTGTCCCAGTGTAGATGGACTTCATGGAAAGGTATTTAGCAGAAAGAATAATATCTGACTGTTCAAACAATTTCAAATTGCTACCATTCAATTTTAATGCAGAAATGTGTAAGTTTTGGATCCTGCCATGCTGAAGCAACAGGACGTCCTCCTGAACTCAGAGTACCACACTCTCTTGGCGGAGTAGAGAGCAATCAAGATGACTTGGGCCCAGTATTTCCTAATCATCTTCAGAACTCAAGGCAGGAGAGGTATTGACAGGAAGGCATACCGAAGTGCCTTGTCTCACTCCAGCTGGAATGTATCTCCTCAACAAATGCCTTGGAATGCCCCACCTTGAAATGGAAACGCAACTCATGATCTTAGAGAGAACGTCTGCTCAGTTCATCTGCTCTGGCATTCAAGACCCTGCCAAGTGGCTGGTGACCAGAAAGATGTTCTGTTTCTTCAGCCCCATCTAAAGATGCACAGTGTCATGGCACAGGGCCCTGGGTCCGACTCTGCCCTGCTTGTTGCAATACCACATGCAGTAGTGTTGTCCGTGAGAACCTGCAGCAGACACCCTTTGATGTAAGGCTTTGAGAACCAAATGGATCGCTCAAAGCTCCTGCAGGGTTATATGGATCAGACTTTCTGGAGATTAAATGCCTCTGAACTCCAACTCAAATAGGGGACCCCCCTCCCCCCCAACACAGCAGCAACAAGTCTGGCAAAACTGTGAGCTCTGGATAGAGAAGGGATAGCAGCATACTGTGCATGAGGCTGGCACCCGACGGCTGCAACTGCAAATTTCGAGTAAAAGGAATCAGATAGGAAGTTGGGACATTAGTCACTGGCGGTGAAGCCCTATGATGTCACAGCTTAGCTGGCCCATGACTGACTATGAAAATCCTTCTTTAAACAGCCAAGTCTTCGAGGTAGGGTAATACATGCATTCCCTACCTCTGAAGATAGGCCGCAACCACCGACATCATTTTTGTGAACGGAAGAGGAGCTGAGGTAAGGCCAAAGGGAAGCACAGTGACTTGAAATTGTTTCTATCCTACCATGATCCATAAGCCATAGGTAATGCCTGTGGGATTTCAATCAGGTATGCAGAAACATACATCATGCAAGTCCAGTGACACCATCTAGTCCACTGAGCCTAGCGCAGATCGCATCTGCACCAGCATGAGCATTTTGCATTTGCACAGAAAGAAAACCAACTGATGAAGACCCAGGAGGAGTGTGAGGCCCTTGTTTTTCAGGATGAAGAAATAGTGTGAATAACATCCTTTGCATTTCTCAGGAGTCCATTCCCTGGCACACTTGGAGAGTAAAAGATCTAACCTCTGACATCAGTATTGTAAAGTACTCCTTTAAAATTCGTTCTGACGTGGGAGGAAAATGAGGACTGGAGCAAACAAAAGGTATAGAGTAGCTGCTTCAGATGATTTCTAAAACAGATTAGTTTGACATGATGGATCTACAGCTGGGGACACAATGTTTCGCCCTCCCTCAAACCAGCCTGATATGAAGCTTGTAGGACAAATTGAAGCATCTTTTTAGCTGCTGCAACAAGAGAGGGGGGAACTGCATGTTCTGCTGCCCTGTGCGTTTTCTGTGGGTGCCATGTCCACAGTCACATAAGGACTGGGCTGCTTGTTCTAACTCTGGTTGAGAATGCTGACGCTACATATATGCTAGTCTCCAGGAATAGCCTCTGAATTTCCAAATTTGATAGGGAAATTGCATCGCCAGCATCAATAAACCCAAAGAGCATGCTGTCACTCGGCTATTATTAAATCTATCCAAGTCTGCCTTCTTCCCTAAAGAGTCTGTATTCATCAAAGTTTATCCATTAGGTTTACCTGTATATCAGCAAAACATGTGGTTTATCTCATCTATGTGTGTCTCCTGAGAAAGGCACTGGTGACAACTGCTCTGTCAAGGAAATTTGTATTATCCAGGCCCGCACGTAATACGTACTTTGCTGGATCCTGTCCATCATTTGTCTGAGCCAGAGAAGCTCTGAGGTCCTCCAAGACTACTGGCAAGATCTCACTGGGTATGCCCGACAGAGCATGTGTGTACCTTCTGTGACCAAATCACATTTATGGACCTAAGGGACACGCCTGTGGATAAAAACGTTCTATTGCCCAAAGAGTCAATACTTTTGGATCCCCTTTCTGGAAGAAGTGTTTGAGACGAAATTAGGACTTGCCTGACTAGTTGAGGCTCTCAGTGCTGCATGAACCAGCATAAAAGTCTGTACTGGAGTTGGAATGTGTCTGGTAACAAGTCTAAGGGGACAGGATGACGTTGGAAGAGGGCCCACCAGCAGTAATCTGCCTGGAGGCCCCACATGGCTCCACCAGGGCCCAAAGCACCAGTGGGGGCTGGACTTCCACCAAAAAAAAGAAGTGTGGCCTCACTGAAGGCTACTATCTGCTGCACGGTCAACGACGCCTTGGAAAACTCAGAGGGCATCAGGATCAGCTGAGGAATACAGTCTCAAACCAGGGACTTCAAAGGATTGGGATGTTTATCTTGAAGCCTACACACCTGCCCTTTTGAGCGAAAGTGGTGGACTGGGTTCAAGAAGAGAGTGGATCACTTGAGGGAAGAACCTTGTGTCTAGGCCCACGACACAGAGAGGGAGTAAAATTGGAACTTTGACAGTTTCTTGTGCTTGGCGATGTAATGCTTTCCCTCGTGGTCTTGGATCACCTTCAGGAGCATAAGAGGGCACATATCACATGATTTGGAATTGTGACAGAAGCACAGGCACCAAAGGCACATACTGTGGAGCTCCGTGACTAACATCTGCTTCCTGAAGTCTTAGCATGGTTTCAACGCTGCAGTTTTCAATGGGGACATGATCCCCTAGCAATCAGTCAAGAAGTTTTTGGAGTTGTTGAAGAAAGTCAAATGCTTCGATTTGAGCTATGGAACAGGGTAAGAAGAGACCAAAATAATACAAAGATGTCAGCACAAAGGGATGTCACTCATTTGTGGCTCCCTTCTGTCATTTCCAGGGAAGTACGAAGCCAATGCAGGGCCGAATAACGTCACCTGTCCCCACACTGAAGCACTATTTTTGTAATTCTCCTGACCCAGTCTGGCCCCTGGGGATATTCTAAAGGCCAGCAAGCTGCAGTTAGACGTATCCATCAGAAAAGGCATTTATGCACACTGATAGTCAGGCTACCTATCAATGTCTGAAGAGCAGGGCTCCTATGAGGTGACAGGACCGATAGAAGATCAAAGGTATTTACATGGGGAGGTGAGAAGCATTGGTAAGATGTTGAAGAAGGGACTGGAATTTTCACTGCCCAAATAGCACCTCCCTTGCATATCTGTTCAATAGTGATGCAGATCACATGAAAAAAGCATGTGCAGTGGAAATCAATTAAGTGGAGTAGAAGCTCCCGAGGAGAGTTGTGCCCAAATTGCCTCCAGGCATTTAGGGAGAATGTAACACATGCATTGGCTCAGCATAAAGAAATCCCTGTGCCAAAAGAACTGGTACAGCAAGCAGTCAATGAGTGTCAAACTAGCAAAGAAGTCAAGAACTAGCCCATCCAGAGAAACCAACTGAACACATCACAATACAGGGTGCCTGCACATCAGAAGATAGGCTGCAGTAGCCACATCGTGGCAGATGGACTACAATGACTCACTATCAAACGAAAGGGCCAACAAAGCATGCACTGACCAGGATGATCCCTTATTTTTACCTAGTGCTAGGAATACCTGTAAGCCTGCAGAGGATAAAGTTGCCTCTTTACGGTTGAACTCCCTAATTGGACATTATGATTTGCCACAATAGACATGAATAGTGGAACCAATTAGTTTCAGGCAGGGCACCACGAGTAAACAGCCAGGTACATTGCACATGAGCAGGACAGTGAGTTAGCAGACAATGTATCTGAATAATGGGTCAGACAAATAGACAAGTACCTACACGATCATTTGGAAGACATCACAAAATCCAGAATCCCTTACATGCCACAACAGGAGCATATTATTAGACCTACCAGGAGGAGAAACTGGGAGAGCAGGGAAAGGCTTAGAAGTGAAAATGCTGGCAAAAGCAAATGGCAGGATTGTCCGGAGGTCTGATTTAGTCATCAAAGGGATCACTGACCTGGATTACTGAGACGTGAGGTTAGTATTACTAAGTCAAGGTGCGGCTGCTGTACTGTATCAGGGCTGCAGAGCTCATTTGTGAAAAGTCCTGCAAATAGAAAAGAGGCCAGGACCTGCAGATAGAACAAAGAAAATGGGGGGGGGGAAGAGGGTGGGTGTAGTGATTTGGACGCACGGGAAAGAAAGTATGAGTACACTTTCCAGACAGGAATAAAGGAGTAGGCTACATACTAAGCAAAGGAGCGGGAAACACTTTTGTGTTATTCCCCCAAAAATCTATTGACACTGTGTTTGTACCTGCTCAAAGGCATACTCTGCAAATATAAACGTTCAGCCTACCTGTGCCCCAGATTGCAGTGAGCAGAGTCCTGGAAGGGGTAAGGAAACAGACTAGTGCTGTCTCTTCCCAAGACAAAAAGTTGTTTAAAAAACGATTTCACTTTCTGTGTTTACTGTCTATGCCTATGGTTGTTACAGTTAAAAATTGTAGTTTTAGCCTGCCTGTAATTGCATATTTTATCACCTGTGCTGTGTTTTAAATTTGTGGTTTTCCCTGCCCATGATTGCCTTCATTTAGTGTGTTGAATTGTGGGATTTGCAGTCCAACCTCTGTAGTTTGTCCCTCTCATTCCTTGGTGACAATTCTGTTTTCCCTCCAAATTTCTCCTTTGCTCTGTGCTAAGACCTGCATGTTAAAACAGTGCACTCCCAGCCACCATTTTGTGTTCACAAGCCAGTGAAACCAGCCCCCCTGCCTCCCCTCCCAGCAACAGGGATTTTTTCTACATCAGAGGGTGCCTCTGTGAGCTGTTTAAACTGTGTTTTACTAGAGCCTGTGCACTTTGTTTTTTGGCCAGCAGGGGGAGTAAAGTTTCGATTTCAAGTTAGTGAGGCCCTTACGTGCTGAAGTCCAAAGTGTGGATTGAGCATGTCTGTCTCCTAGGAGATTCTGAACAGGAGAAGCAGCTTCTAACACCTTTCCCAGCAAACCTTGTCTGAGGTCGCTGGGACCTTATATGGTCTGCTAGTGGTTGGTACATGTCTACACTGATTGGTGGTTGTATCTGGTGTTTCTATTCGATTAGGGTTAATGTCCTCATTGGTTGGGTATTTTAGGGTTCTGATTGGTTTCTGGGTCTGTGATTCAATCATTGTAGGGTTGGGGCTAGGGTTAGGATTTCTATTGGAAGTAGGGACTAGGGCTTCCTATGTTATTGGTTGTTGGGAGTAGGGTGGGACTAGGGCTAGGGTTAGACCTTTAATTGAAAGTAACAATTAGGGCTTCTGGTGTGATTGGTTGCTGGACTAGGTGTGGGACTTAGAGTAGGGTTAGGCTTTCTATTGGAATTAGGGACTAGGGCTACCTGTGCCATTGGTTGCATGGACTTCTTTTGGGACTACTGGTAGGGCTAGGGCCTTTATTGGACATAGAGATCAGGGTTTTTGAACTGATTGGATGCTTGGACTAGCGGTAAGATTTGCTGTAATGTCCTGGTCTCCTATTGGTTCGTAGATCTTAGGGCTAGTGTTGTGATTGGATAGTGTTAGGGCTAGGGTTCCCATTGGCTGAAGGGGTCACCTGATTTCTAGGGCTATAAAAAAGGCCATGGTTGGTGTGTCTCAGCCTGGGCGTCGAGGCTAAGGGCAGAGAGGACAAGGGCAGTTGCCTGTTTGAGCCTGTTAGAGACTGGTCGGGACTAGGGCCAGAAATGCTGCCCTTTTTCTCATTTAGCCCTCACCATCCACATCCACAATCAGAGCAACACACTCACACCAAATGTACACCACACACAACACTATGCACAGATTAATGTACCAGCCTGCACTACAAACCCAACCAAACCACATCTACACACCCTACTATCCCAACTACCACACATATCCACCATCACCTACAAACAGTACACAACTCTATCCTATACCACTAACCAATACACTCATCACTAACACAACACCAATCAACACCATATATAACTACATCCCATTCAGACACACTCTCCCTGCTGTAATTACACCTAACAGACCTTCCATCAGTTGTCCAACAAACACCCTCCTCTCCCTTCTACCATAATAGCACTAACGCACAACACACACTGCACACCACCACCCTTTGTAGCTCTTGCAACACATATACTTTCAATGTAATTATGGATCTACATATTTATCACTTTCTTCTAATCTAGCATTTCCAATGCACTACCCTATTTCTCAGCCTATACTTAGCTTAATATATCTTCTAGCCCAACCTTCTGACTCATCTCAAACTTCTTCTACTACTCCTTCCTTTTTAAATATTTATTGGATATAAGACATGGTAGACAGTGCATTCAAAAAATTTCAGAATTAACCAACATAAATATCCATGTCGAACATTCCTCCTTTTTAACATTTTCACCCAACCCGCCCCTCCCACCCTGGGAGCACCGCAGGGAGATATGAAGGAAAACAAAAAAAAAAAGAAAAAATATACAATAAGGAATACTTCATAAAGTAAAGAAGAAAGAAAAGGAAAGTCTATAATCAGAACAGCATGGCCATTTCATTTGGCTGTCTTGGGCCCTAATTTCCGAGAGTCATCCAATCATTCAAGGGTTCCCAAATTAGTTCTCCCTCCCTCCGGGTCCGCCGTCCTCTTCTCTTAAAGACCGATACTTCCCATCTACACACATTAATTAATTTACCCAGCCACTCGTACACATTTGGGGGAGTGGGGTCTAACCAAACAGTGGCAATTGATAACCGCAAAATGGCTATAGCAATAAACAATAATTTGCGTTCTGGTTCAGTCAAATTCTGATCCGTTACACCCAGCATTATAACTTGTGATGTCAATAATATCCTACATTTGAATATTTGTTCCAAATATTGCTCTTTCTTATTTAGAAAAGGAGTAAGACAAGGGCAGCTTGCGAACATATGAATACTGTCCACTGCATATTCTCCACACCGTGGGCAATTTACCCCTGTCATGCCTCCCCACTGTTGTATACGATGAGGGGTTATATACAGATTACACCATGTTTTAAAACACTGAACCTGAAGGTTTGGGGAAATAGTGGCAGTTTGACTATAACCTAGAGATTCTTCACATATCTCTTGTCCCGCATCTAATCCAATCTGCCAACGAGTGTAAAGTTTAATTAAAACATCACTTCGCCCGTCTTTTAATAAAGTATAAATCTTAGAAATAGTTGACTGTCCCCCCTTAATTGCATCTAACAACGGAATATGATTCCAACTAAGTGTTTTTCTAGAGAAGTCACGAATTTGTAAAAATTTGAAAAAGTGTCTATTATTAATCCCAAACTTCTGTTTCATTTCTTCAAAAGTCAATAGCCCAGATTCAGACACTATATCTCCTATTACAATGACCCCCTGCAATGCCCAGTCTCTAAAATATACATCCTGAAAAATTCCAGGAAGTAGATTATTCCCTGCAAAGGGTGAATATACATGAATCCTACCAATATTACACTGTTTCCGGACCATAGACCAAAATTTAAAAGCCCCCCATAATACCTTAAACCTAGCCTGTTTGAAATAAGCATGGTCTATATGTCTGAATAACAGCCCCCGGGCCTCCTCTCCATAAATTAATAATAGATTGAAATATCCGACCCTTCTTGATCCTGAACATCTAATATTACAGCAATATGCCTCAATGTTATTGCCCAGTAATATAGCTGAAAATTGGGCACGGACCATCCCCCTCTCTCCCTGGGCAGTGTCATATATTTCATAGCACGCCTGGGCCGTTTTCCTGCCCATAAGAGGCAGGAGATAACCTGATCCAATTTTTTTAATCAGTTTTGCTCAAATAACAAAGGAATGGCTCATAAATAATACAAAAGTTTGGGTAAAAATAACATGTTAACCACATTATATCGACCCATCAATGTTAATTGAAGATTGTTGATCCGACGGGCATCAGCATCGAGTTTATCTACCAAGGGAGATAAATTAATCGAGATCATCTCATCTGGGTTAGCACAGATTTCTATCCCCAGATATTTAGCATGATGCACTACCCGTGGGTCCACTAAGACAATTTTATCATTGTGTATAATTTGAGTTTTGGCCTCATTTAGATGATACCCAGAGATCAAGCCAAACTGCGTTGTGATAGTCTGGATTTCTTGTAGGGCTACCTGCGGGGAATCTGTCAGAATGGCAAGGTCGTCTGCATAACCTAGAACTTTAGTGACCCCCCCCTTAGATTAAATTGGACTTATCAAATTATCAAAAAAAAGGTTTCTAATTAAATGATCAATATAAATTGCAAATAATAAGGGGGAGCAAGGGCAGCCTTGTACCTCTCAGGATATTAATTGTACCAGTCTGGATCCCCATAACAGAGATTTGAGCTATAGGTTGTTTATACATACTCCGAATAGCACCTATAAATCCTTCCCCCAATGCCTTAAAGGAGCCCATAAAAAAGGCCAGGTGACCCTATTGAAAGCTTTCTCTGCGTCCAGCAGAATTAAAGCCATAGGGTCCCCTGAAACCTTGGTAAGATCAAACAATGCAATTGTGCGGCGTATATGATCTATTGTTTCCTGTCCGGGAACAAACCCATGTTGTTGTGGGGAAACTAACTTTTTAATAACCCCCAAAAGCCGATTTGCCAGTATCTTTGCGTAGATCTTTATATCGCTGTTTATCAAGGTAATGGGGCGGTAGGAGCCTGTATCAGACGGTTCCTTGCCTTTCTTCAGAAATGTGACTATTCTGGCTCGTCTCCAGGATTCAAGAGGTGTTTCCCCATTCTGTATCTTGCCAAACATATCCATCATCACTGGTGCAAGCTGAGATCGAAAACATTTATAGAATTCTCCTGGCAAGAAATCCGTGCCAACAGCCTTACAAGCAGGGAGGGAATCTATAGCAACAAAATTTCCTCCATTCTAATATCTGCATCTAACAAATCCCTCTCCACCGAAGATAATGTATCAATTTCGATGTCCCTAAGATATTCTTGAATTTCCAACTGTATTGCCTCACTTTCCCTAATGTCCTCTTTAAAAGTTTTTGATAACATTTTTCAAAGGCAAAGGCAATAGCCCCTTCTTCCGAGACTAAGCCTACACCCGGATCAAGAATGTTTTTAATGTGTGTGGTCGTCTCTCTCTCTCTCTAGTTCTAGATGCCAATAAGTGTCCTGCTCTTTCGCTATTTTCAAACATCTTAGACCTCCAAGCTATATATTTACTTGCTGCCTTGGTTTGTGAAATCTCTATGATAGCAGCGTTTACCAAAATAACTTGTGTCTGGGCACTATCCTTAGTCCGAGATAGAGCCCGGGCTAGATTAAGCTCCGCCTTCTCAAGATCTCCATATAGCACCCCTAGTTTCCTTTTCTCTTTTTTTGGCTTTCCCATCCAAAGCGGGTAGTCTCGCCCCTTATCCCAGCCTTAAGTGTATCTCAAACATTTTGTATCCCAGTACTACCCATATTTTCTTCTAAAAATCTTGTGATCTAAACCGCCATTGATTCTAAACATAAACTATCCCTAAGCAGTCCCCGGTTAAATGTCCATAGGTCCGGTTTGTCCACCCTCAATTGAACATTAATTTCCAGCAGAAGCGGATTGTGATCTGACATCACTCTAGGATACTTTGTAATATTGGATTTGGAAGCCAGAGCTGAAGATATAAGAAAATAATCTAATCTAGAACACATTTTATGAGGTGCCAAGAAATAGGTAAATCCGGGGTCTTTAGATCTCAGGGATGCCCAAGCATCTATCAAACCATGTAAATCCTTCATATGCCGTAGAGCCTTATAAACCTTTGGTTTCCGACCCACGTATGGTGCCCCTAGTTGATTCATCAAGTCACTATCAATATTTATATTAAGATCCCTGCACACTATCAATGGAGCGGGCCAACCTACCAATTCAAGATTCAACCATTTATATACCTCAGGGTCGTCAAGTACGGAACCGTATACTGAACACAGAGTAAGCTCTATATTAAAAATGTACAATGCACGATGACCCAACGACCATAAAGATCCGCTGCAGAACGAACAATATTAACCCTACCCCGTCTTGCAAGAATAGCCACTCCCTTGGTTTTGGCTTCCAATTTAGTCCAAGATACAAGCTGGAACCCCTCAAACTCCAGAAATTTATGCCGACTGGCTTCAATGTGCGTTTCTTGTAGGCAGATGACATCTGCCCGCAAGAAACGAAGATCTTCTCTAATCCGGCTGCGTTTATTTGGGTCATTAAGCCCACAGATATTAACAGATACTAGTCGAATATTAGCCATACCCCTAAGAAAACATTTCTAAAGTCTGACCTTCCAGTATACAATCTCACATTAACCCAAATTCTTCTTTCTACAAAACCCACCCTATCCGCCCCCTGCAATGTTCTGCCCCCTGCCCCTCCCCCCCTTCCCACCCACAAAACAGGCAAAAGGGGTCCTCGGACCCACGTGATGCCTCCCGCTTCCCAAATGCCCGTGGTAGCTCCCTGTCCACAACACAGCCAACCAAAGAGTGAAAAGTATAAACATAAGAAATCATGGAAGATTGACAGAGAACAAAAAGATAAATAAGAGAACAAATATATACAGCCACTCAGATATACAAATGGCAATAGCCATTTGAGGGGATACAATCGGAGTTCCTTTAAACAGTTATCCCATTAACCATCAGAAAGTTCTTTCAGGTAGTCCCCAGCTTGTATTTCCGAGGAAAATACCCGTATCTTGCCATGGTGAATGACTTTTAATTGTGCGGGGTTCATTAAATAAACCTTACATCCCTTCTTTTGGAAGGGAGTGATCATTGATCGGAGTCGCCACCTCCGTTCCACTGTAGGGTGGCAGAAATCGGGCCGTACAAAAAATAAATGTCCCTCTGCAGATCTTTTAGCGTCTGGGCAAGCCTTCTCAAAAATAGGCTGCCGCAACAAAAAATTGCCAAAAAATATCAGTATCGCTCGTGGTTTAGCTTCAGGACCTGGATTCCTTTTAGGAGTGAACGGGAATCGGTGCACTATTCGAATCTCTGATTCCTAGCACCAATGTGAAAGTTCAGGAAATGCCACTTTGAACAATTTAACCACGAATCCTCTTATGCCCTGCCCCTCGGCTTTCTCTTCAATTCCTAACAATCGCAAGTTGTTTCTGCGTGACCGATTTTCGGATTCCTCCAGCTTCCACATTATATCAATTAGCTTTTGATCATTTGCAGTAGTTTTTTTTCCGCCCCCTGTAATCCGGCCTCCAGCCCAACAATCCGTTCTTCGAGGGCTGCAGTCCTTGCAATAACCTCAGAACAAGCTTTCGTGTTCTTTCGAATGGCCCCCTGTATTTTCATGGTAGCCAACTGGGCCCTCTTATGCTCTTGCCGGGCTTCACTTTGGATGGACTTCAACATTGCATATATCAAAGAGTTTGGGGAAGATGAGTCCGACTCTCCTCTGGAGCCCCCTGCTAGTTCTTCCTGTATGCTCGATCCCTCGGCCCCTGCTAGGCTAGTAGTGATATGTGAATATGGGAACATGGAGATTGTTCGCAGCCTCAGATCGATCTCTCTCAGAAGCCATAGGTTTCCGTTCAGCCGCCTTCTTTCCTTTGGAGTGTCGCGGGGGTCACCCTCCTTAAAGTATTCCCAGTATTAGGCGGGCTACCACTCTCTTCATCGGATGTATAGTCTTGATGAGCAGAACTCACAGTTGATTGAGAGTCCTCCGCTACATAAAAGAAGCTATCGCCATCCTGAGTATCCTGAATGATTCCCCGTGTTAATCCCAGATCTGGCTTTCCTCCAGAGGGAGTCAAAAAGTTAAATGTATCACTCTGATCCGTCTCTTCAGCCTCAGAATTCTGCAGAGACTTAGTGTCATTAATATCTTCCTTCTCTCCAGGAGCAGGGCCCGCATCTACAGGGGGTTCAAGTGTACCGATATGGTGATTCCCGTTCTTGACCTCGCCTACAACCATGGGGGTATCTGTATCTTTTGAGACTTTCAACATCTCTCCTGATCCACCTGTATCATTTCCTGCCTTTTCATCCTTTTTCCCTATTTTGGTACTGCTTCCCCTCACTGGTGTCGTTTTAACATTTTTCATGAGTGGAACCTTCCCCGAGAACATTCCTGGGGACAGTGATTGACTTCACCCGTCCTGTGCCCCGTGTGGCTAAAATTGCAGTCCAGTCCCCTTATTCATAGTTTCATCACTGGCGTTAAGAGGGAGCTGTGTTTTTTCCGTAGGCTTCCCCTTTAATAAGCCCTTCTTAAGACTCACCGCTGCAGTTCTGAGGCCAGCTCTCTCCATTTTTTCGATTTTCCCAGCCTTCTCCTTCTCTTGTGCAGGTGTGGCCATTGTCTTCCTTAGAACGGGGGTGAGTCCTCCACTACCTTAACGGTCCCGTTCTTGCGAGGCGGCATTAGCTCTCCCAAGCCGCCGCACACCGCTGCCTCGCGCCGCAGATCCTCCACAAATCACACCCTCCAAGCCCACAGGTGAGCCCGGCTCCGGAGGAGGGTTACGGCGAGTCGCGCCGCCCGCAGCCAAGGCTTCTGATCTCGCTGGTCCCAAAGCATAGATTTTCTGCCGCGAAGTCTTCCAAAAAAGCCCCAAGAGAGATAAATGCTGATTCTCCAATCCTCGTAGAAAAATTCTTTCCTCCGCACTCTCAAACAGCCATTAATTTTCCCGGTCGACAGGGAGCGACACTCACTTGGGTCAAGCGGCCGCCATCTTGCCTCCCTTCTACTACTCCTTCCAATGCACTACCCTATCTCTCATCCTATACATCTATCAATATATCCTCTACATCCACTCTCTCATTGATCCCAAACCCCATACCACTACTATGATTGCCAAAATAACCCTTTCTAGACTCTCTCCTACTCTACCCCTCCTTGTATCATCTAACACCTCTTTTACTATACCGATCCATTAAAACAAACCTTTCTAAACTTTTTCCTTTGAGTCCTCCCCTTCAAAACTACTTTTACTCAACCAAAAGCCTATTCCTATTGCTAAGACCTAAAAATATATATATATATAAATATATCTTTCACTCTTTTATCCCTCCACTATCCTTTTCAATCGAAATTAACAGACTAACATGTTCACTTCTCAAATTCCATATCAAACTATACTAATATACTACCCAAATAACTGTATAACATATCCACTACTCAAATTACTTCATATTTTTTTTTACTATACTAATTTTCAACAGTAATCCTTTATGGGTTCCGGAGTGGCGTGCTACTCACCAGAAAAGCGATTAAACACCCATCAGGGGTAACAAGTGCTATATGAATGCAAATCTTTCTTCCCCTTTTATCCCTCCGCTATACTCACTCCAAGTAACTGACTAATATCCACCACTGAAATTACTTCATATTTCACCATATTAATTCACCACTAATCCTTTGTAGGCTTCCTGAATAGCGTGCGTCAACAAGCGCTATATAAATACAAACCTTTGTCCTCCTCTATCCTTCTGCTATCATTCCAAATCCAAATAACTGACTAACCTATCCACCGCTTAAAATGTACTTGCATGTTTTTTGGATGTACTCTAACGTTACAAAGTTTATTAATACGTTACTCCGACTAATATGATTATTTGTGGCTTTTGGAATTTTTGGATTCATAATGTCAAACTTATAACCCAGGATAAAGGTGCAATATGTGGTATGACAATGCTTAAGGCAGAATTTAATGGACTTCACAAAAACATGCGATCAGGTAGAATGGTGTATGAAGAATGACTGATGAATGTTAAAACACTGACTGGTCTTTGCACCCAATAATACTTACCATCAGCATAACAAGTGTAGTCTGAGGGGCTTGCATGTGGAAGACATTGTGACGTGAAGACCTAACCAGTCAGTGGTGATGAGTATATCTATGCAAAAGATCAGCAGTAGGCGGTTCAGAGCTGTGTAATCTATGTACAACTACAAATATATTTTTAATTGTTAGGAGTTACTAAAATAATATGTTCTGTCAAAAGGTTTTTGTACAATAACCACGGGTCTATGAATAATCAAAGGCCTGAAGCCAAAGGATGTCCTGAACAAGGACGGAAGTGAGCAGACGATCAGGGTGAAAGCAATAGGAAGATAAAGCTAGCAATGCACTTGGGAAACGGGAGGAAGTCAGGATAGAAGTTAGTCACATATTTAGGATCCAGGATATAAAAGGTATGGGTGGTGTAGGAGTCACTCAAATGAAACTCAACACCGACCAGTGAAGAGCATTGGTTGCCCAAGTTGAGGTCCCTTCTGCTGCCTGACCAGCTTTCGAGACCAGGCATCCCAGTTTAACAGGTAACCAACAGTTTAAAGGGCCGTATAGTCTTCTTCCCTTAAAACCTCTTTTATGATGTGTTAGTGGCTCAGTGCTTAATTTGAGCCGGTGGTTTTAAGTGGTGGCCCCTGGTGTTAATTTTTGGGTGCTCAAAGTTATCAGACTTTCAACCAAAGCAAGAGAGAAAAACACAAAACGGTGAAAGAAAGCAGAATACTGAAGAACAGTGACAAAGGGCGAAAGCAGGGATGAAGAAGAACCGGAAAGAGTGAGATAACAGGTTAGGCTGCACCTGGTGGTGGACGAAAGAGGCATCACGTGGGATCAAGACTACTTAGCCATGGTACTCGGCATTGCTGACAATTGTAGCACCGCCCGGACTCCTGAACGAAACGTTATGCCCACCACTTATTGTTTAAAAATTAATCACTGCTTAATTTATGCTATATAGTCTACCTGCACAATACTATTGAAATTATTAAACTGCATGTTAATAAACAATGAATTGAACCAGTGTGGTTGGGTATCAGTCGTAAATTCCGTATCTGTCACATTGTTGCTAGTTTTTTTTCCAATGTTGAGTCAGAAAGCATGCCCTCATTAGAATAAGATGAAGTAGAATAGCATAGATAACTTTAATATGAGCCATGGTAAGTTGAGGCAGAGCAACTGTTGACTCAGTTGAAGTGCTTCAGACAAACCTGCTGCAATAGATATTTACAAAGGCTTTGCTGATGAGTGTTTGAGAGATAGAAAAGGTTTAAGGGGTTCAGCAGACGAGAGAATGGACATCAATGGCAGGTAATTTGAAAAGCACAATGGTAACCATCATAAGGTTTACAACAATTGAGTCAATGTAATTCCATTAACAAGGCACAGTGCTTACCATCCCAGTTTACCAGTGAAAGAAAACATTCACTGTATTGTTTCAGCTGTGACAGGAGACTCATTTTTGTTTTAATTAAAGTGCAAGTGCCCCTTACAATACTCAAACCCCAACAGTCACAAGATGTGTTTGCCATGAATTGAGGAACGATTACACTATGACCTGGAGCCTAAGAATCAGATCACAACAGCTATTTATAAATTAAAGATTTGTCACCAACAGCATAAATAAGTCAGCAGTGTTCTGTGCAAGGAATTGTTGCAGTTTGCACTAGAGTAGATACTGCTTCCTGCACAAGAAACTGCTGTCCCTCTATTCTGCTCTCACATTAAGGCCCAATGCGGATGACTCACTTTGGTCAGCTGGATCTCCATAAGGATGTCATGGATGCGTCCTGTCCCGCCTTGAGCTCTCCACGTGTTTTGTGGCCTGTTGGTGATAGGCGATCGGGAGGGTGAGTCCCGAGTATTTGCAGACCCAGTTTTCAACCTAAACATTCAGAATCAAAAGGGAGAACTGTGATGAGATTATGAAAGGACACAAATTCTGTGGTTGCCTGATATTAGTATTGATGGTCCTACCTCGGTGAGTGAGCAGATGATGGCCGGCTCATTCCAAAGTCTCTCCCACCATAGAGGTGCCACACCACTGAGATCTCACGCAGCATGATGCGAGTTTCAGGCACTGGGAACCTGGCAGGTGCCTTCAGTAAGTCGGTGGTGCCTAGTGGGCGAGCGAAGTGTCCATCCTTGACCAATATGGGTCCCTTCACCAGCTTAGCTACAACAGGCTCTCCATCCTTTGGCTAAAAAGAGAAGACACAGGGAACATTTTATTGAACCATCACAAACTGTACTTAAAGGCAATACTGTACAAAGTTACACAAATGTTAGTTCCCCTCACCCAAGGTCATAATGTAGGTTAATATTTAGTCATGCACAATACTTTTTAGATTTGGCTTTTTCAAATATGGTTAATATTTCTATAAGAACACAACCTGAAAGCTCTTATCCTCTTTCATCTTCTTGAGCTTGGGGGAAAAAAGTAATAGGCCATGACCTCATTATGATGATGCATGTGAAAATCTGTATTGAAATCATATAAAAGGACAAAAGGGCTAAACATAATTACCACTTTGGAAATCCCAATGTGCTGGGTTTACATGAAGAATAAGTGCACATATAAATCCAGTAAATCCAGTACTTGTATAGCACTGAAGGGGTATCTCTGCGCTGGGGGCTGTTGTGAAGATTAAGCGAGCTATTGCTCAGAGTTGCATGGTGCTGGGCAGACCCCTGCAGCTGCAGCCGGGGATTGAACCGTGATCCCCAGCGACCAGCATCAGTCGCCTTGGCCGTGGCGCCACACATCTTCCCAGATAGATTAGCCACGGCTTTGACAAACCTGAAAAACCTTCTGATATAAAACCTGATACAAATGCAGTCTCTTAGACTTAAGGAGTGCAACTAGTCCGATTTTAGGCAAAACAGACTACTGAGTTCGTCCCTGAGCATGAGAAAGACAATTTTGAACAGGTGTGGTTGCACAACTACACCTTCAATTCTTCCATTCTTTTGCTAAACTGTGAATAAGCAGGAGTAATAATGCTGTGAAGACAAACATGTTTGATGGACCACATGCCCAGCAGTTTCAGCAGCTCTCAAGGGAAGCAAGAAAGAAAAAAGCTCGCTAGGGGAGGGTGTCAGCACAAGGGATTCCTTGCCCAACCACCAAGAACAGCCATGGGTCTATGTAACACATTGAAAGGTCAGCAAGAAACCCATGATTTGCCCATCAAATAGAGAATCAACCTTGATCAAAGGAGAGGGCGCATCAATTCTGCTTCTTTTGCTCTGTGCTGACTGTGGATAAGAAGCACATCTTGGATCATCTAGGTGGTCTATTCCTGGATCCGTTGACAAACTGGTCATGATAGATTAGTCTGCTAAAACATCAGTGAGAAACCCGTTTAAATTCTCACTCGGTCAGAGTGCAAGGACAACTCCTGGAAATGAGAGCACTGGGTTGGTGAATCAGGAAGAGTGGAGGCATGCCTGGCCAGCTGGTCGAAGTGTGGCAGATCCTGGAGCACTTAGTAGTATTGGGAAAGCTATGCAAAAGGTTTTTCCTATTACATGTGGCCAGCTAATTCAAATGATAGGAGCCTCCTCTTAGGCTTTGACTCTTAGAGGATTCCAGGATTAGTCTTGCAAGATGCAATAGGTGCAGACACAGTTACCACATTGATAATAAGCAAAAGCGTATATGTTCAGCAATAGCTAGACAATTTAAAGACAATATTAGACATTTTACTTGCATAGATGTAAACAGACAAACATTATTGTTCACAACCAACAATTTCAAAGCCACAGATGGGTTACTGGGTACAATTTAATTATGTCTGTATGCTGTCCTAAAAGTGTAAACCATTTTGCTAATTCTTCCTTTAGCGATTTCAAAATACATTTTGGCTTTGTGGGTTTACAGCTACGTGAAGGTATAATAGGGCATTAAAGGCATGTGAGATGCAGCATCTTAAGCAGGATTGGAGCATCTAGTAACAGCTGTGCTGAAGTGTGCTAATCATTGCAGTCCCCTTGCTTGACAAAAGTTGATGGTACTGTGAGTGGTCATACTGATCAGAAATATGGATGCTATTAAAGAGTACTTCAAATTTAGAGAACCAATCGTTTAATTAAGGAGATTCAGAGTAAAAGAACACAGCTTCATGCCTACAACCACTGGCCGGCAGCGCTTACATCAAATGTGCTTAAACATCTGTGTGCCTACA